>NC_045962.1:58594769-58910633 GCF_010909765.2 Amblyraja radiata | reverse complement strand
ACTGGGAAGGGCTCCTTCCACCATTCTCCCAATTTCCTCTGACCCCAATTTTATTTTATCAGTTCTTGATCTTCTGATTGTAAGGATTCGCCATTATGATCAGCTGCTAGTGGTTTCTGCGTTTCTCTGGTTCAGTGCTTTCTGTAAGACTAACGGTTCTGGTCATTGCTGTGCATATGTAATTAATTCACACTAAGTCCTGTCCAGTCTCAGTCAAGGCTTTACTTAAACTCCTTACAAGGCAGACCCGTTAAAAATAGGTCATTATAAAGAAAAAACTATTTAAAAATTATTCCTAATTCACATCCAACAATTCTCATTCAATCTGAATTCCACATGGCCAGTGCGCAATTCAGATCTCTCTTTAATTAATTTCAAAGGGTAAGAAATAGGACAAAATCAAACTTAAAATACCGACGAGGTCACCAATCCTAATGCCAGGTTATGCAGCAAAGAAAATGAACAGTCTCCTGCTGAGCTACATCCGCTGGTTAATAAAACTTGAGAAGACAGAGAATACACAGTTAATTGCCACATGGCCATTACATTTTCAAAGAGCAAAGAAAAAGGAAATAACTTTGTCCCAGGCTCAACGCCCTGCAACTTCTGAAAGAGACACTACCTTTTAGAAATTCCATTTCAAGCAGGGTGCAAGGCCACCAAATTCAAATGCAGTTTCTTACCACTATGAGCAGGGTGCAAGGCCACCAAATTCAAGTGCAGTTTCCAACCACTTCAAGCAGGGTGCATGGCCACCGAATTCAAGTGCAGTTGCATACCACTTCAAGCTGGATCCAAGGCCACCAAATTCAAGTGCAGTTTCATACCACTTTCAGCAGGGTGCAAGGACACCAAATTCAGTGCAGTTTCATACCACTTCAAGCAGGGTGCAAGGCCGCCAAATTCAAGTGCAGTTTCATTCCACTTCAAGCAGGGTCCAAGGCCACCAAATTCAAATGCAGCTTCATACCATTTCATGCAGGGTGAAACCACCATAAAACACCAAACACACAGTTCAGTAGACATTCAGTGTGTTCAGTTGATTCACAGCTCAGACAGAGTCCTGACCTCTCCCTCCCCCATCATGCAGAGACTGAGCCACACCCACACGTCCGGGTTTTATAAACCTTCCCCCTCCCACCGGAACAGGTGTGGCTTTCAGGGCGTGATTGACAGGAGAGAGATTCTCAACATTTTTTAAACACTAATAACACTTTTATTTTTCATTGATGGGAAGAATTCTCTGCACCTGCTCAGCGGAGGGGGGACTGAGTAAGATAGCCAAAAATCAGAGCCGTAAATGGCAGCGTTTTATCTAAAATCAATATACAGTGCAAACAGGAAGTGCATTTGCAGTAATGCCTTTTAACGTCAATCCAAAGCACCCAAGCCGCCATTTGCAGTAAGTAGTGCCTTTCAACTTCAAGCCAAAGCATCCAAGCCACCATTTCCAGTAAGTAGTGCCTTTCAACTTCAAGCCAAAGCACGCAAGCCACCATTTGCCGTAAGTAGTGCATTTCAACTTCAAGCCAAAGCACCCAAGCCACCATATGCAGTAAGTAGTGCCTTTCAACTTCAAGCCAAAGCACCCAAGCCACCATTTGCAGCAAGTAGTGCCTTTCAACTTCATGCCACCATTTGGGAGTAAGTAGTGCCTTTCAACTTCAAGCCAAAGCTCCAAAGCCACCATTTGCAGTGTAGTGACTTTCAACTTTAAACTAAAGCTCCCAAGCCAACATTTGCAGTAAATAGTGCATTTCAACTTCAAGCCAAAGCACCCGCCACCATTTGCAGTAAGTATTGCCTTTCAACCTCATGCCACCATTTGCAGTAAGTAGTGCCTTTCAACTTCAAGCCAAAGCATCCAAGCCACCATTTGCAGTAAGAAGTGCCTTTCAAGCCAAATCACCCAAGCCATCATTTGCAATAAGTAGTGCCTTTCAACTTCAAGCCAAAGCACCCAAGCCACCATTTGCAGTAAGTAGTACCTTTCAACTTCAAGCCAAAGCACTCAAACAACCATTTGCAGGCAGTGCCTTTTTACTTCAAACAACCCATATTTTCATTTTCAAACCACATTAAGGGTACTCACAGTTGTGTAGACATTTGTTCACTGTTATTCAGAGCTCAGAGAGATGTGACCCTTGGCTTCATCCATCTTGCAGAGAATGAGTGAGGCACACCTCTTCCTGGTTTTATAGTCCCTCCCCCTCCCTCCAGCAGGTGCAGCAGAGAGAATGGTGATTTTTTTTAACTTCAAGCCAAAGCTCCCAAGCTACCATTTGCAGTAAGTAGTGCCTTTCAACTTTAAACCAAAGCTCCCAAGCCACCATTTGCAGTAAATAGTGCATTTCAACTCAAGTCAAAGCACCCAAGCCACAATTTGCAGTAAGTAGTGCCTTTCAACTTCATGCCACCATTTGCAGTAAGTAGTGCCTTTCAACTTCAAGCCAGCACCCAAGCCTCCATTTGCAGTAAGAAGTGCCTTTCAACCAAGCCAAATCACCCAAGCCATCATTTGCAGTAAGTAGTGCCTTTAAACTTCAAGCAAAACACCCAAGCCACCATTTGCAGTAAGTAGTGCCTTTCAACTTCAAGCCAAAGCACCCAAGCCACCATTTGCAGTAAGTAGTGCCTTTCAACTTCAAGCAAAGCACCCAAGCCACCACTTGCAGTGAGTAATGCCTTTCAACCTGAAGCCAAAGCACCCAAGCCACCATTTGCAGTAAGTAATGCCTTTCAACTTCAAGCCAAAGCACCCAAGCCACCATTTGCAGTAAGTAGTGCCTTTCAACTTCAAGCCAAAGCACCCAATCAACCATTTGCAGGCAGTGCCTTTTTACCTGAAACAAACCATATTTTCATTTTCAAACTACATTAAGGGTACTCACAGTTGTGTAGACATTTGTTCACTGCTATTCAGAGCTCAGAGGGACGTGACCCTTGGCTTTATCCATCTTGCAGAGAGTGAGTGAGGCACACCACTTCCTGGTTTTATAGTCCCTCCCCCTCCCTCCAGCAGGGACAGCAGAGAGAATGGTGAATGTTTTAAACTTCAAGCCGAAGCTCCAAAGCCACCATTTGCAGTAAGTAGTGCCTTTCAACTTCAAGCCAAAGCTCCAACGCCACCATTTGCAGTGTAGTGTCTTTCAACTTTAAACTAAAGCTCCCAAGCCACCATTTGCAGTAAATAGTGCATTTCAACTTCAAGCCAAAGCACCCGCCACCATTTGCAGTAAGTATTGCCTTTCAACCTCATGCCACCATTTGCAGTAAGTAGTGCCTTTCAACTTCAAACCAGAGCATCCAAGCCACCATTTGCAGTAAGAAGTGCCTTTCAAGCCAAATCACCCAAGCCATCATTTGCAGTAAGTAGTGCCTTTCAACTTCAAGCCAAATTACCCAAGTCACCATTTGCAGTAAGTAGTGCCCTTCAACTTCAAACCAAATCACCCAAGCCATCATTTGCAGTAAGTAGTGCCTTTCAACTTCAAGCCAAAACCCCCAAGCCACCATTTGCAGTAAGTAGTGCCTTTCAACTTCAAGCCAAAGCACTCAAACCACCATTTGCAGGCAGTGCCTTTTTACTTCAAATAAACCATATTTTCATTTTCAAACCACATTAAGGTTACTCACAGTTGTGTAGACATTTGTTCAGTGTTATTCAGAGCTCAGAGAGACGTGACCCTTGGCTTCATCCATCTTGCAGAGAGTGAGTGAGGCACACCACTTCCTGGTTTTATAGTCCCTCCCCCTCCCTTCAGCAGGGGCAGCAGAGAGAATGGTGAATTTAAAAAAAACATTAATATCTCTCTGATTTCTCATCGATGGGAATAATCCTCTGCACCCGTAAGGCGGAGGGGGGCTCTGAGTGAGGTGGCCAAAAATGACGGCCGTAGGTGGCGGCGTTCTGTCGGAAATCACAGCACAGTGGGCCAAAAGCGGTCAAGATCAGAGATTTTGTAATATAGATTGATAAAAATACATCTATTGATGCTCCTGAACACATCATCAGTGATGTAACCTGGGGTGATTGGGTGTTTCGGGTCTTTCAACTTCAGAGCACCTTGTGGACGTCCTCGTCGAACTGATGCCAGACTGCCGTCTTGCAGGGCTGAGGCCATTTGACTCGAACTTTCTCCAGAGAACTGTTTCGCGGGACTGGTTGCGCCACTTGGAGGCTTCAGGCTCTATGGGGTGATTCCGGGCCCGGCTCCTCCTGCGTCTCACCAGGTAAAATACCTGTGCGTTGTGACACTCCCTGTCCCTCCAAACACTTCATCCGGGTCTGGTGAATATTCAGGCCTCGGCTGTTCTTGCAAAGCTTACCACATCTGCATTTGATACACATAGTCGGTTGTCCATTGCCATTAGTCGTTAATCTTTGATCCGTCAAATTGAGGTGCTCATCCTCCCCCCCTCTCGGGCAACCCTGGGGGTATTTTTCCATGTGTTTTTCTGTAGCGTGATTTGGGTCTCCTCCCCTCAGAGGATGTGGTTTGGGCTGCCAACCCGCCCCGCCCCGGTTGCCGTCTTTCCACGCTGTCCACTGTCTTTCCAGTTGTCACCACCCTATTCTTGGTTGTCAACCAGTCTATTCCTGGTCACCACTGGTTTCACCAGCAGAGTGATTGATAAAATTACATCTATTGATGCTCCTGAACACATCATCAGTGATGTAACCTGGGGTCGTTGGGTGTTTTGGGTCTTTCAACTTCAGACACCCTCGCCCAGGCGACCCAGCCGTGGTTGATCAGACCACGACTTGTGTTCAGGTGGCATTCGCTCCTCACCATGGACCTTCTCTCCTGATTCAGAGCCATCTCGAAGCCTTCGCAGCGCCTCTGTGGTGTTCTTGATGGCTCTTCTCCTCGCAACTCCATTGATGCCCAGTGCACTCAAGGCTTTGTTGAGCGATTGCCCTGCAAAACCTCTGCAGCCAACCTAGATGGGCATACACCTTGCCTTCTAGCCCTGCTTACGGCAGTCTATGACCAGCTCTTCATACTTAATATATTGTGGCGGGGACGCGAAGGAGTCCAGCCAAAAAGTAACCGGACACGAGTTCCATGCACTAGATGTGTTTATTCTCTCCAATACAGCTCCCGACTCCTCAAAGGTCACGGGCGTTGCCCGGCCTTAAGTACCAACTCAGGTACCGAACCCGTGACTAGTGCCTCGCACACCAAGACACTGCCCTCTACAGCCGATGGTTCATTGTGCCCTTGGTTTGCCACCAGGTGCTACCACAATATGATATTATCATGCAAAGGCGCTATGTCTTGTGCTGTTGTATTGCTAATCTTGACCAAGCAAGCTTTGGAGAATTATAAAACAGAAGCCATATACTTCTTAAATACAAGACAAGATTCATATATATGCTGTATCAGAGGCCAAAGTTATTTGTCAGCCAGCCATTTTTCATAACCTTGAGTTTATACCACTGGAGATCCAGGATTTCATTTCCTGACATAATTACAAAATATATTTAAACACAGCTAGAAAGTTGCTTTGCTAGCCAAGGTCAGTGCTCCACTAAGTTTACTGACCAAGACATTTAAACAAATCATTCACCAAAAATGTTCATACTTTATTCATAAATACAACACATACTGAAGGATGGTCTCAACCCAAAACACACTTTGGACTCTCTCTCTCTCTCTCTCAAACACACGTCATTTCATTAAAAGCTTCAACGTTTTTAACTTTCCACATTCTCTTCCCTCCTCATCCAAAAATGCATTTATCTTGATTTATATTTTACACAGAAAACAATTTGAAGTACATTGTTGCTGTTTCTTTACAATTCTCAACAATCCTCACAACATAATTAATTAACTTTACATTCCTTTGTCTGAAAGAGCCGTTATGTCTACTAGAATCTTTGGTTCTGTGGGGACCACTGTGCAGAACTCGTAATCTGCTGTGTGGGCAATAATGTCAGCGGGAGACTCGTTGTGGCCACTTGTATGGGCATTGCACTTAATAATGGCAAGTTGGATTGGAAGAGTTAAGGCATGCAGTAGCTGGTGCTGTAGCAAGCACTGTTTTTAAGTTGCAAAAGTTTTCTTCTTGTTGGAGTGAGAGAGTTAGAGAGAGAGTTGCTGTTGTGCCCTGGCGGAGACACTAGTATCCACTGCCAGTAGAGAATAACCAAGCCCAGAAACAGGATTGATCCGATTACTCACAGACTTTCCCCTCTCTCTCCACCAGGGAGATGCGCTCTGTGTTTCAAACAGATCAGTCTTTTGTTTCAAGTTTGTTTTAAACTGTACTTGGCTGCAAAATGTTAAAGTTCTTGGGGCAAAAGTGAGCAGCTTTGATTATTGCGGGGTAGAAAGCCACCAGCTCGACATCCTGCTTTATCTTTACAATCTTCTTTTTTATCTGCTGTTTCTCTTTCCTGGTGCACTGTTTTGTTTAACTCTCCCACTGGTCTTCCTCTTCTGCCTTAAGCCCTCCACCTTCTTCTTCCTCATCTTCCTTATCAGTTCTTCCTTCTTTTGGGGATGCCCTTCCCTGTAGGAGTACTGGACCCCTTCCTCTTCACGGGATCTTAGTGCCGTGGCTCCTGCTGTTAGTGACTGGTGGTCAGGGCATTGAGTAGGTGGTCTACACTATTTCCAATTGTTTCTCTCCTTGAATTTGTTCCTTATCCTCCCTCTCTCTGTAAACAAGGTTGCTATGTCAGACAAGGGGTCCCTGGGGATATTTTGCTTAGGTTTCCATTTTTACATACCAATTGTTTAATATTATGTTGGCCAACCATATACTTTCTTTTTTTATATTCATAATGTAATCTTTACGTTTTGCCTGGATCCAAATAACACATATGCTGTACCGAAGCTTCCACGTACCTGGACTCCCACATGTACCAAAGCTCCCACATTACTCTTATCCCAAGCTTATTCCATTACTGGCCCAATATCGGCTAAATACATCAAACAGCCTACTTAGTCTGAGTCAACAATCCCAAATATTGTCTTACTTTGCGTTGTCTGTTCTGAAAGATCTTGGCAGGGAACCAGATCACTTCGGACTAAGGACAACAGTGTTCCTGGGTACTCTGAGGAGTTCAGACTCAAGGGGTCTAATAGTGCACTTTCTTTCCCCTTCAAGATCCTGGCCAAACTGTAGCCTCTTATTCAGTCTTCAGTGATTGTTTCCAGCAAGACCTGCTCGACTACGCCAATGGTGTGGTCCAAATATTCTTAAACAGACAAAAACACATATAAAGTCAGTAATCAAGCAGTAATCTTTATTTTGCCAGGCGGGTGTGGTAACGACTCTATAGTCTGTAGATACAGACTATACAGAGCTCTGATCCCCACACAAATGGGCAGTAATTCAGTACATGTATTTATACTCCAATAAGCAATGATTCAGCAATACCTTATCTACAGAGCATAGTACAGCCTCTTGCTTCTTAAGATTGACATCTTCTTAAGATTGACAGCTTCTTAAGATTGACAGATTCTTCTGAGAGAGGAAGGGTTAGCCATATATGGTTATATGACAAGGCTATTTTTCTGCAGATCAAGCATCTTGGTTTTATTTACTAATGACACACATCTTATAGAGCAAGGGTAAGTGATGAAAGTGTCTGAACATCCTTTTAATGTTTATATTATACATTCATGAAGCTGTGCTTGTTATCTCGCTTGTTATTGGAAAAATGTACATCAACATCTGAGTTAGCTTTGTTAGTGTAATAGGAACAAGGGTATGCATTTTCTGCTGGCTTAGCAATTATTAAGAGAAAGGTAATCTTTAGTTTCAGTTGAATCCATTTAAAAAAATGTTTTTTTCTTTTAAACTTCCACACGGTGACCACAACAATTGCGACCATGGTGCAAGATTGTGTGCACACGGACCTGGACTGACCGCAATGTTCCACTATGGTGCACTTCTTCTTTAAGAAGAGTGGCTAGTTTTAATCAGCTCAGGCTAGCATTAAGTAGTGTGGAGCACTTTTAATTGTTAGTATAGTCAGTTATGATATTGGTTCCTTGTTGATGAGTGCAGCCAGTCAACAATTTGGTGAGCAGTGGCTACATGCAAGAATCATTAATCTAGCAACGGTGGAGTACTGCATATAACGCATGGGTTCGTTTCAACGTTTCAAGGTCAGTTTATTGTCACGTGTACCAATTAAGGTACAGTGAAATTTTAAGTATGTCTGTTTTCAGAGGCTAGCCAATTTGACCCCCCAATGTGTTTTGTTAGCACTGAGAGCAGCAAATGAATATCCCTGGCAGGAATCTAATTTTATGTTAGCACTTCTGCTCTTGTAATCAAATATTGATCAACTATTTAGTGGATCGCAAGTGTGAAATTGAAGTAAAGGATGTTTTTTTTTTGTTCTCCACTGCTGCCAGTTCCTTAGGCACATTTCTTTTCAATTACTAAATACAGGAGTACATTAAAACAGATAACTCCTGCATTGTATTTTTTGAAAAGCTTTTGAACTGAGCTTCAAGTTTGTAGAAGTAGATTCACATTCTGACAAATCTTTAGAAGTATGTTTATATCTGGTATGCTCAACTATGATTGAATATTCAATTCCAGTTGTACCCAGTGCTTTTGAATGAATCAATCTTGTGTTACTTATCTTATTTTTGTTTGGCAAATTTCTTTCTCAATTTAAGTAAAATGTAACATGGCACTGTCAATAAATATCCTGCTATTAGAAGTAATAGATTTTCTACCTATAAACATTTATTTGTTTTCCATTCGTCAGCAACAGCAAATTGTCACCACGGCAGTTTGGTTTAAAGTAGAAACACTATTATTTCTAAATTCAGTAGTTTCTGTACAATTGAAAAATGTCTTGTGGCTTTGTATGGAGGGCCAGCCATGTCTTGACTGTCCATTGAATTATGCTTCACCTGACTGTAGCGATTATCCTGGCCATTTTGCTACATTAGTTTTTAAAGCAAAACTATTCATGTTCTTCAAAACTGAGACGGTTACCTTGATATTCCATGATTTATGGTTTGTTTGGGAGCCATCTGCGAGTGGCACATTGGCGCTGAAGTAGAGTTGCTGTGGTAGAACAGCGCCTGTCGATCCTGACTACGTGCTTATCTGTAAGGAGTTTGTATGCTCTCCCGTGACTTGCATGGGTTTTCCCTGAGATCTCTGGTTCCTTCCACACCCCAGACGTACAGGTTTGTAAGTTAATTGGCTTGGTAAAGATTTGAGATTCTTCTTCAGACTCGTAACTTGATGCATTGAACAAATCTGCCAATATTCTATTCCTGCTTCAATTCTGCTCTTTGTAAGTTGCCTCCCACTGTTTTCACTATCGATTCTTGCATTGCTAAAGTGTGCACTAGCAAACATACATTCACATTGTTAGTTACAGTAACAAGCCTCAATGGGACTAAACTTCATTAGTACAATTAATGGTAACCGTTCTGGCAATGTGAAGTTAAGACAAACAGGACAGATTTGAGAATTATAATAGACAATAGACAATAGACAATAGGTGCAGGAGTAGGCCATTCGGCCCTTCGAGCCAGCACCGCCATTCAATGTGATCATGGCTGATCATCCCCAATCAGTACCCCATTACTGCCTTCACCCCATTATCTTAAATTAATTCATCTGTACCATCATGTACCCACAAGTAATGGAATTCAGTTAAGGATCTTGAAGCAGATGTAATGAAGACCATGCAAGAATAGACATGCCTGAGAAACTGCTTCAGTTAATCTCAGCAGTGTAATCTTTTACTTGGAAATTGAATTAAATAGGCCTTGAATTTTTATAGATATTTATTCTAATTTCTCTCCACATTTTTAACCTTGGTTACCATCTAATGTCTGAATTTTCTCATTTGTCAAGTATATGTGCTTAAGAGCCAACAGCTAAGGGTAATTAATATACAACAATAGAAAAAATATCCAATTGAATTTAGTGATTGTATTGATTCTGCTTATTCCTAAATCACTGACAAATCTTTTTATACTGCATTCTATATTAAAATGAATCTATTTAACTGGGTTATTTAATGTGGCATTTATTATTTTCTTCACTTCTCTCTCCCATTCCTTCACTGCAGAACATTTCCCAAGATCGCGACTTAAAAAAATAAACAATATAGCAAGAGATGTTACTGAGCTATTATACAGAGTTTTGGAAGGGTGATGAATAGCATGGTTCAAGGATGGATTTTTCTTTTGGAGGGAACAAAAACATTAAAGAGATGAAGAGGTTTAGGAACAGCATTTCAAATTGGGAGGTGGGAGTAGCTGAAGTACTGAGATAAAGGGTTAAGGAAAAGGGCAGAAAGGAAGAATGGAGAATGTAGGGGAAGTTGCTTGAGATTCAGAGTGGTGCTGGAGAATTTAAGTTTTTTGAGATTTTGTTATGGTGAGTGAGAGGTTTTGAAATGCTGGATAAGAATGTTAAATGTAGTATGCATTGGATAGAGAGACTAAGCGATCATTATTACAAAGGTGATGACTTAACAAAATAATTGTGGAATATCATATAACTAATTTGAATGGGTGATTAATGGTCAATGTGGATTCAGTAGGCTGAAGGGCTGGTTTCCATGCTGTGAAGTGTTGGTTCAGACTGTCTCTACGAATCTATGACTCTTATAATTTTATATACGTCCCCCAGAAGTTAAATTTCAGGAATTAAGGGAGTTGGAATGAGAAGACACCTACAAGTCAGCCACAACAGGGTTTGTTTGCCCTAAGTCACTGATCACTGGTCTGAAAACTTCTAATACGTTAAGATGGTACTTTCTTTCTGCTCATGCTGTTACCTTGGCAATATATTCTGCCCTCTGGCTGCTGAAAGAAAGAATGGGTGTGTGAGAGAGAGACTCACTGAACTGAGGATAAAATTGGATTGTTTAAACAGATTCCATTAGTTCTGTTTAATATACTTTCTATGCTAAGGAGAAGGTACCGAGGAGGAGAGTATCCAGAAAAACAATATGAAGAGATCCAAATAATGCATGTACCAATATGATAGTTTTAAAGTTTAAGTGTGAATTATTTTTGGCTTTGCTGGTCATGAAAACAAACAGATATAAAAAGAAAAGATTGCATAAAAATATTCTAATTGAGGCATTTAATTTGATTTCTTTCTTTCGATAATTGAAATATTTGATGGGGTTGACACAGCCAGAACATTTCCTTAGGTGCTATTAGAAAGAAAATCATTAAGAGTGATCATAGTGCCAAAGTCTTACTGGAATTAAAGCTATGAACATTCTCTTATGCCACAGCATTCAGAAATGCAAAAGTGAGGATGCTGAGATAATTAAAATCTTTGACATATTTTCACTTGGTATCAAGGGCCATTCATGTGTCATTAAAATGGATTGAAGGAGGCATATAATAAAGAGGCAATTTAACCATTGTTCTTTGAAAATAAATTCCAGCTCCGAATGGAACAAGTGCATAGAGTCTGCTGAGCATTCACAGAGACCCTGGATTACAATACAATACAATACAATACCTTTTATTATCATTTGAACCTCACATGAGGTTCAAACGAAATTTGGTTTCTGCAGCCATACAAAAAAAAGAACCAAGACACACACCAACACAATTCAATTCACATAAACATCCATCACAGTGAGTCCTCCTCACTGTGATGGAAGGCAAAACTTAAACATACCTCTCCCCTGCACTCCCCTCTCCCCCCCATGTCAGAGTCAAAGACAGAGTCAAAGCCCCCGGCGGGCGATGTTAAATGTCCCGCAGCCATTAAAGCCACGCTGGGTGATGCAAGGCCACGCACCGGGTCTTGGTGTTGGAGCCCCGGCGGGCGCTCACAAAGTCCCGCAGCCATTCCAAGCCGCGCGGGGCGGTGATGTAGGCCCCGCTCCAGGTAATCTTCAACCCCGCAACTCGGGCGGGAGAAGTCGCCGTTGCGGAAGCCCCGAAAAGCGGTCTCCCACCAGGGACCCGCGGGCTCCCGGTATTACTGTCCACAGACCTGCGGTAGGAGCTTCCGAATCTCCGGGTGTCGGGTCACAGCAGCGCTCCACCACAGCTACACCCGCTCCGGACTCGGCCAGCTCCGTGATGGTGAGTAAATCTGCAGCTCCGCGACTGGAGCCCCAGGTCATTCCTGTTGGAGGCCGCTCCACGTTGTAGCCCCAACGACAACGGAGACCCGACAAAGAAAAGGTCGGGTCTCCCGTGCAGGGGAAAGACCTTAACGTTCCCCCACCCCACCCCACCCCCACACACATACCCCGACAAAAAAAACAATAAAAACTACATAGAACAAGACAGAAAACAATAAAAAAAAGACAGACGGACTGCAGAGGCCACTGCTGACAAGAGTCGCGCCGCCCACAATGTACTACTCTTACAGTATACTATGTCATATGTGCTAAATTCTATCATGCAAATAAGTCATCTCTACAACAAGCTCAGCAAGTCTCTGTACTCCCTCTAGTTCCTGATGAAGGCCTTGGAAACTCTGATCAATCCTATCCCTAGCACCTCCCATCAACTTCTCTCTCAGACTCCCCATTCTTCACAATGGCAGGAGAATGTGGGGGTGTTCAACTGTGTTGGTCTGTTTGGATGGAACAAGGTTGAGGAATTGAATGGATAGTTAAATGTTTCTTAAGAGATGAGACTTGAAACTTCTATTTAACTTCTCTAATCCTATCTCTGAAAGGGAAAAAAAATGCCTTCAACCAATTGATAAACCAATATGGCCACAACCTCAGAAATTAATGGTTCAATGGTACTTTGGTGTCATGCATACTTAAGTGCAGTGAAATTCTTCTTTTTCATACAGTCCAGCGATAATCCTACTATACAATAGGTGCAATCATATTAAGTATAAGAGTGTACGATAATAGACCACAGTGATTCAGTACACAAGACTCACCATGTTTAGGTGCTATCTTGTACCCTTTAAGTTCTACAATATTTTTAAAATGTTAGAGTCTTAACTTGGTCATAAAGGTCCATTGTCCTACCAATTAATCTACCAATTGCAAGGTTTTGCTACAAAATATTACTTATTATCTTTAAGGTGAACTGATTTTGAATTGGCATACAGTCAGTAAAGAAGGACTTTTTAATCACAGTTACTCTAGCTGTACTTTTCACAAATATAACCTAAGGGCAGGGAATTTATCCTATTAGAATTTCATGTATTAGAAAATGTCTCCAATGTGTAATATCTGCAGAATCCTTGGCCAGTTTTCTTCTTGATTACCTGTATGGTGAAAAGGGTTATAGCAGAATCCTTTGTCTGTCAGAGAAGAAACATTATTCCAGGAAATACCTAAATTAGCACCATTTGTTAAGAGTTGCAGACAATATGAATATCTTCAGTGCAGTTTCTTGGCACAGGAGTAGTCAATCTAATAGCATGCAGCTCATTTTGCACACGTCTATACTTTCTATACATAAATATGTATATACTCTATACATAATATATCATTGTCTTTCTCTGCTCATTTTCTTGTTAGCTTTACAACAAGACATCCAGTGCATCTCACAATCCTCTAGACAGTGATATCAATGCTTACAAAGATACATTTCAGATACCAGCCTCATACAGATAAATGTACTGAGAATTTCAACAAAAATCTTTGTAAAATGTGTGATGTGCCTCACATTTTTACCATTGCCTATTTTATGAATATTTTGCAAAAATATTTGCATATCCCAGAGCTAACCAACTGCACTAGGACCCAATTCTAAGTAGATAAAAAGGGATGCTTTATTATTGATGAGAATGTGTGCTATTTTTACCTTCAGGATTGTTTATTTTGTCTAAAAATTAACTTGCTGTCTGCAGTAATTGCAAAATTTATAATTTTCATTTGAGTACAGATTTGAGAATGTATGAAACTGAAAATTAAGCACATTCCTTGGCTTTTAGAGAGTGAGGTGGTCTACCTACTCCTCTCTGGCACCAGCAGATGCTTTTTGTTAAACACACCAAGGCCTTATTTCAAACAACTTATCTTATGTCTGTGCTTGAACTGTAATGAGCTTTACACAAATGAATGAAGCTGAGCATTAATATACAGGCAGTTCAATAAAGTGCTGTTCTCATCAGCTTAGCACTGCATTGTATCTTATAAATGATCAGACAATAGAGATTTGCCTCAAATACATATAAAGTTAAAAAATCCAAGAAAAATACATGAATCCTAGTAAATGAAGCACAGAACCTGACAGAAATTACCTTAAGGCAGCACTGAAGTAAATGATTAAAATGTGGATGAAAACATAGAGCAAGAGGGTGACTTCTAATGCAATAAGTGGTAATTAAAGACATCAATTAAATGGTTTATAGGCAGACCAGCCCCAATTTAATCCTTATAAAGCTGACATATGAAGTAGTTATACACTTTGATCTCCAAAACTCAATTGTGCCTACTTCTGATTAATTAGATTGCATAGCTAAGCATAGTTTCCAGTGCTACATTCAATCTCACTAACCTTTTGCAGAACCAAATTGGAAATTAGCTGGACAAGCTGATTCATTAATGAATCTTCAGAGTGACGTTTCCCCTTAGCGTTTTTGTACTGTTTACTTTCTCTGTTTTTCTCTCATACTCTCTTCTCTCTCTCATACATAATACATCATGTAGCAGTCCTGAGGATTTAAAAACATTGGACTAAAATTCATTTCATACTTCCTTCAACTACTCACATCAATGTTTTATATATTTCTCAATTGACAAGTTTACATTCAGTTGTCAATGGGTTCCACCATTCAAATAAAAAAAATGTTTCACTCATTCAATCCAGGACTTTAGATAAACATTTGCCTATTTAGAGCCAGTGAAGAAAATGAGATAAATAGTAATGAGGTAGGGCATGGAGCTATGTTGCAAGGAAACAGGTTCTTTAGGTCACATTGTCCATGCCGACCATGTTGGCATATTGGACTAGTCCCATTTGTTCCATAGCCCTCTGAAGCCTTCCTATCCATGTATGTCAAAATGGCTTTTAAAGGTCACAATTCTATCTGTTTTGATAGCTTCCTCAGGCAGTTAATTCAAATATAGATACCAAAACCGATATAACCATATAACCATATAACAATTACAGCACGGAAACAGGCCATCTCGGCCCTACAAGTCCGTACGAACAACTTTTTTCCCTTAGTCCCACCTGCCTGCACTCATACCATACCATTCCCTTCTCATCCATATGCCTATCCAATTTATTTTTAAATGATACCAACGAACCTGCCGCCACCACTTCCACTGGAAGCTCATTCCACACCGCTACCACTCTCTGAGTAAAGAAGTTCCCCCTCATGTTACCCCTAAACTTCTGTCCCTTAATTCTGAAGTCATGTCCTCATGTTTGAATCTTCCCTATTCTCAAAGGGAAAAGCTTGTCCACATCAACTCTGTCTATCCCTCTCATCATTTTAAAGACCTCTATCAAGTCCCCCCTTAACCTTCTGCGCTCCAGAGAATAAAGACCTAACTTATTCAACCTATCTCTGTAACTTAGTTGTTGAAACCCAGGCAACATTCTAGTAAATCTCCTCTGTACTCTCTCTATTTTGTTGACATCCTTCCTATAATTGGGCGACCAAAATTGTACACCATACTCCAGATTTGGTCTCACCAATACCTTGTACAATTTTAACATTACATCCCAGCTTCTATACTCAATGCTCTGATTTATAAAGGCTAGCATACCAAAAGCTTTCTTTATCACCCTATCTATATGAGATTCCACCTTCAAGGAACTATGCACGGTTATTCCCAGATCCCTCTGTTCAACTGTATTCTTCAATTCCCTACCATTTACCATGTACGTCCTATTTTGATTTGTCCTGCCAAGGTGTAGCACCTCACATTTATCAGCATTAAACTCCATCTGCCATCTTTCAGCCCATTTTTCCAAATGGCCTAAATCACTCTGTAGACTTTGGAAATCCTCTTCATTATCCACAACACCCCCTATCTTGGTATCATCTGCATACTTACTAATCCAATTTACCACCCCTTCATCCAGATCATTGATGTACATGACAAACAACAAAGGACCCAACACAGATCCCTGAGGCACCCCACTAGTCACCTGCCTCCAACCCGACAAACAGCCATCCACCATTACCCTCTGGCTTCTCCCATTCAGCCACTGTTGAATCCATCTTGCTATTCCTGCATTTATTCCCAACAGTTGAACCTTCTTAACCAACCTTCCATGAGGAAACTTGTCAAAGGCCTTACTGAAGTCCATATATACAACATCCACTGCTTTACCCTCATCAATTTCCCGAGTAACCTCTTCAAAAAATTCAAGAAGTTTAGTCAAACATGACCTCCCAGGCCCAAATCCATGTTGACTGTTCCTAATCAGACCGTGTTTATCCAGATGCTTATATATATTATCTCTAAGTATCCTTTCCATGAATTTGCCCACCACTGACGTCAAACTAACAGGTCTATAATTGCTAGGTTTACTCTTAGACCCCTTTTTAAACAATGGAACAACATGCGCAGTACGCCAATCCTCTGGCACTATTCCCGTTTCTAAAGTCCATAAAGTCCATATAGACAACATCCACTGCTTTACCCTCGTCCATTTCCCTAGTAACCTAGTAGAAAGGGATCAGAAAAATAGGGGCTAAAGGCAGATATATGGAACGAGCCCAGAATGTCAACTTGGTCAGCATGGACAAGATGGGCCAAAGGGCCTGTTTCTCTGCTGTGATTCCATTACATTGACTCTATTTTTCAGAACTCTTATACTCTATATTTCTCAATGACTCTTTATAATTCAGAATTTATAATTTCTATATAATAAATGTGAAAAAAAAAAAGTTTTTGCAAAGACTGCAGGTTTGCTGCATCTTTGGGCTATCAGTTCTACAACACTGATTTGGACTCTACTTTTTTCTGATGTGAGCATTCTGCATTAAATTAGTTAAAGTAAAATACAACACCGGAGTAATTTCAGAGATCATCATGCACCAAAGGCATCCGTTACAGTATGGCAGATTCTGTTGTTATAATTAATCACTTCATTGAATGACTATGATGAGCTTTCCTTCAATTTTCAGCCCATTAGCTACTATGTTAAAAAAAAGTGAATGAAAATTTGGGAGAAGACATTGTAATCATAACCAATCCATTAAATGTATAAGAAGGTATATTAGAAAAATAGCTCAAAATGACACAGATTAATCCCCATAAATTTTGTGCAGTAAAAATACAAACAACGTGTTAGGCATAGAGACATACAACACGGAAATGGGTCCTATAGCCCAATTAGTCCACAACGAACGACAAATACAGATTTATGGAGCAGAATTAGGCCATTCGATCCAAGAAGTCTGCTCTGGCATTCAATCATGGCTGATTTATCTTTCCCTCTCAACACCATTTTAGTGAAGAAAAAAAAAATGGTTGCTTGAGCATAAACACTCTAGATGTACAACACGGTGAGTGAATCAAATTGGAGAGAAATACATATTTTTTCACATGTAGATTGGTTACTTTACTTATTAACCAATGTAGTGCTTTATTATTATAAGCTCCGCCTACAAGCACACCATTCATATTATTGCAACCCAACATGTGCTGTTGGCTAGTACTGCTGCATGGTAGGAGTAACATGCTGTAGTGTGTTGTATACGTTGCTCTGTGAGTATGTGTGATTTACTCAACATGGTGTCAGAACCAGGGAGTGTATGTTATGACTGTTATCTTAGGCTCAGGGAGAGTAACCGGAGGAGGTGATGGTAGCTCTTGGTACTCTATATCAGAATCTTCATGTTTTAACAGGTGCACAGGCTATCTTGGGATTGAGCGATTCCCACGGGCTCGACAACATTTAATGAAATGCTTTCTTCTTTTTTTTCTTTGTTGCGACCACCATGGTGGAAACCCAGTCAGATGGGTCAGTAACCGTGGCAATGGCACCCATCCACTGGAGCTCGCCCCACACAAGACACACAAAGAGACACCTAAACTAACAATAGACACACAAAAAAACACAAAAAAAGTTAAAATAACAAACACACTGCTGGCAGGGCAGCCGACTCGCAGAGTCCCTGCTGACTGGGCTGTCCGGAACGCCAAGCAATTGATGGAGCGCACACACCTTGCTAAATGTCTACCTGGACGTGCTCAACCTGAGAAACATCGCACGTGACCCAATACTGGTGTCTCCTGCCCAATGCCTGATGTTCCGACAGACCCGTGCTGCACTGCCTGTGCAGCCACAGGTTCATTGACCATTTGCTGTCCAGAAACAACTCCAACTGAAACTCGATACCTAAAAGCGATTTTTTGATAAGTCCAGCAAACCACTTAGACCTATCTCCAGTGGCCAAGTTCTTTGCCTTCAAACCAACAAGGGTTATGGCCATTTGGGTTTCATCCACAGTCCCACAAAAGAGCCACATTCATACCTGGTGAGGGCAGACGGAGGGATCTACACACGCAACCGTCAACATCTCCTTCCTGTGAAGGAACCACGTCCTGCTGTCTCATATCCTGATGCGATGTGTCCGATCTACCCATCCACTGACGGACTATCTCTTCCCTCAGTTGCAGACCAACCATTGGATGGGTCTCCAGCTCCCTCACCACCACAGTCAGTGCCCCGCTCGCCTGCCTCACCGTGTTTGTCCCTGGGTCCCCAGTGCTCCAGCCACACGGGACCCCGGTATTATCGCCGATGAAGGGAGGAGATGCAGATCTGTACCGTACGCACACGGGACGGGTTTGTAGGCTGCCCCTTAGATACGAGGACTTTGTTTGAACTATCTGAACTTCCTTGTATTGCCTATTAGCGCTTTGGTTACATTATTAATCAGTCAGCACCTAGTAATGTGCTTATACATATATATCACTTTATTGTAGATGTGTTTCACTTTTTTATTCTTACAAGGAAATATGTAGATTGGTTAGTTTACTTACTAACCAATGTAGTGCTTTATTATTATAACCACCGCCTACTACCGCACCATTCATATTATCGCAACCCGACATGTGCTGTTGGTTAATACTTTTGCATGGTAGGAGTAACATGCTGTAGTATGTTGTATACATTACTCAATAAATACTGTTAGACCAGATCTGTGAGTATGTGTGATTTACTCAACACACAAGCAAATGCTGAGTCCAGAAGAAGGGTCTCGACCCAAAATGTTGACTGTCCATTTCCCTCCACAGATACAGCTTGATCCATTGGTAGACGGAGGGGGGCGCTGCACTGTAGCAGCCTCTACCTACAGCCAGTCTGTATTTCAATCTTTTTTTTATTTTTAGTTAGTCTAAAGTTTTGTGTTGGGGGAAACTTTAACTTTTCTATGTGGGGGAGGGGGGCAGGGTAAGGGGGAAACCATTTCCCAGTCTCTTCCTGGCGGGGACGCGACTATTTCTCCGAGTCGCGTCCTCGCCCCCCACCTCGCGGCCTACCAGCTGGATCGGAGCGGCCTTTCCTGCCGGGGACCGGGAACCGGACCAGGGCTGCTACAGCGGCGGCGCAGCGCTGGAGTCACCGCGGAGCGGGCGATGCCTACCTGGGTCGCTGTTTGGAGCTCCGGAGTGTTGGGCCGCTGCTCCAACATCGTGGAGCTCTGGTGCGGAGACCTTCCAACACGGGCGGCGCTGAACGGCATCGTGGAGTCCTGGGGCGCCTTGCAGAGGGTCTGCAGCGGCGGTCTCCAGCTGGCGCGGCCTACGGACTTTGGAAGCCGCCAACTCCGGTAGGAGGGGCCGCCTCTGGTGTCCATGTCGCTGAGGACGTCCCGCAGCCCCGACGTCGGACTTGTATCACCCCGGCGAGCGGTCCTGGACATCGGGCCGCCCGTAGCTGCAACTGCGGAGGGCTTGGGGAGGCCCTGACCACGAGGAACAGTGGAGGAAGAGACTGACTTTGGTGCCTTCCCACACAGTGGGAAACTTTGATTCTGCTGTGTGGGGAAGTTTTATGTTAAATTCTGTAGTGTGTGTTCTTTATACCCTTTCTGGCTTAATCCCTCCCTTCACCACCTCCAGTTTAAATTCCAGTTGGAATATTTTGGAGGACCCAAGAACCAAGAATTGAGTCCTTCCAAAAGTTTGTTTTTTTAGCTCCAGATTCCAATACCTGCAGTCTTTTGTCTCTAAACAAATATCCCTTACCATTTTGGCAGAGTCTGCGCACACAGTTGGCAGAATTAAAGTTTTTTAACAAAACCTTATTTCTTGCAGCTGTAAAGTCAGATGTGCATCACTATCAATTGCCATCAATTGCCATTTTCTTCCATTAAGTCGCTATTTACAGTCAAATCCTCACCGTAGATTTTCCAATGATTTTGCAGGGCATTGACACTGAATGCAACCAAGGTGATCTTATCGCTGCTGTTAATCCAGAGGAACATGTACATATTTGGAGGAAATAATAAACAACTTTCAATGGAAGTGGTACAAATCTGTTGTTATACATCCAGAGGAGGCCTTGTACATCCAGCAGTGATATATTGTAGTCTGAAGTTAATGGACCTGTTTAAGACTGGATTGATGCCATCATGAAAGATAAGTGTCCAGAGAGTGTTGCAAAGCTTCTCTCTTTCCAGTCAGGGATTTAGTGTTATTGTGGGTTCTTGTCTTATCTAGCCATGGTACCAACACTATTTAGCAACTTCCGAAGAAGAATGAGAAATAGAATTAGACTACCATGCAACAAAACTATTTGATCAATGTTAATTGAGTTTGAATCTCAAATCTCCACTCATTCACTATGATATAATAAGAGCCCTGACAATGCCTTGTTATGCCATTAGCTACAGATAATGCTACTATCTATAGTATCAGTCATGTTACAAATAAGAGGCAGAAGCAACCAATAACATTTGCTATGTGAGATATGGGCAAAGACAAACTGAGAAGGAAGCATGAGCAATTATTTTTGATGTGAAAAAAATCCCATCAGTTACTATTTGGATGCTCCTTCCTTCTCATTACCGATTACAAACTAAAATTGGCAATCCTGATCCTAAAGCAGTAATTTCATCAATGCATTTTCCAGCTTTCAAAGTTGTCTCATCATGATATAATTACACAATTCAAACTGTTGATAAAAGTAAACTGTAATTCGTATTATTCTACATTATCCTTAGACATTTGTAATGATGGAAGTTGTTATGGAAGTTGTTATGGAAGTTTCCATAATAACTTGGAAACCAAGCTTTCACTTTGGTATTGGTTTATTACAGTAATTCTATGCAAAAATGCTTAAGCTACTGAGCATAATGCACATCTGAATCAGGTCAGAGAAAATACTTTGAAGTAAGCTGACCTGGACAAGTGTTGAAATGAAGTATAACAGCCAGTCAATAACAGCAGCTTGATTTATCAACTGATCAAGTGCTTTTAAAATGCAATCATTTCAAGGCCTCTGAGAAAAGGATTCATCGATCATCTACATGCCATGCACACGGGAATCATCAATATAAAGGCCTTTGCCAGAGTTTAGGTTGAACATTGACCAAGTGTCCATGTGTTCTGTTTGTCACGAAAGGAGAATAATCCCACCCAAAACCTCAGTCTAAAGGAGGGTCTCGACCCGAAATGTCACCCATTCCTTCTCTCCAGAGATGCTGACTGTCCCGCTGAGTTACTCCAGCATTTTGTGTCTGCAAGGAAATTATTGTTCCTCTATTAACAAAATTTGATATGGTCTCATTAGATCATCAGATATTTCCATGTCTATATTAGTGCTTTTGGTGGGATTATTGATGATTCCAGTGTGCATGGCATGTAGATGATCTCTAAATCATTTTCTCAGAGGCCATGAAATGATTGCATTTTAAACACACTTGATCAGCTCCTTCAGTCTGAAGATGGGTTTTGACCCAAAACGTCACCCATTCCTTCTCTCCAGAGATTCTGCCTGTCCCGCTGAGTTACATCAGCATTTTTGTCTATCTTCGGTGTAAATAGCATCTGCAGCTCCTTCCTACACATTCCTAATAATTTTCTTGTGCTCACCCATGCACACTCAGAGCTGATTGAAGGTGAATTAGTAGGTATTCATACAATGGAATGTTTGTGATGGATCTTTCTTTTCCTTGGAATATCAGTTGAATTTGCATCTAAAATGGATCATCATACACTTCATATTTTTGTCAAGAGTTCTTTGTGGCATCAAATGTTCATGATTCTTCTCCAATTACCTGCTTCAAATAATACACCCCAAAAAAGATTTATACAAATCATAAAATAAGCTGTGAAGAAGCAAATGTTCCGAGAAATGTTTAGCATCACAGGTCGTTGATTGGTAACATTTGTTTAAATACTGAATGACTTCACATTCCACAACTGGCTTCACTCATTCACTCAAGCAGAGTGGGTAATGCATCATCTTTATATATGATAGGGTCTGGTACGACCTGTCTTAGAGAGGGAAATAATGAGGCAGCCACTGAAGCAGAAAGCAATGTTTCAATAACCAGCCCAGTCAGCAAGTTTGTGACTTGGAAAATGGACCTTGGTGAAGTGGTCCTAGTTTAGCTAAGTACAAATGGAAAATCACATCAGATGTGTCTGTGCAGGTCAAATAAACACAGCCAATAATCAAATCTGAAGACAGTAAAATGCAATGAATTATATTTTTCCCCTTTATCAATGCGGACTGAGCTATTGTCCAAGAGTAAAAAGCAAACCGCTGGAGGAACACAGCGGGTCAGGCAGCATCTGAGGAGGTAATGGACAGATGGCATTTTGGATCGAGACCCTTCTTCAGACTGATGGAATAGGGAAGGGGAAAGCTGGAAATGATAACTGGGGATGGGGCATGGCATGGCAAGTGATAGGTGGATGCAGGTGAAAGGGGTGATTGGCGGATAGATGGAGTAAGTGGCAGGCTAGAGGTGAAAAGGAGACAAAAGGGTGTCATAAGGAAAGAAGAAGAGTGAACTATAAAGAGATGGTTGTGAAAGGGGTCAGAAGGTAGAGAAAGAGGGAGGATGAAATGGAAATGTGACGGGGTGGGCGATGATGTATGGGTAACTAGGGTGGTGGGAAATGATGTGAGAAATATCTGCAGGGTGGGACAGGGGGAACAGAGGTTGAAGGGGGAGAGATTGGGATATTACTTGAAATTGGAGAGTTGTACACTCATACTGTTAGGTGGTAAGCTACCCAAGCAGAATATGTAGTGATGTACTTCTAGTTTACCTATGGTTTCACTCTGGCAATGGAGGAGGCCGAGGACAGGAAGGGAATGGAAATGGGAAGGGGAGTTGAAATGGTTAGCAACTGGGAGCTCTAGCAACCCTGCAGAATGCAAATACTTGTCAAAACAGTCACCAACTCTACATTTCGTCCTGCCAATGTAAAGGAGGCCACATAGGGAGCACAAACTGCGATAGACAAGGTTAGAAGATGTGCATTGCAGAAGTATAACAGTGAGATGAATAAAGCATCTGCAAATTCCTCAGTACCAGGGACAAGTACAATGTCAAAGGCAGGGATTCACATGAGAAGACAAATGGACTAAATAAATCAGATGACTGAATATCAAATGACTGTGTAGAACAGTAAAACAAGCATTTTATTCAAAGAGGAATATCGATTTGATATATTTGCATCTAGTTTTGTGAATAAATCTTGTGGTACAAAGGTGTGATGTCAAAATATCTTCCTCGTATGATATAAACATTATGTGCATTGGAGGGATGTTCATTACTAATAAAATTACATAAACATCCCTGTTCAAAGCTTTCATATTGCATGTAGAACATTTTAGAATCTCAACAGTATATGAGATCCACTTCAGGTAAAAGTTTAGAAAATTACATAGATTATAATAAATGGTAGGACCCAGCGAGTGTTGTAGAACAGAGACAATACAGGCTAAAGGCATGAATGAATGAATGAATGAATGAATACGTTTATTGTCATTGCACAAACTGTGCAACGAAATTCCATTAAAGTAGTAACATGAATAGACAGGGTGGTAAAGGAGGCATTTGCCACACTTGGCTTCTTTGATATGTACATGAGTTGGGATGTTGCATGTTGCAGGTTGGCAAGACATTCGTGAGATCTCATTTGGAATATAGCGTGCAATTCTGGTAGCTCTGTTAGAAGAAGGACATCGTTGAACTGGAAAGAGTACAGAAAAGATCCTCAGAAAAGGATGTTACCAGGCTTGAGTTATAAAGAGGGACAGGAGGAGCTGAACATGTTTCCCTGGAGCATGGGAGGCTGTGGAGTGATCTCACAGAGGTATGCAATATAATGAGAGGCATAGATGCAATGAATGGTCACAGTTTCTATCCCAGGGTAGAGCAATCCAGAATCAGAGCACATATATTTATGGTGAGAGGAGAAAGATTTAAAAGAGATCTGAGGGCAATTTCTTCAGGCAGAGAGTGGTGCATATAGGGAATGAGTTGTCAGAGGAAGCTGTCAAGGCAGGCTTAATGGCAACATTTAAAACCAATTAGAACAGGTACAGGACATGAAAGGTTTGGAGAGATATGAATGAACGTAGACAAATTGGCCTCGCTCAGTTATAAAACCTGGTTGGCATGTACAGGTTGAAACAAAGGGCCTGTTTCCAAGCTGTTTGACTATATCAAATGTTTCCCTAGTCCACTACTTCAGCCACTTTCTTCAAAGCTTTCATATTGTAAGTTGAACATATCAGAATTCCCACAGAATGTAATGTCCCTCTCAGGTTAAATGTAGTCAGTCTTTTAGGTTCATCAGGGAAGAGCTACACTTTACAGAGCCAAGCTGGCTCACCCAGATCAAAATACAAATTTTTTGCTACATATTTACTTATAGAAGTTAGAACATTTCCCAAAACATATGTCAGGGTATCTAGTGTCTGACTCCTTGCCTTCCCCTTCTTACTTTTCTTAAACAGCAGAAACCTGAACAATTTTCTAATTGAGAAGCTTAATCTATCAACGATTTTAATTTTAACAGGGAAACTGCTTACATTCAATGCAAACTTTCATTGTATATTTCAATAAATGTGACATTCCACAATAATTTCTAATTTTGAATTCAGTGGAATTTAGTGTTAATGAGCAAAAGGCATTAAAATAGTTTATTTTATATACAAGAATTCTATTACTTAAATTGATTTTAATTATCTTTCTGAGACAGCTACTTGGAACATGTGCTGACTAATAGAAAGCTGCATACAGAACAGTTCACTATATAGTTTGGCTATGATCTTTAATGAACTGTTTCCATATATCTGTGGAAGAATCTACAACATTACTCCGGCAATAGAGACCCACTGACTACCATGGCTATCTCGACTACACGTCTTCCCACCTTGCTTCCTGTAAGGACTCTATCCCCTACTCTCAGTTCCTCTGTCTGCGGTGCATCTGCACCCAGGATGAGGTGTTCCAAACCAGGGCATCGGAGATGTCCTCATTCTTTAGGGAACGGGGGTTCCCCTCTTCAACTATAGATGAGGCTCTCACCAGGGTCTCCTCTATATCCCGCAGCTCCGCTCTCAATCCCCATCCCCCTACTCGTAACAAGAACAGTCCCCCTTGTCCTCCCCTTCCACCATACCAGCATCCTCCGACATTTTCGCCACCTCCAACGGGATCCCACCACTGGCCACATCATCCCTTCTCCTCCCCTTCCGGCTTTCCGCAGAGACCGTTCCCTCCGTAACTCCCTGGTCAATTTGTCCCTTCCCACCCAAACCACCCCCTCCTCTGGTACTTTCCCTTGCAACTGCAGGAAATGCTACACTTGTCGCTTTACCTCCCCCATCGACTGAATCCAAGGACCCAAGCAGTCTTCCCAGCCTCCTCCAACCTCATCTGTTGCATCCGCTGATCCAGGTGTCAATTGCTCTACATCGGTGAGACCAAGCGCAGGCTTGGCGATTGCTTTGCCCAACACCTCCGCTCAGTTCGCAATAACCAAACTGATCTCCCGGTGGCTCAGCAGTTCAACTCCCCCTCCCATTCAGAATCCGACCTTTCTGTCCTGGGCCTCCTCCATGGCCAGAGTGAGTCCTATTACAAATTGGAGGAGCAGCACCTCATATTTTACTTGGGTAGTTTACACCCCAGCAGTATGAACATTGATCTCCAATTTCAGATAGTCCTTGCTTTCTCCCTCCTTCCCCTCCCCTTTCCAACTCTCCCACAATCTCCTGTCTCCGCCTCTTCCTTTTTTTCTCCTGCCCCCACCCCCAACATCAGTCTGAAGAAGGGTCTCGAACCTAAACGTCACCTATTCCTTCGCTCCATAGATGCTGCCTCACCCGCTGTGTTTCTCCAGCTTTTTTGTCTACCTCCGGCAATAGAGAAGTACTTTGTTAAATCAGTAACAGCAAAGATAACACATCGAGACTGAGACTTTGAGATTGAAAGTTACTGGGGTATTTGATTATGAAGTCCAAATTTTCCTTTGTTCAATTAGTTTAGTGGGCTTTATAGGGCTCTGACAGCCATCTTTCCACTAAATAATATTTGAAGGTTGTAAAGTGAAACTGCGCAAACATGATTATGGATATTGAATTTTAATGGTGGGAAAATGTTATTCATCCTTTGTTCGGTCAGTGGGGGCACTGCGAGACGGCTGACCTGCCAGCAGCGTCTTTGTTATTTCGACATTTTTTGATTTTTTTAGTGTGTCCAAATGTTTGTTTTAGTGTCTCTCGTAATGACTTGTGTGGGGGGTGGTGATTGGGGAAGGGGGGGGAAACTGCTTTTGGTTGCCTCTTCGACGGAGAGGTGACTTTTTCCATGTCGCCACCCTCGCAGCCTAACAGCATGGATTGGAGCAGCCTTTCCCGTAGTCGGGCCCGGAGTTTCAGCAGCGGGCGCAGCGTGGACTTTTCATCGCGGAGCTGGCGAGCCCTTGCCGGGGGTCACCAGAAGGGAGTGCTCCGATCACTGGCCATCTTATACTTTGCAGTTGACACATAGCACATTACCTCTGTTCTCATCCTTGTTGAATTCAGATGCCTTGTCAACATTTCTTCAGCAAACTTAGTGCATGCTAAGTTAAGAGGGAAATAACATGCTTTATGTATCAGCTGCTAACCTGCCCTAGACCTACCAATCAGGTATGTGTACACTCCACCAATACATTTTCTATAAAACATGAGAAACAGATTGAATGATAATTGCAAATAAAACAAATAGAATCAAGAGTCATTGACCAGGCAGCTTTAATGTGTCTTTGCTGGTACTAAAATACCACATAATGAGTCAATATACTTAACATAATAGCCATTTATGCTACAATATAAAAGCCTTGACATTTAACCACGTTAGTCATCTTTTATTGCCTGACATTCTATTCACTTCCTTAATGACTTTCATCACTTAATTAATGTTACAAAACCACAGGGCATTAATTTTTAAATGCTAACGTAGCACTGAATGAGCAATGAACACTTGCTGTGTCAGTATAATTGAACAATTATAACATATGAACATGCAAATGCTGCAAAATACAGGATATGGAAGTAAATTGTATTCGAATGTCAAGGAGTGGTTCTATTCTGAAGCTCCATTATCTTGTTGCCTTGATGTTATAATGGTAAGCTCATCATTTACCATATGACTATTACCTTAAACTTGATAAAACTGAAAAATAATTATTTTACATATGACTTCAAAAAGAAACAGCTTAAAGCCAATAATTTGATTATTTTACTTTGTCTGCCATTTATTTTTATATGGCTTCTCAGAACCCATATTTAATAATTGACTGTTTTTCTAATAAGTGGAAGATTCAACAGAATAATTGTTCTTTTTTGAACGCTGCTGTATAGATCTTAGTTATATCAATATCTGCTAATTACAAACTACATAGTTAAAGGGGCTGAATGTAATGGAACCATGTTTGCTGATGAAGCAAAGATGAAAGGGAAGGTTAGTTCGGAAGAAGACACAAAGAATCTGCAATAGGAGAATTGCGTGAGCAATAATAAAATATGTGTACTATTATGTGGAGAAATATGGTTAGGAAGAATGAATTACCTGAACAGTGTGTGACCAGAGAACTGTGTCTCCTTGTACAATAAACCCAGAAAGTTAGTATGCAAGTTAGTATGCAAGAAGGGAAGTGGAATGATGTTCCTTATGGCAATTGTGTAGCATAATGAAAACTTGTTAAAATGGTGCAAAGCTTTCTGTGAACACTAAACCAGTAGAGTGCATGGTTCTGGTCTCATTTTAGGAAGGACATATTTGCCTAGAAGATGGGGAAACAAGGGCACAATTATTCCAAGGATGAGATGCCCATTGAGCAGAGACTTTGCAGAAAGGGTTTATTCTCCTCCATCTATCTCCAAATCAGGGGATATGTTCTTGACAAACATCCATTATAATCCTATGGACTCCAACAGCTATCTCAACTGGACCTCCCTTTACCCTGCTTCTGTTTTCCGGCTCCCAGCGTCTCCATCATACCTATTCCAATAATGATAATCATCATGTCAGAAACTGTCTTTTTCTTCAATAATTGCTTTCCTTATGCCCCTGCCCCACTTAGGAAACCTGAACGGCCATTTGGTCGAAGCCAGTGGAGTGGGGTCGCTATTTACTTACAGGCAGTCGAAGGCAATCTCCTTCGCTGACCAGCCATTTTGATTGGCTCATTGGAGTTTTCAGCAAACTTTGGTTTTCAGGACCTAGAAGATCCTGCCTGCTAACTTTATTAAACTTCTTAAAACTGTCTCCACTCCTTCTCCCCCAAGATCACCAGAGGTTTCCGTTCAGGTTTCCTAAGTGGGACAGGGGCATTACAAAACAACTGACTAGGGCCATGTTTGAGACTGCTCCATGCCCTGCACTACTGCTCCCACTCCCTCTTCTTGCATCCAAGGAAAGGATAGGATTTATTTTGCCTACTCCTTCCATTCCACCAGCCAGTATATTGATTGGACTATGCACCGTAATATCTACCACATTCAATGAGATGCCACCACCAGAAACATTTTACTTGCCTCTTCCTTTTCAGCATACTGAAGGGAACTTTCCTATATCAATCTTTAGGTTCATTCTTCCACCTCTGGCCAACATCTACTCTCCCCACATCACAACCCAATGAGAACCACAAGCGATACAATATTTATCTTTTCACCTCTTTTCTACCCATTGTTCACTGACTCAAATATTCGTTCCAGAGAAGCATCACGTCGCTTAACATAGAGCATAGAACAGTACAATCCATAAGCCCCCAATGATCATGTTGAACATGATATCAAGTTAAACCAATGTCTTCTACCTGCACGTGATTGATAGCCCTTTATTCTATGCAGATCCAGATGCCTATCTAAAAGCCTCTTAAATGCCATTATTGTATTTGACTCCACCACCACCCCTTGCAAAACGTTCCAGTTACCTCCTATCCTCTGTGTAAAAAAGAAATTGCCCTGCACATGTCCTTTAAACTTTGACCGTCTCACCTTAAAGCCATGCCCTTCTCTCTTTGACACTTCTAGCCTGGGTAAGAGATTCTGACTGTCTACCCTATC
The DNA here is from genome assembly GCF_010909765.2 of Amblyraja radiata. NCBI lineage: Eukaryota > Metazoa > Chordata > Chondrichthyes > Rajiformes > Rajidae > Amblyraja > Amblyraja radiata. The sequence goes on along the minus strand of NC_045962.1, from coordinate 58,881,186 downwards.
AATGCCTCAAAATTTAATACACTTCTATCAGGTCTCCCCACAGCTTCTGATGCTCCAGAGAAAACAATTACGTACCTCTTACTATTGGGTATGCTGTATTGGGCACTCATGATGCAATAAATTCTACAGTGAGAAAAACATAGATTGGATGTTTTCTAGACTATCACTAGGGATATTTAATCTGTAGTGATGACTCCGCCACTTCAATTCCACCACCCACTTTAATGCTGAACTCCATTTCTTTGGCATTTTGTGCCATTTCAAATAAGCCCTATATAAGTTTGAGGAACATCTTGCCTTCTCACTTGGGACATTATAGTTCGTGGGAAATAAGGAATTTCAGAAAAAAACAGCCTTTCCAGTGTGTATCAGGCTGTCATTCCTAATGAAATGTGGTTGATATGAATAAAGACAGTTTCACATCAACAGACATTTCAGTTCCCTTCTCTACAGATGTCTGATCTGCTGAATATTTCCATCATTCGCTGTTTTTATTTCCGATTTTCAGCATCTGCCGTTAGGGCGACATGGTCGTGCAGTGGTAGAGTTGCTGCCTTACAGCGCTTGCAGCGCCAGAGACCCGGATTCAATCCTGACTACGGGCACTGTCTGTACGGAGTTTGTATGTTCTCCCCGTGACCACGTGGGTTTTCTCCGTGTTCTAAAAATGTACAGGTTTGTTGGTTAATTGGCTTGGTATGAGTGTAAATTGTCCCTAGTGTGTGTAGGATAGTGTTAATGTGCAGGGATCACTGGTTAGTTCAGACTCGGTGTGCTGAAGGCCCTGTTTCCGTGCTGTATCTCTAAACTAAACTAAACTAAATGACAGTCCCTGCATTCTTGCTTCCCCCTTCCTATATTTTTCTCTCTATCCATATTAATTCATTTTGCATTTGTATTGGCTCTAATCAACTCATCTGAGATGACCGAGTCTTCATTATCCTCTCTCAGCTGGTACCATTACCAATTGCTGCATTCATCCCTGTGCTTCCATGTAATTTAAATATATGCAATTTCCAAGTGATGTCCAGTCTGATTAAAATATTAGCAAACTGAAACATTTTCTCTTTTCACTCTCCACCGATTTTCTTTGAACCATTTCAGTATTTTCAGCATTTTGCATTTTCACTTCTACTTTCTCTGCAGATTAGAAGGAGAAATCATTTCATTGAAATATTTGGATTGTTTAAGAGTCTGAGGAGACTTGACAAGCAGATGTGGTGATGATGCCTTTTCCTTCTGCCTAGCATAATATTTAGCAACTTATTGAATCAAATTTTCATGGCAAACAATTATAATTGAATGGATGAGGAACAGATCAAATAACATATAGCAATCCAGGATGGAAATTATCTATTAGCATTTCCAGAATCTCTGCAATCTATTATTATTAGTCAACATTAAATGCATACAGGGACAGCAATAAAGTAATCCAATTTATTGTAAGTCTTGTTTTGGAAAACTTTTTCCAGTGATCATTTTGATTAATTTATCAACCTAAAAACTGTGCCAATGAGGAAAATGTTTGCAATTAACAAGGGAGTCAGATTTTCTGCATATGATGTATCTGTAACAATGCATTCTGACAAAAGCTTTGGCATCTCTGGGAAATCTGGGAATTTCAGATATGAATCTTTCTTGTGCTCTGTGAAATTTGTATTCTGAACAAATGCAGAATTTAAAGGAAAGAAATGAAGAAAGAAAATGAAGTTCTTTCTTTCATTTCTGATGTTACATTTATAATACTCGCAACTTGCATCACAGGAGAATTTGCTGATCAGCAACAGAAAGGTTGGTCGGGGGGAGTTCCCCTCGCCACAGGTACCATGTAATCCCGTGCTACCTGCTCCATGGTCGGATAGCCGGCGACTAAACTGTCTCCCCCACCTGGCTTTCTCAGTGAGGAAGGGGCTGTGGACCCCCAGCAGGACCAAAATCAAGACCTGTCAAAGGGCGGATGAGCTCCTAGCGAGCCAACGGCCATCCACACTTCAGTAGGTTGCGATCACTGTCGTACATAGCATTGAAAGGCACCGTGCCCATTGAAGTTTTCAAACGATGATGAAGATGATGATGAACAGAAAAAAGATTTTCACCACTAATCTGAAAAATACTTGTCCATAAAATATTTGCAAGCTCCGTGATGTGGATTTCCCCCCTTTCCAGTGTGAACTGGGTCAGGCAATCACAGTAGGATGTCCAACAACAACAATGTCATGAAAGATAGATGCAAAATGCTGGAGTAACTCAGCGGGACAGGCAGCATCTCTGGAGAAAAGGAATGGGTGACGTTTCGGGTTGAGACGCTTCTTCATACTGCAATAATGTAATCAAATTCCTAAGCAAACAATCAATTTGAACACATCTGAACACCATCAAACAATGAAGTATGAGGCGATCTGAAGAAAATTTCCGACCCGAAACATTGCCTGGCCATTTCCCGCCACAAATGCTGCCTGACATGCTGCCTTCCTCCAACATCTTTCTTGCTCAAGATTCCAACATCTGCAGACTCTTATGTCTACGTTAAATACACAGTAGAACACTTTTAATTGAAGTTTAAACATTCTGCTAAGAATAAAGATTGGGACCTTTGTGTCCAATTTGGGGCCAATAATGTTGTTCCCAGTAATTAATGCTTCCTATGCATTAAACTTAAATTATACCTCATTTCACAACAAGTAATGTTTTCAATGGATTTATTCTGAGCCACTTCTTGCCAGTATAGTGATGTCTATTGATTGTGCCAGAATAGAAATCATGCAATAGTGTACAGCAAAACTCCGATAATCCAGTAATCCAATTCATAAATCGCACGGTTGGATACCAAACTCGCCAGGTAATGCATGCTCTTCTCTTTTCCACCCACTTAAGCCCCCAGTCCCAGTTCACCCGTGCTCCCTCATGCACTTTGGCCATGATTCCTGCACTCCCTTTCCAAACATGATTTAGGTCCTATTTCCCTGGTTCCCATCCTCCCTTTCCACTTACCTGGCTCCGGGTTCCCATGCTCCATTTCCTATTCACCCAAGTACTTGTTCCTGATTTACATGCTCATTTTCCACTCAATGAGCTCCAATTCCTTGCTTACTTGGGGCCCTAGTTTCCACAAAAACATCTGCTGTAAACCACCTAAATTATGCCTTGGAAATAACGATGCCCAGATTTTGCCCTCTGAGCCTTCTTGGATCAACCAGTTATATTTCTTTTAGGAATTGCAAGTTTCACTGGAACTGCGAAAGCTCCATATGAATAAATTAATACTTTCTTGGCAATAATGAAGAGTTCAGAAATTCTGATAAATTCTTCATTAGAAGCATAAATATTATGCAAATAAATCTTGGAAAGGGTGAATTGGCAAAATAAATAGCATAGATTGAAAGAACAGTTCAATTATAACAAGCAATTCAACATTAACTGCCTCCTGATTATGAATTCATAGCTGAGATTAGTGTCTGACATTAATATAAATTTGCATGATTAAGTTAGATTTAAAAATCCTTGGATTGCTGACAAGTTTGATAGCAAGTTTACTCAATAAACTGAAGTCTCAGCGTGCAATTTGTCAATGTTCCTACCACTTACAGATGTAAAACAGGTACTTGAGAAGTACTGAACACAGCCTTCACACAAATCCTTACCCAAGGCAACCTCACCCTCTGCTTGGATCTGCCTCAATCATCAGTTATCCTAAATACCTCCTCAAAAACCCACTCAGATTTGCACAAAGCCATGCTGACTACTAATCACTCTGACTTTCCAAGTGAAGATGGATCCGACTGCTCAGAATTGTTTCCACTAACTTCCTCACCACTGATATAAGGCTCGCCAGCCTGTAGTTTCCAGGCTTATCACTTCTGCCATTTTTAAACAATGGAACAGCAGACAGCACCCATTATCTTCAAATCTTCTGCTAACCCTGGGTATTCAAGATGCCAAAGTCTCCATCAGAGCCCCAGCAATCTCCTCCCTTATCGTGGAATAGATGTCGCCAGGCCTGAGGATTTATCTAACCTATCTAACCAATATTTCCATGACTGCTTCCTTCTTGATACAGACATGGTCCAGAATATCAGTGTACTCCTCACTTAACTCTCCAGCCTCCATGTTCTTCTCCCTATTAATCGAGGATCCCACTCATATCCCCAGACTTAATGAACAATTACCGTAGAATGGATGAGGAACATATCAAATAACACGTACCAATCCAGGATGAAAATTAACTAGCATTTCCAGAAATTCTCTTATTATTATTATTAGTCAGCATTGAATGCAGACAGCAAGGACATCAGCAAAGTAAAACAATTTATTGCAGGTTTTGTCCATTCGTGAACCTATTCTTTCCTCAGCTACCCTCTCACTTCCAACATAAAAGATTTTAGGATCCTCCTTGACCTTACTCGCCAAGTCATTGAATGGCCTCTCTGTCCTAACTTTTACCCTCCTATTTATCTCCATTTATCACCCATAAACCTCAATACCAATTTCCTAATTGGTAGAAAGAAGCACATCAAATCAGTCAGCAACATAGGTGCGGAAGAATTAGCCCATGAATTGTGAACCACCACCAGCTGCTTGTCAAGTATCATTCAGTATCATTTAGTTTCATGTAGACATAATCTCATCATAATTACATGATTCTTTTGCATTTGCATATTAATTACCTTTAAATTCACCATTGAAAGTTCAGTCAGGTAATTATCAGCAGACCTCTCCTTTTAATACAATCACTGACAATGACTGGCAATCAATCTTCCTACACAGGAAATTAACAATGAGAAGTGTTTAGAAGGTCTTTAAAATATCAAATTTTAAATGCCACTTTTATCTTGTACTTTCTGCATTTCTCCCTCCCCCTTCACTCTACTGACCCTCCTCTCCCGTTTCCTTCCCCCTCCTCCCCCCTCTTCCCCCTAACCCCCTCCCCCTTTCCTCCCACACCCTCCTGTCTGTCCCTTTCCTCCATTCCCTCCCTCTCCCCCCTTCCTTCCCTCTCCCCCCCTTCCCTCCTCCCCTTCCCTCCCCCCCTTTCCTCCCTCTCCTCCCTTTCCACACTCTCTCCCTCGTCTATCTCTCTATTTCTATTTCTCTCATCTTTCTGTCTCTGTCTGTCTCCAGTTTTTATTTATTTCTGTTTCAGTAAATGATTTAATAAATAATTTACCCTCCGTTCAGAGTGTTTATGAGCTGTTAGCTGTTAGAGGGCACTGCTGCAATCAGCTGATGGGCAAATTTGCATTTCATGGACACATTTTTGCACTTCGTGGGCAATTAAAAAAAAAAAGCCAATGATGCAATGTTAACTTTAGTATTATGCCTTGGTCCAGAAAAATCTGTTATATTGTGTAGAGCAGTGTGGAAATAACCTAATCATGTTGCTTACTGGGGCAGCTAATTCTTCTGATAAGGAAGAAGTAACATTATTTAATAGAACAGGGATTTCTTTGAGGATTCAATTCATTCTGTAACTTTAGCAGTGCCTGAAACCTCAACTTTTTCTGCTCTCTAGAACACCATGACATGGCAAAATACACACACACTCTATACGCACATACACACACAGATACAGACACGCACACACACAGCCACAGACACATACTTTATTAGATTCAGATCTGTTCCATACAAAGTGTTTATTTGTCCAGACTTTGTGGTATTTATTGCTGAATGACACAATCTGTACTCGGTAATAATAGTTATAAATTTATAGATAGTTTTTTTTGTGGAGGAATTTACAACCAGAAACCATCATTATAATACAGTCACTTTGGATGGATTTTTTTTAAATACGCACCTTTAACTCAAATGTGAAACAGGTAATGCTGTATGGATCAGAGACATGGAAAACAACAAAACACATTACAAACAGGCTGCAAACATTCATTAACACCTGCCTTAGGAGAATACATCTGGTGGAGAGACAAAGTAAGCAATGTGGACCTGTGGAAAAGAACAAGCCAGGCCCATTAATTTACAAATTCGAAGAAGAAAATGGAGTTGGATTGGACACACCCTCAGGAAACCTGCCACAAACATCACCCGGCAAGCCCTGAAATGGAACCCCCAAGGAAAAAGGAAAATAGGTTGCCCCAGGAACAGCTGGAGAAGAGGTGTCCAGCCAGAAATGTCGAGAGTGGGCTCAACTGGGGAGATCTCGAAAGAACTGGCAACAACCGAGTGAGGTGGAGGACATTTGTCAATGGCCTATACTCCCTAGAGGAGCAAAGTGCTTAAGAAGAAGAAGACCTTGGATAGAGCACCTTGGTCGGCATGGACGAGTTGGGCAATAGTGCCTGTTTCTGCGCTGAATGACTTAATGACCTTTGTTTAAAATTATATTTCTCTACTCTGATTTACAATAATGTAGCATTCTTTTCTAAAATAAAATGATTCCTGTTAAATATTATTTGATAAAGCTTAATCTCTATTATAACTTGCTTTTGGTTTTATTTCAGATATCACTGAGGTGGTGAAATGTTATTTCACCATTTTATTCACTTGCCCCTGAAAATATTTGTGCATAGTTTTGGTGATGTGGTCTTGGTTATTCCTATTGTTGCAGAAGTTACATTCACAGATATTGTTGATATTGTTGTTAATTTTTCCTTTGTCATCATCTTTTGGAATCGGTCAGTAATTAATTGTGGGCCCATCACTGTCCCAAAAAATGCATGACCCAAGAGTCAGAGCTTTATCAATGATATTAGTTTTGTTTCATTTTCATTTATTGAATTCTGTCCATGCCCTGCCTGTCCTTTTCACAACCCTGGTAATGATTTAGCACAGTTTCCTTTTACTTGTACATCACTCAATCTTTGTCTTCCTTTTAAGTTAGTCTTGTGGAGAATATATATTTACTTGCCAAAATTGTCTTGTACTTTCTACCATTCAATAGCTCAGTTTGCAATTTCATGTCAGCCTTGAATGATATCGTTCGGAGTGACAGTAAGCAAGGTATAGATTTTCATTTGTGCTCTTGATTAGGATTCTCTGGAAGGCTAAAGCTAATTTTTCTTGGACAGGATGGATTTAATGTCCCAATGGTGAATCTGTATTACTCTGCAAATTCAGTGTTCTTTAGAATTAAATTAGGTTCCATTATCACAAATTAGCTTCTTAGAATCCTTTGGCTTGCTGACTGGATTCTAACTGATGTAGAAATTGGAGTTCTTAAGTCTCTTACTGTTTTAATGATTTGGAACATCAATTAGCAGTTTTTCATTAAAGTGGCACCATTCTCAGTTTTGTGTGAACAGATCAGCCTTTATAGCTTGGGTTATATTTCAGATGTCATTGTTTCCTCTTTTGTTCCATATTTCTGTGCTCCTGGTATTTTGTGAATTGTTTTCATTAAACAATCTCTATCTTTGTAGAGGCCAATCCGGTAAACAGTTGCTCCAACACTCAAGGTTACCTTTCTCTGCACCCTTATAACCTCCATGTATATTTTAGAATAATTCTCCTTGTATATTTTGAAGTAGAGCGATTCCAGTGTCTAGTCAGTGTGTCAAGTGTTGTCAACTGTGAAGATTCCTCATCAAGCTCTCAGTGCCAGTTACCATTTCTGACACCATTTGCTGAAACTTTGGGCTCTACCAATGATGGTGTTATTTCTTCCAGAGCTGTAAAAAACAACATTACCTCTCAGTGTGATCTCTTCTCTGATTGATCTTATTGCTGGTTGTATTTGTTTCAACTTTCAAAGCATCCCTGATTTACATGTTGAGCTAGCATCTGTCTTTGTCAGGCTCTTTGATTTAATCAACTATGTTAGGGTTACATTTACCTCATAGCGTATCTTCCCACCTAAATCTCTTTTCCCACACCTCTCCAGTGGTGGCAATCAAGATGGTACATCAGCTGTGTCTACTGCCCCCTTCTATCCTCCATAGATGGTATCCATTTTTTTGCTGAAGCATATCTTGACTTATTCCAAGGCCAAATGGTAGATAATGGGACTTGTATACACCGAATGATGTGTTAAATGTTAAGAACACAGAAGGTTCCTCATCAAGTTTCAAATTCCACTAAATTTCTTGCATTATTTTTTCAGAAATTTTTAGCCTCTGCCAATTTCATCCCGAGTGTGATTTCTTCCTGAGTTGTAGCTTTTCTTCACTCAATTCAGATATTTTGGCTTGGTTTTACATTAGTTTACTCTCTTACTGCAATTGAGTTTGTTCAGTCTCAACGTTTCAATGGCACCTTATTGTCATGTGTACCCAAGTATAGTGAAATTCATTATTTGCACACAGTTCAATGACAATCCAACTGTACATTAGGGCCAACTGTAATAAATGTAAGTGTAAGCGAGTGGGCCACACTGAATCAGTACAAAAGAGGCGCAACATTTTAGGCATCCTCTTGCACCCTTCATGACTGGAGTTAGAAAAAGTTAGTCTAAACTTGGCCATAAAGGCTCGTTGTACTGGCAGTGGCACTGGGTCGGTTTTGCATATGTTGTACGAAGCAGGCAATGTGTTGTTGTCCTCTCTGCTCCTCCATCTTTCCATGCCGCTACAGGCCGTGTCCATTCCGTGTACTCGCCCACTTGGAGCGGCATGAGATCTATCAGAGCCCAATGCAGCTTCTGGCCCTCCAGCGACCCATTGTACCATCTCGACCACTCTAACGTTGCCTCGACATGGGCCCGTAAACTACTTTGGTTATTACTTGCAGCTGCTCTTTTGCATTTAGTCGTACAGAGATACAACCCGGAAATAGGACCTTCAGTTTACCAAACCCATGCTTAGTGATCAGTCACTTACTTAAACAATTATTGCATAAATCCTTCCCGCATTCTCATCAACACCTTCAAATCCTAGCACCCACCTGCATATTAGGAGCAATTTACAGTGCAAATTAATCTACCATATGTCTTTGAAATATAGGAAGAATCTGATGCACCCTGAGGATACTCATGCAGCCACAAAGAGAACATGCAAACTTCATACAGACAGTGTCCACCATCAGGACTGATCATAGGTTTCTGGCACTGTGAGGAATCCGTTCTGCTAACTGCATTACTTCAGCGCCCCTTTCAATTTTCCATTTCTAGCTTTCACATTAATTCAAATTATATTTTATTTTGGGAGGCCAGGATGGGTGGATCACTAATTTCACATGTGTATTTCAAAATCAACACAATATTCAAACTCTTCATCAAAAAAATCAGGATATATTTGGCTTGAATCTGTGTTACCTCCTACTGAAGAGCATTTTTCAATCAGCCTTTCATCTCCAGTTTTCTTTGTTATCTCTATCTTGTAGTTTACAGAGATCAGCTGTAGTCCTTCACAACTTCCCTGAACTGGGGAAAACAGGTCCATTTGAGTATCATCAAGTTGTGGAAATTTTACATCCTTCATATCAGTTGGTATTGCATTGGTATATTTTTAAAATCCTTTCTTAGGAATACCAATCATCGTTTAGGTTTTTAAGGAAAATCCTTCGGTATAATCAGAGTGATATTGCTTGGCATTCCTGTATCCAGTTTTAGCTTAAGGTTGATGGCTGAAGATTCATATGTTATCCTTATTATCTCATCAGGGTGGTAGTGTGAATTTTGTTCCTCCGGTAAATGTCACATCCCATTACTCTGCACAGTGGTATGGTTCCAATATTTAGTGTGCCGTAAAACCTTCTGCCATCTTCTCTGGTACAGGTGGAATGGTTTCATTGAGTACTGTATTATACTCCTGCTTCACTGATTTCTCTTTATGATCAATTTGCACATCTTCAAATGTTTGAGCTTGTCAGGTAATCTGCAGTTTCATCCATAGGCAGAGATTTATTTCCTTTTCTGGGATTGTGTATTTTTCCTTTCAGTCTGATTTTCATTCTTCTGATTCTTCTGTAGTGGCAATGGCCATGCTTCTCCCAGTTTTGATATAGAGATAAAATGTTTAAGAATACTATGTTTTCATCTGCCTAATTGTTGCACCTTCTGCTTCAATTATGTCTATAACTTGTCCTTCCCAATGAAAGCTTTCTGCACTGAAAGCAGAAAGTGGTGGCAATGCTTAGCTGGTCAGACAGTATCTATCTGGGTAGCACAGTGGCTAGACCCACATTCGATTCTTTGCTCAGATGCTGTCTTTGTGGAGTTTGCATGTTCTCTCTGTGAATGCATAGTTTCTTCAAGGCGTTCCATTTTCCTCCCATATTCCAAAAGACAAATGGTTAATTACTATGTAAATATCCTCCAGCGCTTAGGAAGTGGGTGAAAAGGTGGAATAAATCTTTGCTATTCTGTCTCAATTGGCATCACTCCATTTGTGTTATTCTGTTTCACTTGATCTCCATTCTATGAAATATATACTGCTAGTTCTTCCATTCACCCCACCCTCTCACATATTTGCACATTAGAACAATTTAGACTTCTTACTTCAAAGCCCTACTGCAGGACATAAAATAGCAACTGTTCTTCTCTCCATAGATGCTGCCTGGCCTGCTGAATATTTCCTGTATCTTTAAACTTTCTAAATACCTGCACAATGTTGTTAGCTTGTTAGATCGTCCAGAGATGGAACTATACAGATATCACAAACGTCATTTGCATGCAGTGCAATATCTATTCTGTTGTTTTTACATCAGCATTCCGACTATTAAGGGCCGTACCACTTGGGCGACCTAATCCGCGAGTTCTGGCGAGTTTGCCCTCGACTCATACTCACAGCACGGTCGACACGAGGTCGTGGGAGGTCTTCGTAGCTCTCCTTCATCCTCAAGAGTGGTCTCTGCGTACTCGAGGCCTCAGCTATGTCGCACCGTTTTTTTCAATATGTTAATAAATGCCCGCGAGTAAATAAAGGACGCCATGGAAAAAATCGATACTTTTTTACTCGTAGGTTTAGTCATAGTAGGTCGTAGTAGGTTGTAGTAGGTCGGCATGTTAGTCGTTGGTAATCAAGGGTGGTCGAAAGTAGTCAAAGGTAGTCGTAGATAGTCTTCATCATAGTCGAAGGGAGGTCGAAGGTGATCGAAGGAGGTCGTCTTCATTCTCCACTATTCGGTGTCCAAATTTCCCGAAGTTAGTCGTAGCTAGTCGTAGCTAGTTTTCAAAATAGTCAAAGGAGGTCGAAGCAGGTCTCTTACATAGTCGAAGGAGGTCTTCAACATGTCATTTGTTCAAACTCTTCTAAACTCGCCAATTAGGTCGCCTAAGTGGGACAGCCCCTTTAGTTTAATTCAAGTTTTAGTTTCACTCACTTAACTACTGCTGCCATTTTACATCCTGCTGTGAGTAGATTTGCAGACTTAGATATTCACAATGTGTTTCATTCCATATGCTATTGAATAATACAATATATTCTCAGTGCATAGAACAACAATGTACCAGGGAGTGGGTCATCTGCTTATTCTTTGGGGGGATTGTTATGGGTTCTGCTGGAAAGTCCAGTATTTACTGCCCCGATCTTGTTTATCTTTGAAAAGCTGACATAGTCTTTCTGGTGAAGGTTATCTTTCAGTGGTGTTCGGGGTGTGGGAGGGACACAATGCTCCAAATGCAGCATCATCAGCATCTTGTACAACTGTAACAGAATATCCCAACCTATACTCCATATCCTGATTAATAAGCCTCTTTCTACAGCACAGTCCAGGGCACAATTGTTCATTGTGAAGTTCCTACCCTGGTTTGACTTCTCAGAATGCCACACCTCCCACTTAACTATTCCATTAAACGATATTAGCCCATTTAGCTAGCTGAGCAGGATCCTGGTGTAAATTTTGATAACCATCTTCATTGTCTATGACACCATCTACTTTGGTGTAATCTGCAAATTTATTAATCATGCCAAGTACGTCTCATCCTAATTCATGATATAAACCACAAACAGCACAAATCCATGAGGCGCACCCCAGTCACAGGTGTCCACTACAAAAAACAACCTTCTGCTTCCATGAAGCCAATTCAGTATCAAGTCAACTCAGTGGGACATGCTGCATCTCTGGAGAGAAGGAATGGGTGATGTTTTGGTTCGAGACCCTTCTTCAGACTTTGCCTGAGACGTCATCCATTCCTTCTCTCCAGAGATGCTGCCTGTCCCGCTGAGTTACTTCAGCATTTCATGTCTACCGTCGATTTAAACCAGCATCTGCAGTTCTTTCCTACACACTCAGTATAAAGTCAGCTGGTTGCCCTCTGATTTAGCTTTCCAGTGCAGCCTATCCTGCTGAACCTCATCAAAAAGCCTTGGTGGAGTGTCTTTGATCTGCCTAGATCTGTTGGATCTCCTGGTTGCTTACCATTTTAACTCCCCTTCCCATTCCTTTAGCAATATATTTGTTCTGGGCCTTGTCTAATGGCAGAGTGATGCCACAAACAACCTCATATTCTGTTTGTGCAGCCTACAACCAAATGGTATGCACATTGAATTCTATAATTTTAGGAAACACCTTTCACTTTTTCTCCCTCACTTTCCTGTGTCCTACTCTGGTGCAGAGCCATTTCTCCCACCATATTTCTCCTCTTTCTCCTTCCCCTTCCAGCTACATCCCTTCCTCTCGCTTCACATTTTCACTCCTTTCCTTCACTCCTTTTCATCTCTAGCTTTTACCCATCCATTTGATAATCACCATCCCCACCCCCCACTCGTATGCACTTATCACTTGACTTTGTCCTGCCCCCAACTCTTTTCCAGCTTTTCACCCCACTGCAATCAATCTCAAGAATGGTTCCAACCCAAACATTGCCTATCCATGTTCTCCATATATAATACCTGCGACTTGTGTGGCTTTTCTCTGGGATCTCCCGTTTCCTCTCCAAAGACGTATAGGTTGGTAGACTAATTGGCTTGATATAATTGTAAATTGTCCATATTGTGTGTGGGATAGTGTTAGTATGTGGGAACGGTGTGGACACGGATGGCCAAAGGGCCTGTTTCCACTGTATCTTTAAATTAAAAAAGCTCCTGCAATTTCTTCTCATGCTACCCATAGTGTCTTCAGATATATCTGATCAGGCCCGGGTGGTGCTCTTTCAAATGCTTTAGGATGACCAGCACCTCCTTAACTATACTGATCTTTAATCTAGTGGCATGAATTGCAAGGATACTCTCAGCGCCATTCAGCTTTGCTACGTTGTTTGAACAGCTGGATGCACTTCAAATAATTATAATTAATTTGAAAGATATTTGAAATGATAGAACATCTCTCACATTTTACTACAGCCCTATGGCTTGGAAATAATAATTGGCAGCGAACATTCTGCAAACAGAATAACACTTCCAGGCTTATTTCAAGGAAAAGACGCATTCAATGTTGTTATTGTAATCCATGGCAAAGGGGGGGGAAATAAATTTTGCACTTCTGAAATAACTTTGTGATGAGTGAATCAATTGATTTAATTGTGAAGTAATTTAATAAGGCAGTAAAACAGATGCTACCGAGAGTAAAATAAATTGTAAGCCCCCCTCGGTCATGACAAACCATAGGTGAAGCATTCTAGTTGTTGGCTGCTGGCTCCAAACCTCAGCTGGAGCAGCGTCGCTTGTGGCTGAAGAGACCAATGTGGGAGTGTCAGTCTCTGTGGCAAAGGTCACATTTGTGTGTGGTCTCTGGTCTGTTGAAGCTGCTGCGCTCCTTTCTGCGTGCCCGCTTGTCTGCCGCTGTGATCAACAGTTTCTCTTCCACCGTTTTGAGATGTTGGTTCAGGGTACCTCTCCACCTCGTGCGGGCAGCTGCAAGGCTCTCCCAGGACTCCACATCAGTGTCGAGCGCCTTCATATCTCTCTTGCAGACATCCTTGTAACGTAGCTGGGGGCGGCCAATGGTTCTCCTCCCAGATGTCAGCTCTCCATAAAGGATGTCTTTTGGAATACGGCCATCCTCCATGCGGTGGAAATGGCCCAGCCACCGCAGTCTGCGCTGCCTGAGTAGAGTGTACATATTGGGAAGGCCAGCGCGATACAGGATCTCGGCGTTGGATACTCTGCCTTGCCAGGATATGCCCAGGATACGGCAGATGCTTCTCAGGTGAAAAGTGGTGAGTCTTCTCGCCTGCCTGGCATATGTAGTCCATCGCTCATTGCTGTACAGCAGCGTGCTGTTGACCCAGGCTTTGTAGACTGCTATCTTTGTCTTCACTGTCTGCTTTGGGTTGGTCCACAATCGAGTTGTGAGGCGAGCGAGAGTTGTAATTGCCTTCCCCGATCCTCTTATCAATCTCTGTGTCCAAGGAGAGGTTGTCGGTGATGGTGGAGCCGAGGTACGTAAACTAATGGACGACATCAAGTTTGTAGTCGTCGATGGTGATGACAGGTGGCGCCTCTGTATCCTGCCCCAAGACGTTCATCTTCTTCAGGCTGATGGTCAGCCCAAAGTCCTTGCATGCCCGATAGAAGCGGTCCATCAGTGACTGTAGTTCCTGCTGGGTGTGGGACACAACTGCATTTTGTGTCTATCTTCAATTATCTTGGCCCCGCTCTGGGAGTAGAAGTGGGGGCGGATCTGGACCGCAACGGCCGTGAGCCCCAGGCTGAGTTCGGCGATCATTTGCCTGCTTCTGCTGCTGTTGAAGGTGAGACGTTGCGTCGTGCCAGGGTCTTTGGCCTGTCACACTTTGGCCGTCAGTTCCGCGACAGGCCGTTGGCGTGCGAAGATTTCGTTCACTACCAAAATTTCGGAGCCCCGCTACATACCCCTCCGCGCTTCTAAGTGGGACTGGCCCCGTGCGGCCATACTATGCCCGTGCGCCTCAACGTGACCACGAGGTCGCGTAATTTGCGTGCCAAGGGCACGTAAGTGGGACAGGCCCTTAACTCATCCATGGTCGACAGGCACTCAATGGCATCAAGGACTGAGGGGGACACAGTGTTCTCTCTCGAGTAGAGGTCGGAGTAGTGTTCCACCCATCTCTCCATCTGCTGGCATTCGTCTGTGATTACTTCCCCAGTGGAGGATTTTAGAAATACAAAGCAACTATCCAAAAAGGGGTAATAATTTGAAACTATTGACAAAGAACTCAGAGGAGAGACTGAGTGGCTTTCACAATCCTTTCCAAACCAGAGATAGATATCATGAAATCCTGCAAATGGCTGTGATTGTTTTCATGCAGGTCTAGAAACACACCAATATCTAACAAACAGTGAGATGAATAAACAGTAGCTCAAGGAAGGAATATTAACCAGGATATCGTAGAAACTCGCCGGATCTAGTGTGTGGATTTGTAAGTGTCTTTCAGCAGAAAGACAGTTGAAAGGCAGCATCTCCAGCAATATACTATAAATTCAGTGCTGCAACAGATTGCCAGCCACGTGGATGGACAGTTATAGGACTTGAATGTTCACGTCTGGCTCACTGGTGAGGGAAACACAAACGACATTACTCAGAATGATGCTCCCATTGTGGTGAGTCCTTAGCTTAGTTCTCTGCCTACCCTTCATTATTCTGGTGGTACATTTTGGGCAAAAAGTAATGTGTCTTCCGACTGACTTATTAATGATACCCCGAGGCTAAATCCTGGCACTATTGAATAACAACATTCTAATTCACCAGATTGTCAATGTGGCGGCATGTATTTTTTTTGTTTGAGTGTGAAAATGAATGTGTAGAGGCTGCAAGCAGTAACATCACACTAGTCTCAGCTAGGATACGGATGGAGGGATAATTCCCCAGTCAATCATGGCCAGAGACCATGCCAGTGAAATTACAATAATTGATTACTTGTTCATGAACCTTCCATTCAATGCATTTTGCAGCAGAAATATTCGATTTAACTATTCACTTAAAGTACTTTGAAGGACAAATAATCCTGCTTTAATGGAAGACTATTACGTTTTGTCATGAATTATTTTAGTCATACAGTAGTTCATAGAGCCATTTGAATTAATCACGATCTAGGTCTGATGTATTTTATTCCCAAATATCAAGGTACAGAAGAAAAAGTAATGGAAACAGTAGCAAGTTAAAACACCCCCCAGTTAGTCTCAGTAATGATGTCCGTGAAAACACAAGATATTCATAATAACGTGTTTTGTCTTTTCATGTCCTTCAGGGATGGAAATCTGTCATCTTTAAGTGCTCTACCCGATGTGTGACTTCAGATCCACAGCAAAGTGATTGAATCTTAAATTTTCTCAGAGTTAGTCATGCAAGGCCATTCGGTTCTGTGACTGTTAAAGCTGGCAATAAAATGCAGGAAAATCTAGGAACTGCAGATGCTGGTTTATGAAAACAGACACTAGAGTAACTTAACAGGTCGGGCTGGTAGCAGAGATTCCAATACCCTAAGAAAATAATAGACACAAAATGTAGCTACAAGAGACTGCTGTTGAAAAGGATCTTGGTACCAGCTCAATTTTTCAGCCTCTTCCTCAAGATTTTTAATGGGCCTGTCCCACTTAGGCGACTTTTTAGGCGACTGCAGGAGACTATGCAGTCGCCACATGGTTGCCACATGTTCGCGGGTGGTTGCCTTCATGGTCGTGAGGAGTTCCCGCATGTTGAAAAATTAGCGGTTACTAGAATGAAGCCGCCATGGAGAGTAGCGAGAATTCTCGATCCGTAGGTGGGTCGCCAGGAGGTCCTAGTGGGTTGCCAGGAGGTCGAAGGTTGTCGGAGGTTCTCATAGATTGTAGGCTGACCGGTAAATTTCTTTAGCTCATTGGGGAAAAAAAAATCTAAGCAGTAGTTTTCAGAACCAAGGATAACCGACCGGTAATGTTAAATGTCTGCCGAGCTTCACAGCCGTGTATCTCTGGCTTCGTAAAAGTTGTCTCCACTCCTTCTCCCCCCTCTACTCCCCCTCTACCACCCTCTCCCCCCCCCTCTTTTAAAGGAATTACCGTACACTGTGCTTTAGCTGTCTTTTTACAGCGCCAACCTTCCTGTTCATGTCTGTGTATTGAATCTTAAATTTTCTCAGAGTTAGTCATGCAAGGCCATTCGGTTCCTGTGTATGTCTGTTTCACCTTGGCTTTGCACCATATGAACGTTTTAGACTAGCGTTCCCCCCCACTTGCCCTGTCCCCCGCCTGCATAACAGGTTGGTGAAGGAAGCGATGTGTCTGTGTGTGTTCCACTCTGACAGCCGCCGTTCCAGTTGCCGGTTTTTCAGGTTACTGCCGGCAACTTGACAGTCCGCTGAAAAATCGCCTTAGTGGGACAGGCCCATTACTCCACATTTCAACAAAGATCTGTTGATCTCAATTTTGAATATATTCAATCCCTATGTCCTCAGTTCATTGGTCCAGATAATTTCAATTATTTATGACAATTTATGACCAAATGTTTCCTCACTTTTCTCTTAAAGACATACCTATATTCTGAGACTATGTCTCTTTGGCTTACATTCACGCACGAGGAAACCCATCGTCTCTTTAGCACAGGCAAACTATTGATATTGGTTTAACAATCTTATGTACTGAGATACAGTGAAAAGCATTATTTTGTGTGCCATCCAGGCAATGAGTACAATCAAACCACACATGAGTATGTCAGGTATCGCAAAAAACGAAAAGAAACATAGAGCAGAATATAGTGTTACAGCTAAAAAGAAAGAGCAGATAGGGAAAAGGGCAAGAGACACATGAGGTAGAATGGGAGAGTCAATACATCTTTAGTTTATGAGAAGGACATTCAAAAGATAACAGCGGGAAGTGCTTGTTCTTGAATATGGTGATACATGCTTTTGTGCGGGTCATAGCGATCTTGGCAACCATAAGCAAAGGGGTAGCTGCGAGAGGCAGCAGCTCAAGTTTTCCTTTAATGGGCATGGTTGAGAAGTTGCGCACACTGACTGCAGCAGCTACACAGAGCAGCTGCAGCTGTGAAAGGAAGCGACAGCATCGCACTGGATCCAACCATGATACTGGACCTTAAAGTTCCAAAAGTAAGAAGATATGAAATGCATATCTCCTGACATCAAGATTTAATATGTGGAGAGACCTGAGACTCGGTAGATGTAAGATGGCACCAGAATGCGATAGCTGTATGCCTGCTAGCGCAGAAGAGGTTCTACTATTATCATAATCATAATCATACTTTTTTAGCCAAGTGTTTTGCAACATGCAAGGAATTTGATTTGCCATACAGTAATACCAATAAAAAGCAACAAGACAGACTAAATACATTTTAACATAAACATCCACCACAGTGACTCCGCCACATTCCTCACTGATGGAAAGTGAAAAAAAAGTTCAATCTCTTCCCTTCTTTGTCCTCCCAGATTCAGATTCAGATTCAGATTCAATTTTAATTGTCATTGTCAGTGTACAGTACGGAGACAACAAAATGCATTTAGCATCTCCCTGGAAGAGCGACATAGCAAATGATTTGAATAAATAATAATAAGTGTCCGGGGGGGGGGGGGGTGATTGGCAGTCACCGAGGTACGTTGTTGAGTAGAGTGACAGCCGCCGGGAAGAAGCTGTTCCTGGACCTGCTGGTTCGGCAACGGAGAGACCTGTAGCGCCTCCCGGATGGTAGGAGGGTAAACAGTCCATGGTTGGGGTGAGAGCAGTCCTTGGCGATGCTGAGCGCCCTCCGCAGACAACGCTTGCTTTGGACAGACTCAATGGAGGGGAGCGAGGAACCGGTGATGCGTTGGGCAATTTTCAACACCCTCTGCAATGCCTTCCGGTCGGAGACAGAGCAGTTGCCATACCATACTGTGATGCAGTTGGTAAGGATGCTCTCGATGGTGCAGCGGTAGAAGTTCACCAGGATCTGAGGAGACAGATGGACCTTCTTCAGTCTCCTCAGGAAGAAGAGACGCTGGTGAGCCTTCTTGATCAGAGTTGAGGTATTGTGGGTCCAAGAGAGGTCATCGGAGATGTTGACTCCCAGGAACCTGAAGCTAGAAACACGTTCCACCTCCGTCCCGTTAATGTGGATGGGGGTGCGCGTGCCGCCCCTGGACTTCCTGAAGTCTACAATGAGCTCCTTGGTCTTCTTGGAGTTAAGGGCCAGGTTGTTGTCAGCGCACCATGCTGCTAAGTGCTGGACCTCCTCCCTGTAGGCCGACTCATCGTTGTTGCTGATGAGGCCAATCACCGTTGTATCATCTGCATACTTGATGATGGTGTTAGTACCATGTACAGGTGTGCAGTCATAGGTGAAGAGGGAGTAGAGGAGGGGGCTCAGCACACAGCCATGTGGAACGCAGGTGTTCAGGGTGAGGGTTGAAGAGGTGTGCTTGTCTAACCTAACAGACTGTGGTCTGTTGGTTAGAAAGTCCAGTATCCAGTTGCAGAGGGAGGGGTCGATGCCCAGGTTACCGAGTTTGGTGATCAGTTTTGATGGTATAATGGTGTTGAATGCTGAGCTGTAATCGATGAACAGCATTCTTACGTAAGTGTCTCTGTTGTCGAGGTGGGAGAGGGCGGAGTGAAGTGCCGTTGAGATGGCATCCTCCGTACTCCTGTTCTTGCGGTAGGCAAACTGATAGGGATCCAGTGTGGTGGGTAGGCAGCTTTTGAGGTGTGCCAGGACCAGCCTCTCGAAGCACTTGGTGATGATGGGGGTAAGTGCAACTGGGCGGAAGTCGTTGAGGCTTGCCGCAGTGGAGTGTTTTTGACACTGGCACGATGGAGGTGGTTTTAAGGCACGTGGGGACAACTGCTTGGGCAAGTGACAGGTTGAAGATGTCAGTCCAGACGTCTGTCAGCTGCGCAGCACAGGCCCTGAGCACGCGCCCGGGGATGCCGACAGGGCCAGCAGCTTTACGTGCATTAGTCCTACTCAGTGCCACGTATACGTCGTAGGGGGTGAGTGTGAGGGGTTGGTGATCGGCAGGGAGCACACCCTTGATGGCTGTCTCTAGATTGTCCCTGTCGAAGCGGCCATAGAAGTGATTAAGCTCCTCAAGGAAGGAGGCGTCGCTGGATGTGGGGGTGGTGTTGGAGGGTCTGTAGTCCGTGATGGCCTGGATGCCTTGCCACATGCGTCGGGGGTCGGAGTTGTTGTTGAAGTGCTCCTCAATCCTGAGCTTATGGCAGTGCTTGGCCTTCTTGATGCCCCTCTTCAGGTTAGCCCTGGCTGAACTGTAGGCTCGAGCATCGCCTGACCTGAAAGCGGTGTCCCGTGCTTTCAGCAGTAGCCTGACATCGCTGTTCATCCATGGCTTCTGATTCGGGAATATGGTCACCTGTTTGAGGGAGGTAACACTATTGATGGAGTTTATAAAGTCCAGAACAGAGGATGTGTAGGAATCAATGTCCGTGTGGGAGTCAAGGGTGGCCTGGGCTGCAAACGCCTTCCAGTCAGTGTTTCCAAAACACTGCTGAAGTGTGAAGTCCGCTTCCTCTGACCAGACTTTAACAGTCCTCACAGTTGGTTTAACCCGTCTGATGAGTGGGGAGTACTTAGGGAGAAGGAACAATGAGACATGATCAGACGGGTTCACGGATCCCCCGTGGTCAGGGGCCTCAAAACTTCAGTTGACGGGATGATCTTGGTTCCCGTAGCCGGCGGTCGGGCCCTCAGCATCGGGGCGATCAAGATCCTGCATCGGGGGATCTCAGCTCCCCCACGCCAGGTGATCGGACCCCGGGTCAGGGCTAGTCGGACCTTCTGCGAATTGGAGCTTCTCGACATCAGTCTCTACCTGAGACTGCGAGCTCCTCAATGTTGGAATCCGCAAGCCGTGGTTAGAGCGTCGATTCCAGGCAAGGGATCGCAGGCTCCGATGGTAAGTCCACGGCCCCACGGTGGGGCTCAAAATCAGTCTTGAGCAAGACCTCCAAATCCATGATATTAAGTCGCAGAGCAACCGGAGATACGATCCAGAAAACAATCGCATCTTGGGCAAGGTAAGAGATTGAAAAAAGATGCCCCTGACCCCCTCCCCCACATAAAACAAACCAGAGAACATTCACATACTTTTAAAACACACTAAAAAATTTAAAAAGGCGAAAAGACAGGCAGACCATTGGCAAGGCTGCATCGCTGATGGCGTCACCCGGTGGAATATCGACTGATATCATCCTACTCTATTAGGTAGACAAAAATGCTGGAGAAACTCAGCAGGTGAGGCAGCATCTATCGAGCGAAGGAAATAGGCAATGTTTCGTGCCGAAAACCTGCTTCAGACTCATTTGAGGGGGGGGGGGGGGGGGGGGGGGGGGGGGGGGGGGAGGGGGAAGAAGAAAGGAAGAGGTTGAGCCAGTGGGCTGAGGGAGAGCTGAGAATGGGAGGAGAATGTAAGGACTACCTAAAATTAGAGAAGTCAATGTCCATACCGCTTGGGTGCAAACTGCCCAAGCGAAATATGAGGTGCTGCTCCTCCAATTTATGGTGCTCCAAACTCTGGCCATGGAGGAGGCCCAGGACAGAAAGGTCAGATTCAGAACAGGAGGGGGAGTTGAAGTGCTGAACCACCGGGAGATCAGGTTGGTTATAGCGAACCGAGTGGAGGTGTTCGTCGAAGCGATCGCCAAGCCTACGCTTGGTCTCACCGATGTAGAGCAGCTGACATCTAGAGCAGCGGATGCAATAGTTGAGGTTGGGGGAGATGCAGGTGAACCTCTGCCGCACCTGGGAAGACTGCTTGGGTCCTTGAATGGAGTCAAGGGTGGAGGTAAAACGACAAGTGTAGCATTTCCTGCGGTTGCAAGGGAAAGTGCCCGGAGAGGGGGTGGTACGGGTGGGAAGGGACGAATTGACCAGGGAGTTATGGATGGAGCGGTCTCTGCGGAAAACAGACAGGGGAGGAGATGGGAAGATGTGGCAAGTGGTGGGGTCACGTTGTTGGTGGCAAAAATGATGGAGGATTATTTGTTGTAAGTGACGGCTGGAAGGGTGGAAGGTGAGGACAAGGGGAACTCTGCCCTTGTTATGAGTGGGGGGATGGGAGTGAGAGTAGAGTCACAGGGTATAGAAGAGACCCTGATGAGAGCCTCATCTATGGTAGAAGAGGGGAACCCCCGTTCTACCATATGAGGACATCTCCGATGCCCTGTTGTGGAACACCTCATCCTGGGTGCAGATGTGGCGTAGACAGAGGAATTGGGAGTAGGAGATGGAGTCTTTACAGGAAGCAGGGTGGGAACAAGTGTAGTCCAGATAGCCATGGTAGTTAGTGGGTTTATAGTGAATGTCGGTCAGGAGTCGATCACCTGCGATGGAGATGGTGAGGTCAAGAAATGGTAGGGAAATGTCGGAAATGGTCCAGGTGTATTTGAGTGCCGGATGGACGTTAGTGGTGAAATGGATGAAGTCAGTGAGTTGTGTGTGGGTGCAGGAGGTGGCACCAATGCAGTCGTCAATGTAGCGGAGGTAGAGTTCAGGGTTAGGGCCAGGGTACGTCTCGAACAAGAATTGTTCGATGTACCCTACAAAGAGGCAGGAATAGCGAGGGTCCACGCGCGTGCCCATAGCTACGCCTTGTATTTGGAAGAAATGGGAGGAGTCAAATGAAAAGTTATTAAGTGTAAGGACTAGCTGCGCTGGGCGGAGGAGAGTATCAGTAGACGGGGATTGGTTGTTCATCCCACTCTATTAGTCGTGTATGATTATACACATGGTTTGAATGGATGGTTCAAAGTTCTTCCTATATCTTGGTATGACAATAATAAACAAGTAAACTGTACCCAATTTGACTTTATTTCTGCAGAATGCTGGAAGAATAGATTTTTAAATGTGATATTCAGCTGAACTTTATGACTTACTGGACCAAGTGCAGACAGTTCCCCCAACGTGCGGTTGTGGGGGAGGAGGCGGCATGCAGCGTCACACACACTAACTATTCCCCCCCCCAACACCCCCCCCCGCACACATTAATTACCCCCCCCTTGATATTATATTAATATTATTAATTTGCTCCTTTTAACCCATAAACACCCTATCTACTGATGCATAGCCCTCAACCTGCAGTCACACCTAGAGAGGGGTGGGGGGGGGGGGTAGAGAGTGAGGGCAGAGAGAGAAGGGGCAGAGACAGAGAGAGAGACAGACACAGAGAGAGGGGCAAGAGGGAGAGGGTGGTGGAGAGGAGGAGACGAGGGAGGGTGGGTGAGGGGGGAAAGGTGGGGGAGGAGGGGAGGAGAGAGAGAGCGGGTGAGAGTGAGGGGGAGAGAGAGGGGGTGCGGAGAGGGGGGGTAGGGGGAGAGGCGGGGAGCAGGGAGGGGGAGGGAGGGGGGAGGGTGGAGGGAAGAGGGTAGGGGGTGTGGACGGGAGGGGGGTAGGGGAGGAGGGGAGAGAGAGAGAGGGGGGGAGAGGGGGAGGGGGAGGAGAGAGGGGGAGGGAGGGGGAGGAGAGAGGGGGGGGAGAGGGGGAGGTGAGAGTGGGTGGAGTGAGGGGGAGGAGAGGGGGGAGAGATGAGGGCGGTAGGGGGGTGGAGAGAGGGGCGGGGGGGAGAGAGGGGGGTGGGGGGGAGAGAGGGGGGTGGGGGGGAGAGAGGGGGAGGGGGAGAGAGGGGGGAGGGGGGAGGGGGGAGAGAGGGGAAAGAGGGGGAGAGAGAGGGTGTGCTGAGAGGGGAGGGGGAGAGGTGGGGAGCAGGGAGGGGGGGAGGGTGGAGGGAAGGGGGTAGGGGTGTGTGGAGGGGAGGGGGGTTTAGGGGAGGAATGGTGGGGGAGGGGGGGAGAAAAAGAGGGGAGAGAGAGAGGGGGGGGAGGAGAGGGGGGGAGGAGAGGGGGGGAGGAGAGGGGGGGAGGAGAGGAGAGGGGGAGGAGAGGAGAGGGGGGGAGAGGAGAGTAGAGGGGGTGGAGAGGAGAGGGGGGGAGAGGAGAGAGGAGGGGGGGAGAGGAGAGGGGGGAAGGGGGGAGGGGGGGGGAGGAGAGGGGGGGGGAGGAGAGGGGGGGAGAGGAGAGGGGGGAGGGGAGAGGGGGAGAGGGGAGAGGGGGGGAGGGGAGAGGGGGGGAGGAGAGGAGAGGAGGGGGGGAGAGGAGGGGGGAGGTGGAGAGAGGAGGGGAGGGGGGGAGAGGAGAGGAGGGAGCAGAGAGGAAAGGGGGGGGAGAGGAGAGGGGGGGGAGAGGAGAGGGGAGGAGAGGAGAGGGGGGAGAGGAGAGGGGGGGAGGAGAGGGTAGGGGAGAGGAGAGGGGGGGGAGGAGGGGGGGAGAGGATGGGGGGTGAGAAGAGGGGTGAGAGGAGAGGGGGGGAGAGGAGAGGGGGGGAGAGGAGAGGGGGGGGAGAGGAGAGGGGGGGGAGAGGAGAGGAGGGGTAGAGGAAAGGAGGGACCTAAAAAACATTTTAGAACCAAAAAAGACACATTCTGCAAGCATTGTAGAACCAAAAGAGACACTTCTTGCAAACATTTTAGAACCAATAGACACTTTTTGCAAACATTTTAGAACCAATAGACACATTCTGCAAGCGTTTGAGAACCACTAAGGACACTTACATTTGAGTAGACATGTGTTCAGTGTTATTCACAGCTCAGAGAAACGTGACCCTCTGCCTTCCTCCATCTTGAAGAGACAGCGAGGCACACCACTTCCTGGTTTTATCGTCCCTCCCCCCTGCCGCCAGCAGGGGCAGCAGAGAAAATGGGGAATGTTGTAAAAACATTAATATCTCTGTCATTTTTCATCGACGGGAAAAATCCTCGGCACACATATGGCGGAGGGGGGCTCTGAGCAAGGTGGCCAAAAATGACGGTCGTCGGTGGCGGCGTTCTCTCGGAAATCGCAGCACAGATGGCCAAAACCGGTCAAGAACAGACTTTTAGTAATATAGATAGATTACTGACAATATCTTATTGTTAATCAGCACCTTTATTCAAAAGTCTATATGCTGCCAGTAATGCTTGTTCCATAGACAGCACATGATCTCAGTTTGCCATAGTCATTGGAAGCTGCAAAACCATGAAATCCTTTCTCTGGTACACAAAAATGCTGGAGAAACTCAGCGGGTGCAGCAGCATCTATGGAGCGAAGGAAATAGGCAACGTTTCGGGCCGAAACCCTTCTTCAGACTATGTTTCTGGATGAGTTTACTGTCAGGATTTTATTTGCACCTGCATATCATGTCATTTTGACTCTTACAATATTACCTTGGTCTCTATCTTAAGGACTGTAGCTCATTCTAGAGATTACGTCCCTTCATTCGACATCAGGAGAAGGAAGAGACGGCAACATCTGCCTCGTGGAAATTAGATGCTCAGATGTTGCTCCATTCCTGCTCCCCTGACCTGGATCACATGGCAGTTAAGGGGCAACCATTCTACTCACCTAGAGAGTTCGCCACCATCATCTTTTCTGAAGTCTTTTGTTAATGCTTTGACAGGGAGAGAAATGACACACCTACATGAGCCCCTACAGCTGCTGACGTCACGGTGATCTCAGACTGAAGAAGGGTTTCGGCCCGAAACGTTGCCTATTTCCTTCGCTCCATAGATCCTGCTGCACCCGCTGAGTTTCTCCAGCATTTTTGTGTACATTCGATTTTCCAGCATCTGCAGTTCGTCCCTAAATCCTTTCTCTGGTTGTCTTGGATTACCATTGAAACAGCTTTGTTGCTTTGCTTTGGATTTTATTAGTAACTGAAACACTTGAATATTCATACATTTCACAAGACTGTGTTGAATGATGTATATGACATTGACATTTTTATTAACCTACATGCACATAAATCTATGGTGTAAAGCATGCAACAAAAATTGGGATGCAATAATAAGGTCTTTAACGAAACAATGTTTTTAGTAGGTTTCTCATACATATTTTCTCCTAAGCTTATAAATTTTAGCTATGTCCAATGGCTTCAGAATAAAGCAATCATCAGTTTATAGATATTTTGAAGAAGACATCTTATGATTTTCAAGAATTTTTTTGGGATGTTATATGTTTCTGGATGAGTTTACTATCAGGAATTTATTTGCACCAGCATATCATGCATGTCATTTTGACTCTTACAATATTACCTTGGTCTCTATCTTAAGGACTGTAGCTCACTCTAGAGATTACGTCCCTTCATTCGACATCAGGAGAAGGAAGAGACGGCAACATCTGCCTCGTGGTGAATTTGAAGTGATGCTCAGATGTTGCCCCATTCCTG
The DNA here is from genome assembly GCF_010909765.2 of Amblyraja radiata. Classification (NCBI taxonomy): domain Eukaryota; kingdom Metazoa; phylum Chordata; class Chondrichthyes; order Rajiformes; family Rajidae; genus Amblyraja; species Amblyraja radiata. The sequence continues at coordinate 58,855,254 of NC_045962.1, read as the reverse complement.
CTCCCCTGACCTGGATCACATGGCAGTTAAGTGGCAACCATTCTACTCACCTAGAGAGTTCGCCACCGTCATCTTTTCTGAAGTTTGCATCCCGACTCAAGCATGTCAAGCGCAGCAATCAACAAATACAAAATGGCACATCCCAATACCTTCCCCATCATTGCTGGACATATCAACTAGGCTAGTTTGAAGAAATATTTCCCTACCTACCATCAATACAATACCTTCAACAACAGAGGGCCCAATGCATTCGAACACTACTATTCTACCATCAGCAACACCTACTGCTCCATTCCCTCGCCTGCACTTTCCGTAAAGTCTGACCACCCGGCTACTTCCTGCCCATAGACAGGGAATGAAGAGCATAGTACTGGTGAATAGGACCATGAAGAACTGGTCGGGGAGATAGAGAAGAAGTTATGGGACAGCTTTGGATCGGTGGGTTGGGCCATGTTCAAGGATTCATTAAAGATCTGAATGGATACACCACAGTTTTCATTTACTTCATTAGAAAATTGAAGGCAGACGCCTTGGATGAAGCAAGAGATTCATAATCTGCAGCAATTAGGACTGGCAGTCTTTGGGCATGAATATAATCCAGGTATGACTTGAAGGCATCTACGAGCGTGAAGAGATAATTCTGATCAAAGTAGAGTCACAGACAAATGATCAATCACCGTGGCTGGGCTTGAACACTATCATTTCCAACAAGTGGCAATGATGCATCAGTTCCATGTGTACTCAATGCCTTTTGTTAATGCTTTGAAAGGGAGAAAAATGACACACCTACATGAGCCCCTACAGCTGCTGACGTCACTGTGATCTCAGTTTCCAAGGTCGACATCACAGCATCCTTCACGAGGGTGAATGCAAAGTATCTGGCCTAGATGATGCACCTGGCTGAGTATCAAAGACCCTAGTGGACCAACTTACTAGAGTATTCAAGGGCATCTTCAACCTTTCACTTCTGCGGTCTGAGACTCCCACCCGATTCATCTATTGTACTGGAATCCAGAAAGTGCAATGTGACCCATTCAATAATCACAGCAAATAATATTACTTAATGAATGAATTGGAGCTCATTTTTTGTTGAATCAAAGTTGCAATTTAATACTTGCAAGGTGTATAATCATAGCTTCAATGCAACAAGCAATTGGATCTGAAAATAAAGAGAGACACGAGGAACTGCAGATGCTAATAATGCAAAAAAAACACAAAGTGCAGGAGTAAGAATCTCTGAAGAATGTGAACAGTGATGTTTCAGGTTGTGACTTCTCTTCAGAAAAGGTTCATGGAGGACTTAAATTAAAAGATGCAAAAGTGACTGAGGTTTATAGAGGTTTATAAATTCATGAGGGGTGTAGATCAGTCACTGTATTCACAGCCCATGTCGGGTGTTTGTTGAGTCCATTCCTGGAAGAAGTTATCTGGCGCATATGCGAGACGGGGTAGGTCGTGGCAGGGGCCTCTTTGTTCAGGTACTGTGGTTTTATCTGTAGCATCGCATCCTCGTGGCCATTAAACTGGATTTGAAGTTAAATAACGTTGCTATACCAGCAAATTCATACAACGGGCATAGATAAGATGGATGCTCCCAGTCTTTTCTTCAGTGTAGGAGAGTCTAGAACTAGAGGGCATAGGTTTAAGGTGAGAGGGAAAATATTTAAAGGGAACCTGAGAGTAATAGTTATATGGAATGAGCTGCCAGGGGACGTGGTAGAGGCAGATATAAACATTGAAATTAAATGTAAACTGATATATGGATAAGAAAGGTTTAGATGGCCATGCACCCAAATGGGTCCAGCTCAGGTAAACACCTTGGTTGGCATGGATGAATTGGGCCAAACGGCTTACTTCTGTGTTGTATAATTCTATGATTCCATGACTTCATAAATAGCCAAAGCTAACAGCTTGAGCATTTTTACCAGGAGTCTGCTAATCTTCCAGCAAAGCTTAGTCAGGAGATTGGGAGGAGCCCAGAGATTTTGTTTAACAAGTATCAGAAAATCATTGATGTTGGATTTATTTTCCAAGCAGGCTTTGAAATGCACAATTAAGACAACTTTCTGCATGACGTGGCTCAATAAAATTGCTGTGCATTTGTTATTTATGTCAGCATCAAATAGCTAAGATTAATGACTGTCATTAGTATCAATCTTTCTCTCTAACGAGTTGAGGTTTGACAAAAAAAAAGGTGAATTAGAGCCAAGTCAAATACACAAAGCAAAATAAAAGATAGAAAGATTAGATAAATTATTATTGATTCAAGATTCGAGATTCAAGAGAGTTCTGAAATGATACATTGAGACTGCAGAGAAAACAATGCCCATATAATGTGTAAACTACATTTCTGTCATCCTGACATAGACAAATCCCTTCCACCCCTCAACCCTACACTTCCCAGATCCCTAATCAATCCATGTCTCAACTATTGACTTGGGACTTGACACTTCATCGACTGATCCCTTGATGATCGTGATCACCTTTGGATCCCCCCACTGCAGGTCTCCTGATCTACATCGCATACCTTTCTGTCGGTTTGGGTTCTTTGATGACTAAGTCATTCGCTCGCACTACCACAACCCACTCTTGTCTGAATCCTCAAACATCCTTTTTTTAATTTATTTTTATTTTTATTAGAAGTAATTGTACAAAGATAAAACATTCGGCATCTAAAATTATACAATTATTGTACAGCTTCATTTTTAACCATATAACCTGAAAATGAGAAAAGAAAAGAAAAAGAGAACAAGAAAGGGAAAAAATGAAAAGTGAAAAGATAGATCGAAAAAGAACAAAAGAAAGATCCCTAAACTACCAAAGTAGTGGGGCCAAAAGATATAGAAATTAGAAAAAAGAAAAGGAAAGGTGGAGATATACCTTGTTGTTCAAAAGGGAACTGCAGATGCTGGAATATCGAAGGTACACAAAATTGCTGGAGGAACTCAGCGGGTGCAGCAGCATCTATGGAGCGAAGGAAATAGGCGACGTTTCGGGCCGAAACCCTTCTGAAGAAGGGTTGTCTTGCGGAAAACTGAAGAAGGGTTTCGGCCCGAAACGTCGCCTATTTCCTTCGCTCCATAGATGCTGCTGCACCCGCTGAGTTCCTCCAGCAATTTTGTGTACCTTGGAGATATACCTTGCCCCCCCCGAAGAATTCGGTAAAGGGTGTCCATGTCTTGAGAAATTGGTCTGGTTTTTCCGCAAGACAAGCCTAATGTTTTCCAAATGTAGTGTCCCAGACATGTTTGTGATCCACATCTTCACTGTAGGGACTGTTGTCTGTTTCCAAAATTTAAGTATTAGTTTTTTCGCCGTTATCAGGCCATAGTTAAGGAGACGTCTTTAAGAAAATTAGGGAAAGCCAGTCCACCGATTTCTTTAGGTTTGCATGAATGTCGTTTGTGAATTCTGTGAGTTTTGTAATCCCAGATAAAGTTTGTAATCACAGAGTCGCGTTTTTAAAAAAAAAGTTTTTAGGGAGAAAAATCGGTATTGATTGAAATAAGTACAGGATTTGTGGAAGGAAAATCATCTTTATGGCATTTTACCTATGAGGGAAATCGGAAGTGTTTTCCAAAATTGAATGAGGGCATTTAATTTTGTGATTAATGGTGGAAAATTTGCTTGAAATAAGGAAGAATATTTTCTAGCCACATAAACTCCAAGATATTTAAAATTTTCGCTAGCAATTCTAAAGGGAAATTTTAGAAGGTGTGACGGGTCTTGAGGTTTTATCGGCATAATTTCACTTTTGTTCCAGTTTATTCTATACCCTGAAAAGGAGCCAAATTGTTCTATAAGATTTAGTATATTTGGGATACTGACTTGGGAGTTGGTAATATATAATAGTACATCGTCTGCATACAACGATATCTTATTATTAGAATATTTAGTATTATAGCAATGAATGCTCGGATGTACTCTTATACTTTCAGCTAAGGGTTGTATCGCAAGGGCAAATAACAGTGGTGATAATGCAACACCCTTGTCTATTGCCCCTGGATAATTGAAATTTAGGTGAGAGTGTTTGATTAGTCAGTATTCTGGCAGTCGGATTGTTATATAACAACTTTATCCATGAAATAAAGTTTTCTCCTAGTTGGAATTTTTGCAATACTGTGAAGAGATATTCCCATTCTACTTGGTCAAATGCTTTTTCTGCGTCTAAGGAAATAATTGATAAGTCTTTGTTTATCGTTCTGTATGAGTACATTATATTAAATAAGCGTCTCAAGTTATTGAACGAGTGTCTCTTGGGTATAAACCCAGTTTGATCAGGGTGTATTAGTTTACTAACGTACTTACTTAGTCTTCTTGCCAGGGTTTTAGCTAATATTTTCTGGTCTGTATTTAAAAGAGCTATTGCTCTATATGATCCTGGCTCATCAAGATCTTTATCTTTTTTGGGTATCAGTGTAATAATAGATTCAGCTAAACTTCTGTTACGTCTGTTCTTTAAATGCGTGTATATAAAGGGCTTGTAAACGAGGAGAGATTCATTCATGAAACTTTTTACAAAATTCGTTACTAAACCCATCTGGGCCTGGCGTTTTACCATTATTCAGTGATTTAATAGTCTCTTCAATATATATCTTTTACTGTAATCTGCGCTCCTAGTTCTTCACGTTCCGCCGCGTTAAGTGACGGAAGATTGCAATTGTCAAGGAAGTTTTTAATCTTTATAGTTTCTACTGAAGTTTTAGATGTGTATAAATGTTGATAGAATTGTAAAAATCTTTCATTGATATCTTTAGGGAGTGTAAGCAGCTCACCTTTATCTGATCTAATTTTTTTAAGGTTATGATCTTTTTCCATTTTTCTCAACTGACGTGCCAGAAGTTTGTGCGGTTCGTCACCGAATTTAAAAGTTTTTTTGCTTAGTATATTGAAATAACTTGATAACTCTTGCAGAAATAATTTGATTTAGCTTAAATTTTAATACTGCTATCTTATTGTGTTTGTCAATAGAAGGATCGGTAGCATTTTCTAAATCAAGCTGTCTAATCTGTTCTTCTAATTCCAATTGTTCCGACCTGTTTTTATATTTTGATACGCTTGATATGAGATAATAGAACCTCTAATAAAGGCCTTAAAAGATTCCCATAATAAAGAGGCCGAAATACCTGGTGTGTCATTTGTCTCATAAAATAATTCCATCTGTTGCTTCAAATATTCACTGCAACCTAGAACGGTTAATATTTGAGGATTAAATCTCCAGAACATTTTTTTATTATGCATTCCTTCTAATTTTAAGGAGAATGTTAATGGACAATGATCGGAAATAATATTATTATGATATTTGGGATTTATTGTAAAATGGATTAGTTTTGTGTCCACCAGAAAATAATCAATACGTGTATACGTTTTGTGCACGGCTGAATAAAAAGAATATTCTCTTCCGGATGGATTTGCAATCCTCCATATATCGGTTATATTTGTAATTTTTATATCAGTGTTTAGGAGTTCGCTAGGTTTTGATTTTGTATTATATCTCCTTTGCTTTGAGGAATTATCCAGATATTGGTCCAGAACACAATTGAAGTCTCCTCCAATTATCAGATTTTGCTGGGTGAAGTCTAAGATTATATTAATTATTTTATTAAAAAATTGTGGGTTGTCAAAATTGGGGGGGTGGATATTCACCATAGTAAGTGGGGTTGAGTATAACTCCCCAGATACTATAATGTACCTACCCTCCTTATCGACTGTAGTGGCTTTGTGTTTGAATGGTATGCCTTTACGAATTATGATTGCAGTACCTCTAGCTTTAGAAAGAAAAGTAGAATGATATAGTTGGCCAATCCAGTTAGCCTACAGCCTGTTATGAGCTCCATCCTTGAGATGCATCTCCTGTAAAAATATTATATCAGTATTAATTGATTTTAGATGGGCTAAGACCTCACCCCTTTTTAATTGGCTAATTAACACCCCTAACGTTCCAACTACAAAAGGTAATTCCTCCAGTTTTCCTAGAAGGACCGTCTTGCATTAAAGCTTACATGGTTTCCCTTGTTTCACAATATTTAAAATAAAACTTTTGGTTGTTGGGTGGGTGAGCCCAATTCCAAAGCCCTGCAGGTATCTCCCAAGAAGAAGTGCCTTAAAAAGGATAGATAAAGAGTGTGACGGATAGGCTAAATTTTAAAAAAAACACGTCAAAAATCACAGCATATAGACATACTGTGGGTGTGACCCACCACCTAGTGGGATAATTCTTAAACATCCTTAAGGGGCTGTCCCACTTGGGTGACATAATCCGCGAGTTCTGGCGAATTTGCCCTCGACTCATACTCACAGCATGATCGACACGAGGTTTGACACGAACATGTTGAAAAATGCCCCCGAGTAAAAAAAGGTTGCCATGGAAAAAATCGATACGTTTTTACTCACAGGTTTAGTAGTAGGTCATAGTAGGTCGGCATGTTAGTCGTAGGTAATCAAAGGTAGTCAAAGGTAGTCGAAGGTAGTCGTAGATAGTCTTCATCATAGTTGAAGGAGATCGAAGGAGGCTGTCTTCACTCTCCACTATTCGGTGTCCAATTATCCCGAAGTTAGTCGTAGCTAGTTGTAGCTAGTCTTCAACATAGTCGAAGGAGGTCTTCAACGACATTTTTTCAAACTCTCCTAAACTCTTTTAAGACGCCAATTTGGTCGCCCAAGTGGGACAGCCCCTTTACCCTGCTCCACCAAATACTAGCACACATTCCTACTGACCAGGGGACACATACCTAGCCCAGAGGCAGATAATGCGCTGCAGGAAAGGTGAATTATAAATGCAGCACTGGCTCTGTATCCCTGCAGCTACAGACCACGTGACCCATCAATGAGTGTCCACCACAATTATTTGGTTTAGTGTTATAATGCTTAATTACAAAAGTTGCAATTTCTCATTGTCTTGCTGATTATTTGTGATTACTTATTTCTTAATATTTTTCACATTTGTATTCTCTGCTTGATTTTTATGTTTTTTTTCCTGCAGTATCAGTCTTCCTTGCCAATTCTGAATATTCAATTTGTGATAGATAATCGGATATATTTCTCCTAGGATAGCACTAAGCAGCATCCCTCAAATACCCATGTCAAACTAACAGGAGGCAAAATTATGAGTAGATCTTTGCCAACTGTGTTACTGATTGTAATAATGTTTAAATGAAATAATGTTTAATGTTTAAATGATTGTTATAACATTCAAGAAACATTAGGAGCGAATATTTACCTCAAAACATAAATAATTAAAACATTAAACTGAAGCGAGGTAATTAAAGAAATAGATTTTGCCTTTTTTTTCCGAACCTTTCAGTCTGCAATCCTCACAAAAATCAATGTGATCTCAAATCTGCACTGCTAGTGACTTGGTAAGTTAGTTGATGCAGAGAATGCCTGATAGACTGTACCACACTGTTGGATTTCACTGAGTTTGTCAACAGAAACAACTAACAGATTCTGCCATATGAATCAGGCAGTGTCCCAGACTTCTACTTTTCACAGCATGTGTATTTTGGTTTGGTTTCCATGGCTGAACATCAATTATTCTCTTTGGCAAAGTGGTCTGGTCTGATTCTGTTCTGGTTCATTTCCAATTATTAGATCCAGCAACACTCTGTTTCTTATTGGGGTTTTTAACACATTGAGCAAAAAAGAAATTCAGAAATCTTGTTCCTCTATATTTACTAAGTCTTCTGTCTCCTCTGTCTACTATTTTGACTTTAAAATCTCTCATGTATGAGAATTTGTTATTTTGTCATTTCACACAGATTTTAAATGCATTTCTTCCTCTATATCCATTCCACTCTGAGTAGCCATCCCTGAGTAGCCACAGCATTAACATGATTGACCCCCTCTTGTCATTAATTTCAATCCATTTGAAATATTTTTTATTATTTGTTATTTATTATTTTAATCTTGCTTTTAGTTATGTTCCAGTTTTGTTTTTTTGTTTTCTCCATTTCATGCAGTTACTCAATCTGCTTTTTCCTTGTCTGAATATTGTTTAACTAGTTATGTTTAATTGATAGACCCCCTCAGTATTAGAGATACAGCGTGGAACCAGGTCCCAGGCCCCACTGAAACCACCTGACCAGCCATCAGCCATATACCAGTTCTATGTTATCCCACTTTCGCACCCTACACACTAGGAGCAATTTACATAAGCCAATCAACATATAAACCTGCATGACTTTCAAATGTGGGAGAAAGACAGAGCACCTGGAGAAAACCTACACGCTCACAGGGAGAATGTATAAATTCCATACAGACAGTAGCTGCTGTCAAGATCAAACCAGGGTCTCAGGTGTTGTAAGGCAGCATCTTTATCAAACACATCCACCCCAAACCAGGTTTAGGAATTTTCCTCACAGTGGACTATTGCCTGCAGATGAATATTTTGCAGGCTGCCTTAGTTTTTCATGTTTACTCCTTATACTTTCTTGGTAATGTCTTGGTTTCTTATTGTGTGTGCTATCAGACTGTTTGCATTATCTACATTTACCCACTTGATCTGATTTTTGCTCTATATTTATTTGCTTTGGCTTCACACAAATCCTGCCTCTATCTTACTTCTCCTGCAATCTTGTTATCCTTTCCATTGAGATTGACTCAGGTGAAGTCTATCCCAGTGGTACAGCTCTCCTGCCCCAGCATTGCCACCAATAACCTATGAAATTGATCTCCTTGTTCCCATATAAATATTTCAACCACAGTTTCACTTTGCTTTTCTACTTATCCCCATGCTAAATACTATGGGGCTGGGTAAATTGATTTATTTTTTAACAACCTCACTTTTATTCCCTACATTATTAGATTATATTTCCTTTCCTAAGTAGCTTTTCATTTGTTTCAATTAGCATTTCGGTATCATTGTGCATCCTGGTTAAGAATCATGAATTCAATGTCATACCTGAGGGATTTACTTATCTTCACTATAATTACATGCTATGCTGAAAATCACTGAAACTTCAGCAATTTGATGTCTTGACCCATGGATCAATAATCTTTAGCTAAATTAGTAGAGTATTGCTTTAGGAAAAGTCAATGTTATTGACCTTTTTTCTCCACCACATTGCTGAAATTGGCACTGCAATCAACTTTAAATAGGCATCCATTATTGATAAAACCCGTACTTTTTAAATTTGTAGAAATTAATAATTGGAAACTGACATAAGCCATGTTGATTTACGAATGGCAAAGTTTCTCAGCATTTAATGGAATAGGATTATTGAGGCGTGAGTGCCTTTAACAAAGCCACACTAATTGCTCATTTATGGGGTGATATGGAGGGCAAACACCCTTCAGGTTCCACATCCATCATTGTGAAAATGGTGGCGAAAGTAAAGGAAATTATGGACATACACCAATTGGTGTAGTGAAATGTGTATTGCCATTGCAGCACATAAAAAAGAAAACAACAAAACAATAATAAAGAAATGTAACGTAAAGAACATCCCCCCCCAATGGTTCCCATTATGAGGGAAGGCACAAAGTCCAGTCCCCATCCCCATGTCCACCCATAGTCCGGCCTGTTGAGACCTCCGCAGTCGCCTTTATCGAGGCCCGATGTTCCAGGCCATTCTCGCCGGATGATGGTGCTCCGGCGTCGGGAGAATCCGCACAGCGGCTTGGGAAACCTGGAACGGCTGCTTCCTTACTGGAGGCCGCGGCTTCCGAAGCCAACAAGCTGCGCTGGATGGAGCTCCACCACTGGCGATCTCGGCAAGAGATCCCAGGCTCCCGATGTAATGTTCAGCATCGCCGCCCGCGGCTGGCCGCTCCACAGACCCGCAGCTCCGCGATGTTTCATCGGCGGTCTTCAGCTCACCGGAGTTCCAGCGCGGCGACCCGGGCAAGGCATCGCCCGCTCCGTGATAGCGCTCCAGCGTTGCACCGCCGCCGAGGTTCTGGGTGGTCCCCTCAGGAAATGCTGCTTCAGACCCGCTGGTAGGCTGCAAGGACGGGTCGAAGGTGCAGCCCGGAGAAAAGCCGCCTCTCCGACCTGGTAGGGTCCCTAGAAAGCAGTTTCTCCCTCCCCCCCCCCCCCCACATAAAAAAGACTAGAACTCCGAAAAACAAAATCTCAACTAACTAAAAATAAAAAAAACAGATGAAAAAACAGACAGCTGCAGGCTGGGCAGCCATACCCGTACAGGACGGCGCCCCCTGTGCAGAAGGGAAGGAAGTTACTGCCATTGTCTACTCTCTTCCAAAAGTTGCATCTATGTATAAAGTTTTAGTCTTCTTACTAATGAAATTATTTACTCCCCTCGGAAAAATATACATTGAAAATTCACTAGAATGGTTCTAGGGATGATATGTTTGAGATATGAAGATAGTTTGAGCAGACTAGATTTGAGAAGAATGGTTTAGAAGAATCGGGGGAAATTCCAGTGAATTTAGAGGACTTGACTGGATAGATGTAAGGGAAATGTAAGGAAATAGTAGCCATCTGGCCCTTCAACCTTGCACTTCCATTCATTTTCATAGCTGATCTTGTGATGACACAGCCTACTCACTTATTTCTTGAATAAAAATCCCACCACAAAGTGGGATCAGTGTCCAATCAATGAAGGTGGATCATCACAAAGTAGCAGCTATCTTTATCAGAGTGGCGTCTGCATATACTGTTGCTGCTAGGTCAATAGGGTGAATATAGCCTGTTGTGCTGCACACAGATATACATACATTGTCTTTTTGTGACCAATTACCATGAACATTCAAAAGATTCATGACACATGAATTAGTAAAGCTGATATGAAAATCTCATATTGTATTACTACAGCAGCAAACATCTATTTTTAGGACATGGATATCATTTAAATTTGCAATTTAAATGTGGATTTTGAAATGCAAAATGTCACAGCATATTTACATTTGCAAGCTAGCAGCAATATTGATGGTTATTAATGTCCATTTGTATTTGCAGTGCACGCATAGCACATAAAAGAACACATGAGAGACTGGAAATGAATTGCTGTAAAATAAAAACAACATCAACAGAAATCATTTTAATGTGAATTTCTAACCCTTTTTGCATAAAGTCAAATCTTTACTTAAGCATCACACATATGTATATGTATAAAATATTGATGACCACTTGCCCACTGTATAACAGTCTATGCCTTTTTAATTTTAAATGTGCATGTTATAAAGCATTCACCTAGAAAATTATTAAGTCTTTGCAGTTGCTTTGTGATGAGGTAGAAGTCCCTTCTGTGTTTCGGTAATGTTAGCATAATAGCAAGCCAATTCACTTAATTGTGACAGCGGTGCAAGTTACGTGATTGAATTTAATTGTCAGGGTTCAGTTGGTGAGCCATAAATACCTCTGACACCAAGAGTCCCATCTCATTAACAGCACTGTCTGGGCTGTCAGTGGAGTACCTAACTGCCTGCAAGTAATTCCATTCTTTATGACACACCATGTTTAGTTTTATAAGCAAGAGTTAATAGATCAAATTGTATGGGATTTACACCCCTCCTAAAGTTATCTTATCATTTATTTATTACTAGACCAAGTGCAGACCCATTGGATCTGTTCCCCCAACGTGCGGTTGTGGGGGGGGAGGCGGCATGCAGCGTCACACACACTAACTCCCCCCCCCCCCGCACTCACGCTAATTACCCCCCTTGATATTATATTAATATTATTAATTTGCTCCTTTTACCCATAAACACCCTATCTACTGACGCATAGCCCCCAACTTGCAGTCACACCTAGAGGGGGGGGGGGGGGGGGGCGGGGGTAGAGAGTGAGGGCAGAGAGAGAAGGGGCAGAGACAGAGAGAGAGAGACAGAGACACAGAGAGAGGGGCAAGAGGGAGGGGGGTGGAGAGGAGGAGAAGAGGGAGTGTGGGTGAGGGGGGAAAGGTGGGGGAGGAGGGTAGAAGAGAGAGAGGGTGAGAGTGAGGGAGAGAGAGAGGGGGTGCTGAGAGGGGGGTGAGGGGGAGAGGTGGGGAGCAGGGAGGGGGAGGTAGGGGGGGGGTGGAGGGTGGAGGGATGAGGGTAGGGGGTGTGGAGGGGAGGGGTTTAGGGGAGGGAGGGAGGGTGGGGGAGGGGATGGAGGGGAGAGAGAGAGAGGGGGGGAGAGGGGGGAGGGGGCAGGAGAGAGGGGGAGTGGAGGGGGGGAGGAGAGAGGGGGAGGAGAGGGGGGAGAGAGGGGGTAGGGGAGAGGGGGAGGAGGGGGGAGAGAGGGGGGAGAGAGGGGGGAGAGAGGGGGGAGCGAGAGGGTGTGCTGAGAGGGGAGTGGGAGAGGTGGGGAGCAGGGACGTGGAGGGAGGGTGGAGGGAATGGGATAGGGGTGTGTGGAGGGGAGGGGGGTTTAGGGGAGGAATGGTGGGGGAGGGGATGGAGGGTAGGTGGGGAGAGGAGAGGGGGGGAGAGGAGAGGGGGGAGAGGAGAGGGGGGTGGAGAGGAAAGGGGGGGAGAGGAGGGGGGAGAGGAGAGGAGAGGGGGGGGAGGAGGGGGGGAGAGGAGGGGGGAGGGGAGGGGGGGAGAGGGGAGGGGGGGAGAGGAGAGGGGGGAGAGGAGAGGAGGGGGGGGGAGAGGAGAGGGGGGGGAGAGGAGAGGGGGGGGGGAGAGGAGAGGGGGGGGAGAGGAGAGGGGGGGGAAGAGGAAAGGTGGGGAAGAGGAAAGGTGGGGGAGAGGAAAGGGGGGAGAACCTAAAAAACATTTTAGAACCAAAAAAGACACATTCTGCAAGCATTGTAGAACCAAAAGAGACACTTTTTGCAAACATTTTAGAATCAATAAACACTTTTTGCAAACATTTTAGAACCAATAGACACATTCTGCAGGCGTTTTTGAACCACTAAGGACACTTACATTAGAGTAGGCATGTGTTCAGTGTTATTCACAGCTCAGAGAAACGTGACCCTCTGCCTTCCTCCATCTTGAAGTGACTGTGAGGCACACCACTTCCTGGTTTTATAGTCCCTCCCCCCTGCCGCCAGCAGGGGCAGCAGAGAGAATGGGGAATTTTGTAAAAACATTAATATATCTGCCATTTTACATCGACGGGAAAAATCCTCGGCACACATATGGCAGAGAGGGGCTCTGAGCAAGGTGGCCAAAAATGACGGCCGTAGGTGGCGGCGTTCTCTCGGAAATCGCAGCACAGATGGCCAAAGCGGTCAAGAACAGACTTTTAATACCAACCCAAAACAGTCTATCAATTACTATCATGGATGATGCATTCCTCCAGCACTTTGTTTCATGTGTGCCTAATCTATCATCATATAAGACATTTTGGAACATATATGCAAACAGAATATGTATGCAGGAGACTCTACATGCATTTACTCTCCCCACTAATGATGTATACCAATATTCAGGTGTTCAACAGAAACACCAAAATTGTATTTGTATTAATTTGATAGTAGATCCTTGTGCACTTTACCTGATATGATAGTGGCATTTAAGATACTTTTGGATGAGCACATGAATATGCAAGGAATACAGGGAAATGGACCATGTGCATGCAGATGAGATTAGTTTATCTTGGCATCATGTTCTACATGGTCATCGTGGGCCGAAGGACCGGCTCCTGTACTGTTGTATGTAAATGAGAAATAAAGATCATAAAATGTTATTAGACTAGTTATTGTTTCAGTGATACGGAGTTTAAAACCACTGAGGGGTTTGAAAATGAGGTGGTGAATTTCAAACGCTTGAGCAAAGCAGGCTAAAATGTAATGGTTTGGATCACTAATGTGATCTGAAATTACTTTTAATTGTATTTAATTTATTAGCCAAGTATGTTAAAATATACAAGGAATTTGAATTGCCATATAGTCTTACCAGAAAAGCAACAAGACGCACAACTGCAACTACACATTTATCACCCAACCAAAGTCTTTCCTCAACAGGACTTTGCACTTAAGCCCCTGTCCCGCTTACGTGTCTTTGGCACGCTAATTATGCGTTGAGGCGCGATGGTCCCGCGAAGGTCGTGCACGACTTAATGCGTCCGCACAGCCATCTGGAGCACGTGACGTCATTTGAAGATGGACACAAAATGCTGGAGTAACTCAGCGGGAATGGCAGCATCTCTGGAGAGAAGCAATGGGTGATGTTTCGGGTCGAGACCCTTCTTCAGTCTGAAAGAAGGGTCTTGGCCCTGAAACGTCATCCATTCCTTCTCTCCAGAGATGCTGCCAGTCCCGCAGAGTTACTCCTGCATTTTGTGTCTATCTTCAATTTTCTTGGCCGCGCTCTGGGAGTAGGAGTGGGGATGGATCCGGACCGCAACAGCCGTGAGCCCCACTCCGAGCTCGGCGGTCGTTTGCCGGCTTCTGCTGCTGTTGGAGATGAGGCGTTGTGTCGCGCCAGGGTCTTGGGCCTGTCCCACTTTGACCGTCAGTTACGCGACAGGCCGGTGGCGCGCGAAGATTTCGTTGGCTACAAAATTTTGGAGCGCCGCGCAATACCGCGTACAACTCCATAACCCTCCGCACTTCTCAGTGGGACTGGCCCCGTGCAGCCACACGATGCCCGTGCGCCTCAACGCGACGACGAGGTTGTGTAATTTGCGTGCCAAGGACACGTAATTGGGACATGGCCTTAAGGTCAGTGCAGAATCATTCTGCCAGCACAGGATGTTTCATCTAATGTTGCTGGACTACAGGCAGAAAAAGCTTTAGTTTAGTATTAGTTTAGTTTAGTTCATAGTTTATTGTCACGTGTGCCGAGATACAAAGAAAGTTTTTTGTAGTGTGCTAACCAGTCAACAGAAAGACTATACATGCTTACAATCAAGCCGTCCATAGTGTGTAGATACATGATCATGGGAATAATGTGAATGACGTTTAGTGCAAGATAAAGTCCAATAAGTTCCGATTAATGATAGTTTGAGGGTCTCCAATGATGTAGATAGTAGCTCAGGGCCGCTCTCTAGTTGTTGATAGGATGGTTCAGCTGCCTAATAACAGCTGGGAAGAAACTGTCCCTGAATCTAGAGGTATGCGTTTTCACCCTTCGGTACTACTTGGCTGATGGGAGAGGGGAGAAGAGGGAGTGTCCGGGCTGAGGCTCGTCCTTGATTATGCTGGTAACCTTGATGAGGCAGGGTGATGTGTAGATGGAGTCAATGGAAGGGAGGTTGGTTTGTGTGACGGTTTGGGCTACGTCCACAATTCTCTGCAATTTCTTGCGATCTTGGATGGAGCTGATCCCAAAACACGCTGTGTTTTATAAGGCGCATCTATAGAAAGTTGGTGAGAGTTGTTGAGGACATGCCAAACTTCCTGAGCCTTCTAAGAAAGTAGAGGCATTGGTGTGCTTTCATGCTTCCAAGTCTTGCCAAATTGAGAAGGATGGTTCCATGTTCAATCCCTTGGTTTATTATTGGGTTTTTACAGGACTGACAATGCTCAACAGGTTTATCAACAGGCTTTTGGTTAGGACTGTAACTAGGGCATCCTTAGGAAGAAAGGATAGGATATTTAAGTTGGAGGATAAGAAAAAGTAGCTTATGCCTAATTTTGGGGCCAGTGCCTATTGCAGTGCCTATCAATGTCTTGCTCCACTAATTAATTGGAAGCTATGGTAATTCTGGTGCCAGGAAATCCCCTTTCCTCTTGTGCTTGTCAATGGGCACATTATCTGATGAAACCATCTTCACCAAAGATCACGATAATATTTCCTTCAAGTAGCAATGGAGATAAAATAAAGATACAAAACTGATTGTTATTCTTTTAATCCAGCAATGTGCCAGATGTGATCAGCTAAGACGAATGAGACGAGGAATTGAAGCTGTGGCTTTCTAGTTAATCTGGTTGATCATTATTATCACACGGTGAATTTACTCGCTAATTCAAATAATAGTTTATATTTGACATAGTTGAATAACCAGATATCGTAAGGTACATTTACTTTATTCTATTCACCCAGAGACATGTTCAAAATAAGCGTAGAACATGAAATTAGTTTCCACAATGTACCTTTCCACACACATATTATTTTTGAATGAGCTTTACTTGCTGAAAGAGCAAGGGAATGGATAGACAGGTGGAATGGGACTAATTGAATCATAGTCATAGAGTCTTACACCCTGAAAACAGGCCCTTTGGTTCAACCTGTCCACACCGGCCAACATGTCCCATCTACACTAGTCCCACCTGTCTGCATTAAGCCCATATCCCTCTAAACCTGCCCTATACATGTACCTGTCTAAATATTTCTTAAACGTTGGGATAGTCCATGCCTCAACGACCTCCTCCAGCAACTCGTTCCATATGCCTACCACCCTTTGCTTGAAAAAGTTACCCCTCAGGTTCCTATTAAATCTTTCCCCCCTCATTTTAAACCTATTACATCTGGTTCTCGATTCCCCTATGGGCAAGAGATTATGTGTGTCTACCGAATCTATTCCTCTCATGATTTTGTACACCTCTATAACATCACCCCTCATTCTCCTACGCTCCAAGGAATAGAGTCCTAGCTTGCTCAATCACTCTAATGTGATTGCTTGTCAATGAAACATCATGGATTTGATGGTCCACATCACATCTTCCGGAGTTCATGATTCTGATTTATGATTCAAAAATTCCACCCTGAAAGGATGAGAAATTAATTAAAGCTTTTTCTTTTGGGCCTTTCAATTTAGCTGAAATGGTATATTTTCAAGCTGGGGATATTTAATTATCCTGGAGGCACAGGAGTTGGATGTCCCTTGAACTCATTAAAATGTATGATGTTGATTTCAATTTTCAACCTGTTAGTTTTAATTACTTTTCAGAATTAGCTAGAATTGTTACAGAATACTTGACCTAAAGTGAATAGATAGGATGTGGTAATGATAGAGAAATAATTTAAAACTAATAAACCAGGTCTATATAATATCAGTATTGATTTTATTAACAAACCACATTATTAACATTAAACTAGAAATCAGCTGAGAGAAAAATAAATAATGGTTCATCGCTCCTTGGAGAGATCAGATCAACAGTGTCTGATCAACACCATAGTTTATTTTTGCATCACATCAAAATACCAGCATCTGCAGTTCCTTCCTACATAAACTAGCATGTGCAGTTCCTTCCTACACATTTTGTCTGCTCCATAAACCAACATCTACAGTTCCTTCCTACACAATTTGTCTGCTCCACTGCACATGGTATGCCCACTTTGAAGTTCTCCCTCTCTTTGAACCTTTTCACACCTGTAGTTTCCCTTCCTGATTCTCAGTCTGAAGCGAATCAAACATCACCTATTCCTTTTCTCCAGTGATGCTGCCTGACCCAGCTTTTGGTGTCTATGACTATTATCCAGCCTTTCATCATTCCATGAATACCCACTTATTTACACTGAATTCCTTACTCTGCACAAGGCTGCATTTCTAATTTGGGTTTGTGCGCAACACTTTCCACAGAGATAATTGGAAGAAAAAACAGTTTCTTTACCATTGATCTTCATATCTCTTTCCAGGAGGAAGTATCTCTTGTCACTTTGATAATCCTTTGCTAATTAAAAATACAACCTATGTAACGTGAGAAACCAATATCTTGCTGGCTATGTCTTGCTTGTTATTTGCATAGAATCATAGGAAATATCTGATAGAGTGCACAGTTTTTTTCTTCTCTATAATTACCTGTCAAGTATCACACAACAGACAGACCATGATAATATTACAATCAGTAATGCTTTCAGATGAATGCTTTAATAAATTAAATCCTGGGAAACATTTTGGTTAACAAAATGTGTCCATATGGTCTGTAGGATAATGTTAATGTGCAGGGATCACTGGTCGGTGCAGACTCGGTGGGCTGAATGGCCTGTTTCCACGCTGAATCTCGAAACTAAATTACAATTAAACCATTTGTCTCACAGCTTCTGTCTTTTTTTCACTTGCCTTTGCCCAACCGTCTACAAATCAACCGAATACAATTCCGGAAGTGGCGGCGCTGTGATACAGCTGCGGCTCGCCTGCAGTCTGTCTGTTTTTACTTTTTGTGTTGTTTTTTTTTGTCTAGTTTAGTAATTTTTTTGGTTATTAGGTGGTGTTATGTGTGTGGGGGGAGGGTGAAACAGAGCTTTCTGTCTCTCCCTTCGGGGGAATGCGACTTTTTGTCGTATCCCCCTTCTCTTCCCCCGTCTGCGCTGAGGCCTAATGGCGGAGCTGGCGGCCTCCAACCTGCGACCGACCTCGAGGGTCCGGAGGTAGAGCCAGCCAGGACTCACCAACGCGAGGCTGGCCGTCTTCGAGCTGTGGCGACGTCCGGGTAGCGGCACGACTCGGCGCTCCGGTGAGAGCGGACGGCGCGGGGCTGAGACACTCCCGTGTGAGCAGCACGGCTACTGGCTGGAAGGCGCTCCGGTGAGGGCGGACCGGCTCCCGGCTGGAAGGTGCTCCCGTGGGGGCAGCCCGGTGCGGGGCTGAGACGCTGCCTTGTGGGCGGCCCGGTGCGGGGCGGAGACGGTGCTCTGGCGGCTGAGGCGGCGTTCTGGCGGCGGCGACCTGGATCCGGGGCTCGGCCGCGGGCCAGTGGAGGACAATGTTGGGAGCTCGCAGGTCACAGGCTGGTGCCTGTTTTCCGGAGCACCCGTTGCTACAGCTGCGGGCAGCTTCGACCACCCCCGGGCCGCGGAGCTTGAACCGCGGGACTGATACCATCGCCCGGTGGGGTATCGCCTTGGCGCAGAGGGAGAAGAGGAGGGAAGAGACAGTAACTCTAAGACTTTTGCCTCCATCACAGTGAGGAGGTGTTTGGTGAACTCACTGTGGTGGATGTTAATTTGTGTTTATTGTGTTTTGTTATTATTACATGTATGGCTGCAGGCAACAGCATTTCGTTCAGACCGAAAGGTCTGAATGACAAATAAAGGATTCAATTAAAAAAATTCAATTCAACCCCCCTTCACCTGTATCTACTTATCGCTTGCAAGGTTTTGTCCTGCTCCTCCTCTCTTCTAACTTTCTTTCCCCCCCCCTTCCCCAACACAATCAGTCTGATGAAGGGTACCAACCCAAACATCCCCTATCCAAGTTCTGCAGAGATGCTACCTGACCCATCGATTTACTCCAGCACTTTGTGTATTTTTTAGGTTAGTGGAAGATCTGATCAATTTAATTAGGATTGTGTGACACATTATCTGCAGATACAGAAACCCAATAATAACATTCTGGCTCGCACCACCCTGCCACTCTAATTTAAACTCTCCCGAATAGCACCAGAAACCTCCCTGCAAGTATATTGTCCCCCCCCCCCCCTTCCATTCAGATGCACCCTGTCGCTCCTGTACAGATCACCTCTGCTCCAGTGGGATCTCAGTAGCCTAAAAAATTCAATTCAGTGGTCTTCCTCCAGTTTTTTTATTACAAATCTAGAACTACTCTTTTTTCCAGGACTTCTACTGACAATTCTGACCACATAGTTTGAGAGAAAACCTGCTGAAATCAGTATGTTTCTTCCAACCTATTTTGCTTCAGAACAATTATGCAGCACTCTTCCTGTAACTACGGGGTAGGTGTGCCTGACCTTTCAAATAGTGTTCGATTTAGCCTTTAGCAATTATTGAAAGCTAATTCTTCTGTGAGTGAATAGGCCAGTTATCATTTAGATCAATGTTGAAAATCTTATAAAACTCCATACCTTGCTAAAACAGGTGTTAGCTGACTTGGAAATGTTTGCAAAATTTGCTAAGACACCATCAATGTGATTTTCAGTCGGGCAACAACAATGTCTTGCCTGTTGTGCTAATAGATTTCTTTGCCAAGCTTTTTACAAGGTCTTTCAAGTAATCTATTTTTAACAAATTCAGCAGATTTATTTTAACGTAACATCTCCAACCCAACACTGAGCAGCCTTAGCATGCCACTAACCTTAACCCAAACACACTTTAAATAAATGAGAAAAACATTCCAATAACTTATATACATGTCCATGAGCCTGTTTACACCACCAGTGCGCAAAGAAATTCATCACCACTGACAATTAAATCCATTAGTCAAACAAAATTAATTAGCTGTTTGACGAATGACAAGAGCTGTTGTCCTTCAGGCTAAGAATCAAATGGTAGCATTGCAATTACCTTCTAGCTAGAGTTTGGATTTATCTCACATTATTTACATTAAAATGACTGAGCGAAGATCAACTGATTTTGCAGCATAAACACATCGTACCACAGAACTTACAAACCCTTGCATGGAGAGTGTGATAGAAGATAAAACCCCTTCATTTGGCAGCTGCTATTTCCCTTTTGGAATGAATTAGCATTGTTCTTTACTGTGGCCTTGTGTGAATTTGTTACTCACCAAAATCTTTAAGCTTCAGGGTGCACATTAAACTTTGCTCTACAGAAAGGTAATTTGAAATTTGTTACGTAAACTGCCCGGTTTCAAGTATTGTGCCTCACACGTTATTGCCGTTGATTGAGCTGCCCATTGCAGTTATGTCAGGACACATATCCTCATGCCCATTGCAGTTATGTAAGGACACTCATCCATTACTTGGTTTAGATTTCAGTTCATTATTATCACATGTACTGAGGTGCAGTGAAGAGCGTTAGTTTACACGCTATCCAATCAAATCAGGTACTACTACATACTAATACAATGAAGCCAAACACAAGTACAAAAGGTAAAGCAAAGTTAAAGGTACCTATATGCAGAATGTAGTTTCTAAGACCAGCTAGCACCAGTTTTTTAAAGCACTTAGCGATGCATTCTCAATCCCATGGATTGCTTTTGTGCATTTGCTTGACAGTCAATGATTTTAAAACAATTCCTTCAAATTCTACTAAATGCTTTCACCTTCCAAAACATTTATTTCTCCCCACCAAGAGCTACAATGGTAATGTCTTGTACAACTGTAACATAACCTCCCAACTTCCACGCTCAATACTCTGACTGATGAAGGCCAATGTGCCGAAAGCCTTCTTGACCACTCTATCTACCTATGTTGCCACTTTCGAGGGACTATGTACCAGCACTCCAACATCCGCTGCTCTACAACACTCCCCAGAGCCCTGCCGTTCACAGTGAAGGTCCTGCCCTGGTTTGACTTCCCAAAATGCAACACCGCGCAATTATCTGTATTAAACTTTGTCAACCATTCCTCAGCCCATCTATCCAACCGATCGAGACCCTGCTGCAATTTTTGACAACCATCCTCACTATCTACAGTACCACATACTTTAGTGTTATCTGCAAATTTACTATTCATGCCCGCAGGCCTTCAGTCCAAAGAACAACCATCCACCATCCCTCGAAATTTCCGCCAAGGAAAACATAATACTGCAAAATTTCCACCACCTCCAACAGGATCCAACCACCAGCCACATTTTCCCATCTCCACCCCTTTCCGCCTTCCGCAGAGACCGTTTCCTCTGCAACTCACTAGATAACTCATCCCTTCCCACCCAAACCACCTCCTCCCCAGGTACCTTCCCCTGCAACCACAGAAGATGCAACACTTGTCGCTATACCTCCTCCCTTGACTCTGTCCAGGGACCCCAACAGTACTTTCTGGTTAGGCAGAGGTTCACGTGCACCTCCTCCAACCTCATGTACTGTATCCATTGTTCAAGTTGTGGATTCTTATACATCGGCGAGACCAAACGCAGCCTGGCCGATAGTTTTGCGGAACATCTTCGCTCAGCCCGCCTGAACCAACCTGATCTCCCAGTTGCTGGTCACTTTATTTCTTCTTCCCATTCCTACACAGACCTTTCTGTTCAAGGTCTCCTCCATTGTCAGAGTGAGACTAAACACAAATTGGAGGAACAGCATCTCATATTTCGCTTGGGCAGCTTAGTGGCATGAATATCGATTTTTCTCACTTCAGGTAGCTCCGGCATTCTCTCTCTCTCTCTCCCACCCAGAACACACTAGCTTCTCTTTTTCATGCTACAAACAGCTAACAATAGCCTGTTTCCTTTATCATTGTTTCTTTTTTGCATATCTTTCATTCATTGTTCTTTATCTCCACATCTCTCCACATCACCGTAGATCTCTCTCGCTTCCCTTCTCCCTAACCAGTCTGAAGAAGGGTCTCAACCCGAAATCTCACCCATTCCTTCTCTCCAGAGATGCTGCCTGTCCCGCTGAGTTACTCCAGCTTTTTGTGTCCATCCACCATCACCCTCTGCTTCCTTCCATGAAGTCGATTTTCTATCCAATTGGCTAGCTCTCCTTGGATCCCATGTGCTCTCACCTTCCAGAGCAGCCTACCTTGTGGAACTTTGTCAAATGCCTTGCTGAAATCCATATATACAATGTCTAGAGCTCTGCCCTCATCAACCTTTTTGGTCACATCTTCAGAAAATTCAGTTAGATTTGTGAGACACGATCTCCCATGTACAAAACCATGCTGACTGTCCCTAATCAGACTTTGTCCATATAAATGCATATATATCTTATCCCTCAGAATACTCTCCAGTAACTTTCCAATCACACATATTAGAATAATTGGCCTATAGTTCCCAGACTTTTCCTAGCAGCCCTTCATAAATAAAGGCACAACATTTCCTGACTTCCAGTTTTCTAGCAACTCACCCGTTTTTAATGATGATTTATAAATCTCATCCAGGGCACCTGCAATTTCCTCTCTAGTTTCTCAATGTTCGTGTACATATCTGATCAGGCCTGTGAGATGTGATTACCTTTGTATGCATTAGGACTTTCAGCACCTCTTTGACCATAATACTGATTGCCTTCAAGACACTTCCAGTGACTGCCCCCAAGTTCCACAGTCCTCCTGTCTTTCTCCCATCTCCCACAGAGACGCCCATCTCCTGTGGCCCCTACACAGAGTTGACCTCTTTCTGCTTACCCTTTATTCCTTTATGTACTTACAAAATTTCTTGGGATTATCCTTATTATTATCTGCCGGAGCTATCTCCTGTCGCCTTTTTGTCCTCCTGATTACCTTTTTTAGCATGCTCCTCAGTGCCCAAAATCTCCTTCAGGGATACACTTCAAAATGTTTTTTGTCTAATTCTTGGATATATTTCCAATTGAAACGGTTGCGGAATGAGACAAATGGTCTTAAGAAATGAAGATATTTATCAAGATTGAGAAGAATTGAATATTATTTTAGATTATGAGCTGAGAGATAAATATGCAAATGTCAATTGTGGCTCTGAAGATGCAAATGTCAATTGTGGCTCTAAGTGCATGAATGGTTTGTATTTCCTGAGATGAACGCAATGGGCAGCCCGATCAATTTTAGTAAAAATTGAGGCAAGATGCTTGAAGCTGGCAATTTACATAATAATTATCTTGCTGTTTCAGGTTAATAATCACCCAATCTGACAATGTCAAAATTTGCCCAGGCAGGTTCTGTTCACAAAAACTAGACAAATCCAATCTGGCTAATTGCCACTCATTCAGTATCCTCTCACTCATTGGCAAAGTGATGGAAAGTGTCCCTGTCATTGTGCAAAAAAAGAGGCATTTATTCTCATTAAGCCACTCACCAAAGCCCATTTTGAATTAGTCAGGAATGCTTAGATTCTGACCTCATCACAGCTTTGGAGCAAACATGAACCAAATAACTGACAATAGACAATAGACAATAGGTGCAGGAGTAGGTCATTCAGCCCTTCGAGCCAACACCGCCATTCAATGTGATCATGGCTGATCATCCCCAATCAGTACCCCGTTCCTGCCTTCTCCCCATATCCCCTGACTCCGCTATTTTTAAGAGCCCTATCTAGCTCTCTCTTGAAAGCATCCAGAGAACCTGCCTCCACCGCCCTCTGAGGCAGAGAATTCCACAGACTCACCACTCTTTGTGAGAAAAAGTGTTTCCTCGTCTCCGTTCGAAATGGCTTACTCCTTATTCTTAAACTGTGGCCCCTGGTTCTGGACTCCCCCAACATCGGGATCATGTTTCCTGCCTCTAGCATGTCCAAACCCTTAGCAATCTTATATGTTTCAATGAGATCCCACCTCATCCTTCTAAACTCCAGAGTGTACAAGCCCAGCTGCTCCATTCTCTCAGCATATGACAGTCCCGCCATCCCGAGAATTAACCTTGTAAACCTACGCTGCACTCCCTCAATAGCAAGAATGTCCTTCCTCAAATTAGGGGACCAAAACTGCACACAATACTCCAGGTGTGGTCTCACTAGGGCTCTGTACAACTGCAGAAGGACCTCTTTGCTCATATATTCGATTCCTTTTGTTATAAAGGCCAACATGCCATTCGCTTTCTTTACTGCCTGCTGTACCTGCATGCTTACTTTCATAGACTGATGTACAAGGACCCCCAGATCCCGTTGTACTTCCCCTTTTCCCAACTTGATTCAGATAGTAATCTGCCTTCCTGTTTTTGCTACCAAAGTGGATAACCTCACATTTATCCGCATTAAACTTCATCTGCCATGCATCGGCCCACTCCCCCAACCTGTCCAAGTCACCCTGCATTCTCATAGCAGCAACTGAAATCCAGAGGTGAAATGAGAGTGAATGCTCTTGACATCATGGCAGCATTTGCTCAGGTGAGGCATCAATGAGCCCTAATAAAACTAAAGCCACTGGACATCATGAGAATAACATTCAAATTGATAGATTTATCTTTGGAACAAAGAATGATGGTTGATGGTATTGGTGGTGGATTGTCCATGCCCCAGAACATCACTGCAGGAGATTCCGTGTGTAAGGCCCCAAGCCCAACCATCTTCAGCTCTTTATTAATGACATTCCTTTCTTCTAAAGATCAGATGCATTCCATTATCTTTACAGATTTTCAGCAAATGAGTTGGTGCATGCCTTTATGCAGTCAGACCTAGATGATATTTATGCACCAGCTGTTAAGTGGCAAGTGACATTCATATCAAGTAACAGACAAGGACATCTCCAAGAAAGGTGATCCTAACCAACTATTCTTGTTATTCAGTGGCTCTACCATGGGGTATCTTGGTCGGTATGAATGATTTGGGCTGTAGAGTCTATTCCTGACTCTGACTATGAGATGTGCAAGGTCGATTTTTTACCCAGCAATTGATGGATTTCCTGGACCGTGCTGTCTGGGGTGGTGGTGGGGACAGATATAATTGCGGTGTTTAAGAGGCAATCAGACAGGCACAAGGATATGGATCATGTGCAGGTAGATGAGATGTTGGCATCATGCTCAGCACGAGCATCGTGGGCCAAAGGACCTGTTTCTGTCTGTATCGATCATGACACCAAGATGAACTAATCTCATCTACATGCACGTGATCCATATCCCTCCATTTCTACATATCCAGGTGCCTATCTAAAAGCCTCTTAAACATCACTATCGTATCTGCCTCCAACTCCAACCATGGCAGCGCATTCCAGGAAACCAACCACATTTCTGTTCAAAAACAATCCATCCCGCACATCTCATAGTCATAGAGTCACCGGCCAACAATGTCCCAGCTACACTAGTCCCGTTTGCCTGTGCTTGGTCCATATCCCTCCAAACCTGTCCTATCAATGTGCCTCTCACATGGGCCTGTCCCACTTAGGCGATCTTTCAGCGGACTGCCGGCAACTGTCAAGTTCCCGGCAGTCGCCTGAAAAACCGGGAACTGGAACGGCGACTGTCAGAGTGGTACACACACACACACACAAACACATCACTTCCTTCACCATCATTTTTAGACAGTGCTCCCCCCGCTTGCCCTGTCTAAAAAATTCACATGGTGCAAAGCCAAGTTGATACAGACACACACCGCGATGAACAGGAAGGTTGTCGCTGTAAAAAGATGGCTAAAGCACAGTGTATGATAAGTCCTTTAAAAGAGGGGGGAGGGGGAGAGGGGGGGAGAAGGGGAGAGAAGGAGTGAAGACAACTTTTAAGAAGCCAGAGATACACGGCTATGAACCTCGGCGGACATTTAACATTACCGGTCGGTTATCCTTGGTTCTGAAAACTACTGCTTACCTTTTTTTTCCCAATGAGCCAATGAAATTCACAAGTCAGCACCGGCTACAATCTATGAGAACCTCCGAGAAACTTCGACCTCCTGGCAACCCACTAGGGGCTCCTGGCGACCCACCTACGGATCGAGAATTCTTGCTACTCTCCATGGCAGCTTCATTCTATTCGCCGCTAATTTTTCAACATGTGGAAAAATTTGCATCAACCATAATGAGGCCGCGATTAATTCCCAGAATGCGGGAACAACTCACGACCATGAAGGTGACTCCCCGGCAACCACCCGCGAACATGTGGCGATCATGTGGCGCCTAAAAAGTCGCCTAAGTGGAACATGCCCATAACTATTTCTTAAACGATGGGATAGTCCCAGACTCAACTGCCTCCTCTGGCAGCTTATACCAATCATCCACCACCCTTTTTGTGAAAAAGCTACCCTCAGATTCCTATTAAATCTTTTCCCCTTCACCTCTGGTCCTCGATTCCCCTACTCTGGACAAGACATACTGTGCATCTACCCGATCTATTCCTCTCATGATTTTGTACACCTTTATAAGATCACCCTCGTCTTCCTGCGCTCCATAGAATGGAGACCCAGCCTACTCAACCTCTCCCTATAGCTCACACCCTCTTGGCCTGGCAACATCCTCATAAATCTTTTCTGAACCCTTTCAAGCTTGACAATATCTTTCCTATAACATGGTGCCCAGAACTGAACACAATATTCTAAATGCGCTCTCACCAATGTCTTACACAACTGCACCATGACCTCCCAACTCAATACTCAATAATCTGACTGATGAAAGCCAAAGTGTCAAAAGTTTTTTTGACCATTTTATCCACCTGCGGCTCGACCTTCAAGGAACCATGCACCTGTACTCCTAGATCCCTCTGCTCTACAACACTACCCAGAGGACTACCATTTACTGTGTAGGTCCTGCCCTTGTTCGACATCACAAAATGCAACACCTCACACTTCTCTGTATTAAATTCCACCAACCATTCCTCTGCCCACCTGGCCAATTGATCCAGATCCTGCTGCAATCTTTAACAACCATCTTCAGTGTCTGCAAAACCACTCACTTTTGCATCATTTTGTCTTTTCCCTTCATTTACTGTAAGCATAAATGCATCATTAGCTAAGGCTAAATGTTTGTTTACAGTTGTTAAGTATTTCCCCTACATTATCAGTGATTGTACTTTAAAACTACTTCATTGACTGGAAAATGCTTTGAGCTGTCCTGAAGAAATAAACGACACAAAATAAATCTTCTGCTAACCTTAATTAACTTGCACAATTTGACTCATGATAGATATTCTATTGCACAATATAACATTTTTTATGTTCAAATAATGCTGCATTATACAAATTTGCCCCGCTAGCGTGTATTATTTTTGATTACATACGATGTCTGAGTACCACTAAGTCAGTGTTGTGATTCTGTTCTGCAGCTTTAACATTGATAAAACATCTTTGGATTTTGCATGCAACAGTCTATTCTGCGATCATACAATGGAGTTAAGTGAAAACAGTGGGACAAAGACACAATAAAATTGTTTAAAATGAACATACATCTGTATTATGACATACATTTATGAAGATGGATGAGGTATTACACGGCTGAAAAGGTGAAAAAATGCACTCTTATTTATCATGCAGATATTACAGACGTGTATGACTTCAGGAAGATAAATGTCTTATATGGTTCTGGCACATTTATGTTTTTGTCCTCCTGATTGATTCCCATACTGGTATTAAATATATTTCATTGGAATTGTGGCACTTAATTTAGCATGTGGGAGTTGAATTTTTGGTATGAGGCATAATTCGTCATAGACTAATGCATGCCTGCAAAAATGAAACAAAAAATAAAGAATTTAAGCTCATTGAGAAATAACGGGAAGCTTCAATCAAATAATTAGAACACCATGTTGATTGCTTTTGATGAGGTAATTTACAGGGTGATCAAATCACAGAGCATATTTGTTGTTTTAACTAATTGCAGAAGGATGATACATTGCAGGCTGATATCACATTATCCTGTGCTACATGTCCAAGCCTTGAACATCCAACGGGAAATAAAGATTCACTGTAAAATATTTAAACATATTACTACCTTTGCCATCAATCAGAATAGAACATTTTATGCAAGGGAGAAAAAGACCAATAGATCAAACAGGAATAATTCTCACTGAGAATATTTGGTAAAATGTTGCATCAAAAGAAAATGTAAATCTATGTAAGGGTAACCCAATGGAAGACTAAAGACACAAAATGCTGGAGTAACTCAGTGGGATAGGCAGCATCTCTGGATAGAAGGAATGTGTGACATTTTGGGTCGAGACCCTTCTTCAGACTGAGAGTCAGGGGAGAGGGAAACGAGAGATATGGAGGCGTAAGGTGTGAAAGTGAGAGATCAAAGGGGGCGAAGTTCAAGGAAAATGTAGAATAGATCATTGTTAGCTAGGAGAAGGTGACAACGAGCATACAATGGAAAATCAGTAGGACAGTCAGACAGGTTGGAAAACTGGGATGGGGGATTGAGAAAGAGGGAAAGCAGGGGTTACATAGTTAGGGAAGTCAATATTCATACTGTTGGGTATTAAGCTGCCCAAGCAAAAATATGAGGTGCTGTTTCTCCAAACAGACTAGTTCATTGCATATTAGGTATCACATAAGGACAACTGAAATGTCAGTTAAACATTATAGAATATTTTTATTTATTTCTAAAATGATATTTAATATGCAATGAAATAGTCTTTCACTGGGTTATCCTTAAATAGATGAGAGGAGCCGTCGGAATTTAATGCTTTTATGTTATAGTGTGCCAAGCAAATGATTTGGAATATTGATATATTACATATTTCTACCACAATTTACTGTTTAATTAGTGTAATCTTGCATTTAATAGTCTTGAGGCATTGAACATACCTGTTTCTGAGTGAACCTGCTGCTAATTTACTAATCTTGCATATATCCTGTCACATCAGATAAAGTAAGCTCTCTACTTAAGTGGGATCACTGCAAGTCTCAACTTTAATGTTGTTTTGAAATCTGTCTGACCTTCCAAGCCCCAGGTCCAGAGTCCTGCTTAGAGAAGTGTGGCTCGTGTTTCCTCCATGTTTCCTGATTTCCAACAAGTTGCATAGAGATTACATAATTTGTCACTCATTACAAATTGGTGCTTGCACTTACATTGATGTGTTAATTCCAAAAGGATTATTTATAGGTAAGGAATATGAGAGATTCAGGAGAAAATAAATATGTAGCACGCCAGAGCTCAGCAAATGCACAGAGAAAGCAATAAAGCACCTGGCAAGAGGAAGTATGACAAATAGTACTTCTGAATGTGATTCATTATAAAATCTTATGCTTTTCTAAATTAGACCGGAATTGGTTTTGGATAATGTGCAAGTGCTGCATACAACTGAGCAAAGTAGACGCATTGCTATAATTAAATTTGAGTCTTCAGCAGAAACATATTCTGTGGAGCAACTTATTTCACAAATTACATATTATATTCATGACATTTATATGGCACTGCCAGACATAAATATGTCAAACTTGCAACAATAAATATCATGTCATCACCCTTATTGATGTATAAGTCAAATTATTTTGACTTGTTGACACATGATTCTTGTAATAAAAATTTGCTAATATCTACATATTGAAATGCAACAATGGTGCTAATTCATGCTGTATGTTTAGAATTTGCTATATTGTATTTCAGAGTATTTAAGATTGCAGCCACAATCCAGATTATCAGTACAGATGTAGATTGACACTTCAATAAATACAGCATTGTCAGAAATGGTTTCATTTCAAAGGAGATGGGAAACCAAGGTAAATGGTCCCATGAGAAAAACTTTCAGAATTCTGTGGCATTAGCTAATATTATCTCTCAGCCAAAACCTCCCATGCTGCATGTAGGACATTGGAATCTGCAAATTGAGTAACATGTACATACAAAATAATAATAACTACACCTTTAAAATCATGAAGTTATGTGGAAGAGGTTTGTGGATGTGCTAAGAGTATAAAAATTGCTTCATAAAAACAAATGCTTTCTTGGCCAAAATGTTAATGAATTAATTATTTTATACTACCTATTAACAAATGTACTTTAGTATCTCTAAATTGGTATCAGTTCATCTTATATTACATCAATCTTTCATTAGCCCTATTGAAATATGAAACATTTTTAATGAGGACTTTTAAGTGGTATGAACAATGAGCTAAGAATGCAAATCTGGGGCACTTGACAATTTGCACATTCTGCTGTCCCTGATGATTAATTGACTCATTTGAAATGCATAAAAGTGTGGCATATGGGTGGTATTTCCATGAACATCATAATTATCAAATGTGCTTTTACATTTTCCAATAGTTTCATTATTAGGGAAATATTATTGCAATGACTTTTTTTTTTAAACTGGGTGAGGTGCAGAGAAGGAATTCGAAACATTGTGATCTGAAACCATATCTGAAAATAGAAAGAAGATTTAAGGGAATATGTTTGGTTCTGCAGTTACTAATGGAGCAAAACCTCTGGGTCTTGTTGCCTGTTTACAACTTACTGACAATTGCTTCAATTTTCAGTACTGTTACAGATCTCTTTAAATAATCGAAGCAACATTTTTACTCAAAACATATGAGTTTTAATCTGGATAGATACAAAATGCTGGAGTAACACAGCGGGGCAGCCAGAAGAAGGGTTCCAACCCGAAATATCACCTATTCCTTTTCTCCTGTGATGCTGCCTGACCCGCTGAGTTACTCCAGCATTTTTAGTCTATCTTCCGTATAAACCAGCTTCAGCTGATTTTTCCTTCACATTGAGTTTCAATCAGGTTCTGTTGAACACTGGATAATATACATAAGATTCAGAAGAAGTAACAAAGCCACTCAATCCACCTGTTCTTAGTCTTAATAGAAACAGGACATGGGGTGGCTAACAAATTTGCTTGCAGGAAGATTTTTGGTTTAAAAGGTAATTTTTCAGTGTATTTGTGTGGATGGTAAGGCCAACAATTATTGTCTATACTTGTTTACCCTTAACAAGAATTATCATTAGGCCCTTAGGGAGGATATTTCATCAGCAAATAACATGGTAGGTTATTTAAATATGATTGTGAAGCTATCTGCCAATGTTTTAAGTGGGATTTAGCTCTGCCTTTCATCTCAGGTTTCTCAAGGAAATTCCTAAGGAATTCAACATCTTAATAATGGGTGCCTCATTTAACAAGGAACTATGAGATACATATGAGGTTAAGAGCACGCATTGGTTTGATGACACAATGAATGTAAAACAAAGGTATTAATTGTATTGTATTTGCTGTATATATTTTCATGAATAAATTATATTTTTGAAATATGCTTTATTTATAAAAATGTATACTTAAAGAATTTAGGCAGAATACATTTAGAAGGTAGATGCCTTTAGGGGCAAGGCTTTTGGATCAGGGATGATTCCTATGGATCCAGCAAGCCAGCTAACATGGGCAGCAAAGGTGGAATGGTTGTAATGGGGAGGGGAAAATGGATAAAAAGCACCTCCAGACTGGTTCTTAGCCATTGGCAATCACAAGATCACTTCCTACAACAAATAGGGTATAGGCGGATGATGTGTGTGTACATGTATGCACATACAACATGCACACTGGGAATTGTAGATTTGTAGGAGCTATCATATACCTAGTCAAAGGCAGCTTGGTACAATATATTATGGATGAGACACTGAACATCCTTTTGAACTGGAAGTAGTTAAAGATTTAACAGTGATTGAGTGGTGAATTACTGAAAATTAGGGTTATGGGGGTGATTAAATATCAATTGGGAAGAAAAAGAAGCTATTTTCCCTCATGCCTTC
Source organism: Amblyraja radiata (assembly GCF_010909765.2). Classification (NCBI taxonomy): domain Eukaryota; kingdom Metazoa; phylum Chordata; class Chondrichthyes; order Rajiformes; family Rajidae; genus Amblyraja; species Amblyraja radiata. Next base: position 58,823,540 of record NC_045962.1, on the reverse strand, counting down.
TTAACCATTCACCAAGATCAAAGTTGGTCTTTGACTTCAGTGCCACTTTCATGCACTAAACCCAAATCCATTGATTTCCTTAAAATGTATCAGACATGGCAAATGGGCTGGTAATGGGGCAACAATCTATTGTTTCTTTGTTGACTTATTATTACCCCCCCACCCCCCCCCCACTCCCCCCCCCCCCACTCCCCCCCCCCCCCCCCCACACACACACACACACTACTCTGTCTTCCACTATCATCTACTATGACATTAATTACCTGATACATTGATTGAATTGTGAGAAGGATTTTACACTAGTTGAATGGGCATTAAACATGTCAGATGACCATAGGTGGGGTAGGTGTGTTTCAGTATAAAGCAGAAGATATATTTTGAATAATTCCATAGCTGCTCATATCAGCATCAAATGATAAGGGAGACAGTGACATTTTACTTTTTAATGTGCTATTAAGTGCCATAATATTGAACTTTGGTGCCTTAAAAGGGTTTAGAGGCATCAGTACACCCTGTGCATCCTCTGTTCTTTTGAGACTGGACTTCCCACAGTGTTTAGCGTTTAGAGTTTAGAGATACAGTGCGGAAACAGGCCCTTCGGCCCACCATCAGCACCAACTGCCGATCCTTGCACATTAATACTATCCTACACTAAGGACAATTTTAATATTCACACCAAGCCAATTAACCTACAAACCTATACGTCTTTGGAGTGTGCGAGGAAACCGAAGCTCTCGGAGAAACCCCACGCAGGTCATGGGGAGAAATTACAAACTCCGCACATACAAGCACCCGTAGCCAGGATCAAACTCGGTTTTCTGCTGCTGTGAGCACTGTAAGGCAGCAACTCTGCAGCTGTAATATTCAGCCTTTAGTATTTTTAGCTTGCAGTAACAAAAATTAAGTTATAGCTTTTAAGTGTTTAAAGTGTTTATTTTTTGAAAAAACTGATTGTATGAGAAAATCTCTGACAATGTAGTATTAAAAAATAATCCTTGATTTTTGTTTAACCCCACGTTCACAAGTTCACGTTATAGGAGTAGGATTAGGCCATTTGGCCCATCTCCGCCATTCAATCATGATTGATCTCTGCCTCCTAATCCAATTTTCCTGCCTTCTCCCCATAACCCTTGAGACCTGTTCTAATCAATAATTTGTCTATCTCTGCCTTAACAATATCCACTGACTTGGCCTCCACAGCCCTCTTGTGGCAATTATTTACACAGATTAACTACCCTCTGACTAAAAAAGTTCCTCCTCACCTCCTTCCTAAAAGAGTGATTCTTTAAAGTTGAGGCTATGACCTCTGGCCATAGACTCTCCCACCAGTGGAGATATCCTTTCCACATCCACTTTGTCTATTATGCAAGTTTCAATGAGGTCCTCCCTCAACCTTCTAAGTTCAGCAAGTGATGTGTGGCTGATGTGCGGAAGTAATTTCTCATAGCCAGGAGGAGGGGTTAAAATTTATATATTTTCTATAACTAAGAACAACAAATGTTCTTTCTTGTGATGAAAGTGATTTTACTGCTAATTATGTACAGCCAAATACTGTTTATGCGGTTTATATATAACACAGTGGATGTGTACCAGCAGATTGAAGATTTAATAAGCACATATCGGTCTACTCGAAGGTTAATTGAGCTAAATGTTGTGAAGATGAGTAATGTTTTATCTCGGTAAACTTTGAACAAAAGCTGTGTTGGAAATCACGCTATGCACACAATGTCTAGGCTTTGATTGATGCTATTGCATGCACAATGGAAATTAGAAAGGCTTAAGTAAAACCCTGAAGGATTATCTTTGCATTTATTAAAGAACTTCTCAAGCATTTCCAGCAGTAGGGGTAGTGCATTAACTTGACAACACTTTGACAAATGTTCTAAATTGTGTAACATATTGAGTCGGTTAAGTTGTATTGCTTTGATCAGCAATCACATTGTTTTCCAGCAGTAAATTGTTTGATTTGAAGTCATACCTTGATTCACTATTATGTTTTTGAATTTTTACATTATTCTATCTTTGAAATGGAGCAGGCAAATATATGAATGCAGTGGTATTTTGCAGTATTCTAATTGGGAATAAATACAGAAATAAATTATAGAATCAAATTGATTTACACTATATTCTTTAGACCCTGTTTCTTACCCTTACTGAAATTAATTGTGTAATATATTTCAGGTCTGGTCTCTATACAGTAGGGACAAGTATGTATAGATTTTTAAATAAGCTAGGTGGATAATTGAGCTGAAGGAGTTATAAAGATTAACCTTTAGATCATAGTAGCAAGGAACTGCTGCAATCGGAAAACCTACATCATAATTTTAAATATTTACTAGACTAACTGGGACCCGTTGGGTCACATGTTCACACGGGAGGGCTGGTCCTCCAACGCAATATTTCACCTCTCCACCAATTCCAATATTGATGGCCAGTGGGGTGGGGGGGGGGGGGGGGCTTTCTGGAGCGCTAGTGTGGGTGTTGTGGGCCGAAGGGACTGGTTTCCAGAGGGCAAGTATGGATATTGTGGACTGAATGGATTCTTGGGCTGGCAGCTCAGTCACTCAGGCTTGGTGGGCTGGCAGTTCGGTCACTCAGGGCTGGTGGGCTGGCAGATCAGCCACTCAGGGCTGGTGAGCTGGCAGTTTGGTCACTCAGGGCTGGTGGGCTGGCAGATCATTCACTCAGGGCTGGTGGGCTGGCAGTTCACTTATGGCTATTCCTTGAAATTCCATTTCAAGCAGAGTGCAGGTCACTACATTTAATTTCATAGCATTTCAAGCAGAGTGCAGGCCACCACATTCAATTTCATGGCATTTCAGGCAGAGTGCAGGCCACCACATTCAATTTCATAGCATTTCAGGCAGAGTGCAGGCCACCACATTCAATTTCATAGCATTTCAGGCAGTGTGTAGGCCACCACATTCAATTTCATAGCATTTCAGGCAGAGTGCAGCCCACCACATGCAATATCATAGCATTTCAGGCTGAGTGCAGGCCACCACATTCAATTTCATAGCATTTCAAGCAGAGTGCAGGCCACCAAATTGCCAAACAACTGATTCCATTGTCATTAAGGGCTAACAAATCATTTATTGCAAGTACATTGTAGACTCACAGTTCAGTTGATTCACAGCTTAGAATGACAGTTGTGTCCTCTCCCTCATGATCTTCCAGAGTGACTGACTCACATCCATGCATCCAGGTTCTTATAGTCCTGCCCCTCCCCTCCCCCCCCCCCCCCTCCGCCCCCTCCGCCAGAAGGGACGTTACCTTCATCATGTTGATTGACAGGCGAGAGGACCAATCAGCTCATCTCAAGACTTTTAAAACTTTTTTATTTTTCATCGATCGGAAAATTTCTCGGGGCTGCCTCAGCGGAGGAGGACTGTGAGTAAGATGACCAAAAATCATAGCGATATAGGGTAGCGTTTTTTCTAAAATCAATATACAGCGCAGACAGGAAGTCGTCAAGATGAGACTTTTAGTTATATAGATGTACAACATTTTAATGCAGGGAAATACATGAAGCTCCATATTCATATCTGACAAACTGTTCAAGAAAAATATTGGAATGGAGGGTGAATTGCGGTGGGGGAGCGTTGAAGGGGGGGGGGAGTAACACCATGACAGAAGATTGGGAGGGTAGGATGTGTAAAACCAGGAGGCACTGTGTGATAGGAGAAGATGGCATGGGACAGGAAGATGGAATGAGGGAAGACAGGGTGCAGAGCTAGTATTGAGAGGATTAAAAATAGGAAGGATTAGCCTTAGATGAGGCCATAGTTGTAGATATGCTTTAGTAATATACCTGAGGACATTGCAGGAAAAACGATGGAGGCAATTACCAGCAGTCTATTGCAAACAGTAGACATCATCAGTCTGAAAAAGTGTCTCGACCCGAAACGTCACCCATTCCTTCTCTCCAGAGATGCTGCCTGTCCTACTGAGCTACACCAGCATTTTGTGTCTACCTTCCTGGAAGGAACTATGTTCTTTAACATTTGGGTAAACACAGATCCTTTAGAAAGGCAAGGCAAGTCTTAACCCTTTTGGTTAATTTACCTTTTGGTATCTGAACCTGAGGTCCATGATGTTCATGCATGCAGAGCAGCCAAGTAATGTCTTGAAGTGTATATTGGTTTTGTTGATTATTGTCACATGTCCCGAGACAGAGTGAAAACTTACTTTGTGTGCTATCCAGTCAAATTATACCACATATGAGTAAAATCAAGCTGCATACATGTACAACAGGTGGTACAAAAAGAAAAATATCAGAGTACAGAATATAATGTTACAAGTTTATAGTGTTACAGTTGCAGAGAAACTTGTACAGATAAAAAAGTGCACGGGCCACAATAAGGTAGGCTGGGAGGTTGGGATTATACATTTAGCTCATGAGAGGACTGTCCAAAAGTTTGATACCCGCTTACTGGAGCTGCTCCTGAATGTGGCGGTATACATTTTCAACATTTTGTATATTCCGCCTGACAAGAAAGGAGAGAAATTGGAATGACTGGGACATAAATTGTCCTTGATTATATTGCCTGCTTTACCAAGGCAGCGTGAAGTGCAGATGGAGTTGATTGGGGTAGAGGAGGGGTGATGGGGGATGCTGGGTGATGGACTGGGCTACATCCACAACTTTCTGTTATCTCTTGTGGTCTTGAGCAGAGCTAATCCCAAATAAAGCTATCATACATCCTGATAGAATGCTTTGTACAATACATCTGCAAAAGTTGATAAGAGTTGTTAGAGACATTCTGAACATAGAGACATAGAAAATAAGTGCAGGAGGAAGCCATTCGGCCCTTCGAAGAAATCCTTGGTCTTCTCAGAAGATAGAGGCTTTGGTGCGATTTCTGGCTGTAATTTCAGTGTGTTTGGTCCTGGATAAATTGTTGGTGATGTTTACATCTTGGACCTTGAAGCTCTAGTCCATCTCCACTTTAGCCTATTGATGCTGCCTGGAGCATTTACACCACCTGATGTCAATAACTAGCTCCTTCATCTTGCTGACATTGATGGTAACATTGTTGTCTTGGCGCAATTTTATCAAGCTTTCTATCTCCTTCCTGTACTCTGTGTCATCATTGTTTGAGATCTGGTCCACTATGGTTATGTCACCTGTAAATGGAGTTGAGCAGAATTTGGTTGCACAATCGTGAGTGCAGAGAGTATAGCAAGCGGCTAAGGATTCATTCTTGCTGGGCACCAATATTGAAAATTATCATGGAGGCACCGTCTCTAGCTTTTCTTTGTCACCGTGATAATAGTATAGATGATGTAGATGATAGTGATATAATTGATACTTTGTATTCAGGATATATTTGTATTCAGGATATTATTTTGTTAGCCCTTAGAGCTACAGTATACATATACATATACATATACATATACATATACATATACATATACACACATATATATACACACATATATATATATACTAGACCAAGTGCAGACCCATTGGGTCTGTTCCCCGAACGTGCGGTTGTGGGGGGGGGGGGGAGGCGGCATGCAGCGTCACACACATTAACTACACCCCCCCCACACTCACGTTAATTACCCCCCTTGATATTATATTAATATTATAAATTTGCTCCTTTTAACCCATAACCACCCTATCTACTGACGCATTGCCCCCAACTTGCAGTCACATCTAGAGGGGGGGCGGGGGGGGTGAGGGGGTAGAGAGTGAGGGCAGATAGAGAAGGGGCAGAGACAGAGAGAGAGAGAGAGACAGAAACACAGAGAGAGGGGCAAGAGGGAGAGGGGGGTGGAAAGGAGGAGAAGAGAAAGGGTGGGTGAGGGGGGAAAGGTGGGGGAGGAGGGAAAGAGAGAGAGGGGGTGAAAGTGAGGGGGAGAGAGAGGGGGTGCTGAGAGGGTGGGGAGCAGGGAGGGGAGGAGGGAGGTGGAGGGGTGGAGGGAAGAGGGAATGGGGTGTGGCGGGAAAGGGAGTGGAGGGGAGGAGGGGATGAGAGTGAGACAGGGGGAGGAGAGACGAGGGCCGAGGAGAGAGGGGGAGGAGACAGGGGGGGGAGAGAAAGAAAGGGGGGCGGAGGGGGGGAGAAAGGGGGGAGGAAGGGGGGGGAATGGGGGGAGAAAGGGGGGGGGGAGAGAGGGGGGGAGAGAGGGGGGGAGACGAGGGGGGGGATAGAGAGGGAGGGAGAGAGGGGGAGAGGAGGGGGGGAGAGAGGGGGGGGGGAGAGGGGAGAGGGGGGGGGGATGAGAGGGGGGGGGGGAGAGAGGGGGGGGGAGAGAGGGGGGTGGGGAGAGAGGGGGGGGGAAGATGAGGGGGGGGGGGAGAGAGGGGGGCGGAGAGAGGGGGGGGGATGAGAGGGGGCGGTCGAGAGACCCCGGGGAGAGAGGGGGTGAGAGAGAGGGGGGGAGAGAGAGGGGAGGTGAGGGGAGCGAGGGGGGGAGGAGAGAGAGGGGGGCGAGAGAGGGGAGGAGAGAGCGGGGGAGAGAGAGGGGGGGAGAGAGAGGGGGGGAGAGGGGGGGGGGGGGGGGAGGAGAGGGGGGGGAGGAGAGGGGGGGAGAGGGGGAGGAGAGGGGGTGGAGAGTAGAGGGGGGAGAGGAGAAGGGGGGGAGAGAAGAGGAGGAGAGGAGGGGGGAGGAGAGGGGGGGAGAGGAGAAGGGGAGAGGAGAGGGGGGGAGAGGAGAGGGGGGGATGGGGAGAGAGGAGGGGAGAGAGAGAAAGGGAAAGATACGGGGGAAGAGAGAGAGAAAGAGAGAGGGATAGGGAGAGAGTGAGGGATAGGGAGAGAGTGAGGGATAGGGAGAGAGAGAGGTGGGGAGAGAGAGGAACCCAAACCCCCCAAACAACCATTTGCAGGCAGTGCTTTTTTATTTCAAACTAACCATATTTTATTTTCAAACCACATTAAGGGTACTTACACACAGGTGTGAAGAAATTTGTTCAGTGTCATTCAGAGCTCAGAGTGCCCTCCATGTTGCAGTGACTGATTGAGGCACACCACTTGCAGTGACTGATTGAGGCACATCACTTGCAGAGACTGATTGAGGCACACCACTTCCTGGTTTTATAGTCCCTCCCCCTCCCTCAAGCAGGGGCAGCAGAGAGAATGGGGAATTGTGTAAAAACATTAATCTCTCTGTCATTTTTCATTGACGGGAAAAATCCTCGGCACACATGCGGCGGAGGGGGGCTCTGAGCAAGGTGGCCAAAAATGACGGCAGTAGGTGGCGGCGTTCTCTCGGAAACCGCAGCACAGAGTGCCAAAAGCGGTCAAGAACAGAGATTTAGTAATATATAATATTATATATATATATATATATATATATATATATATATACACATACCCACACACATACCCACACACATACATATACACACACACACACACACACGTGTGTGTATGTGTGTGTGTGTGTGTATGTGTGTATGTATGTGTATATATATATATATATATATATATATATATATATATATATATATATATATATATGTGTGTGTGTGGGTGTATACTGTAGCTCTAAGGGCTAACAAAATTAAGGGATATGGGGAGAAAGCAGGGATGGGGTACTGATTTTGGATGATCCGCCATGATCATATTAAATGGTGGTGCTGGCTCGAAGGGCCAAATGGCCTACTCCTGCACCTATTTTCTATGTTTCTATGTTTCTATACATCAGGGAATACCAGTGTGGATTTTGATAAACTACCTTCAGGGAGTACACAACACAAACTTCACATTGTATGATAAAATTACTTGACTGCTTCGCTTTATTTCAAAAGATGACTTTCGTTACATTCAAGACCTTTTGTTACATTCAACAACTTTGTCCAGGTTGCAGAACCCATTTTCATGGTTCTAATTAAAATGTATATACACAAGTATTAGATATGTTGCTCTTAGATAATCTCCTCTGCAAACTTTTAAGATTAAATAATATAAAGGAAACTCTCATGCTGGAAATTTGAAATAAAAGAGTAAGTGCTGGAGACATTCAGCACGTTTAGTGTAGTTTAGTTCAGAGTTACAGTGCGAAAACAGGCCCTTTGCGCCACGACTCCACGCTGACCAGCGATACCCGCACATTAACATTTTCTTACACACACCTGGGACAATTCATACTTATATCAAGCCAATTAACCTACATACCTGTACGTCTTTGGAGGGTGACGCAGCATTTGTACAGAGTTTTCAGATAGTATTTCTGGTTGAATCCCTTGCATCAGAACCAGTTCTTATTTTGTTTTAAGTTTCATGACTTTCATCAACAGGTGGATTAATTTATTGGTCTAACTTATTTTTAAATTAGGGAAGTTTTCAAGATTAACAACCCTAACTGACAACCAATATTTACCTGAGTTGCACCAATATCTTTCAAGTTTTATTTTAGTCAGTTTCCATTTTTTTCTAAAAGCCCAACAAACATTTTGGTAATTTAAATAAATGTAAGAATTAACCTATAAGAAACACATCTATCAAAGTGAATAAGATAAAACCAAACAATTTCATTCATAAAAAGAAGTCTTGTTGCATTATTGAAAAATATCACTGAGCATCTAAGGAATGCATTTATATGAATTAAGCATTCAAAGTAGTACAAACTAAAAATGTATTTAAAAATAAAATTATGTCAAGCAACTACAAATTGTACATGGGTTGGATACATCATTTTCTATACTCACTAATAAGGTGGTTTCATGGTGTCAATTTAGCTGTGCACATGTTTTAAATCTCGTCTCCCAGTGAAAATGATTAGTTCTGTATGAAGTCCATATGAAAGATTGGAAAATATATAGAAATTGGAAATATATTCTGCTGCTTGTAGGATATGAGTGAGATCAGGATTTCATGAAACAGAATAAGAGAAGGAGTGTACAGAATTTGCATTTATCATTGGAATAAGATCTGGAATTACAATGCTTTTAATTGGTACAGAAACCTTTTAGCAGAAGATAGAAATGATAGGCATCTGGTTATGCTTCATTAGTGTTGCTGGTGTTTCCCACTATTGAGCACTGAGGGATATCAGGATCAAAAACGCACAATTAAAAACATATGGTGATAAAACGTGTGGGCAGTGCTGAACCATCTGGGCTCATTAGACAATAGACAATAGGTGCAGGAGTAGGCCATTCGGCCCTTCGAGCCAGCATCGTCATTCAATGTGATCATGGCTGATCATCCCTAATCAGTACCCCGTTCCTGCCTTCTCCCCATATCCACTGATTCCGCTCTCTTTAAGAGCCCTATCTAGCTCTCTCTTGAAAGTATCAAGAGAGAGCTAGACAATGTGGTTAAGTATATACTTTTTTGGATTGTGTGTGGATTGCTGGACAAAGTGGTTAAGTATAGACTTTTCTTACGCAGTCCAACATGGTGAATGCAGAATGTGCATTGATCCTCAAAACTGATTTCATGTGTAGCAGGAAGAAATGTAAAACCAACTCAACCCCTGATAATTTTTTCCTGATGGCTAAGTCAAAGCAAAATCAGTAAAGGTTTTTGAAAGTGTAAGATGAAACTGCAGATTCTACTGAATATAGACACAAAATGATGGCATAAAGCAGGTCAGGCAGCATTCATAAATTTATGAATCATTCCTGTCCATTCACATCTAAATCATTGTCAGCCAAACGTCCACCTTTATTTAAACACTGCTGTGCTAACCTGAATGTTTTTTTCTTTATCTTTAATTTTTAACATTTTTAATTATTTAATAGACGGTTGGTATTTTTGATTTTTCTGTAGATGCCAGACATTCAGAAATCTTAGACAGACACAAAATGGTGGAATAACTCAGCGTGTCAGGCAGCATCTCTGGAGAAAATGGATAGGTGACATTTTGGGTCGTGTCTGAAGAAGGGTCTCGACCTGAAACGTCACCTATTCATTATTTCCAGAGATGCTTCCAAGCTGAGACTGTCAATAAATTCAATCAGGGAGAGGTGCCAATCTTGAGACACACTGCAACAAACTGCATCACTGGAAACTGAGCTTTGATCCTCAAGAGCCGGAATTGTTCTCAAGAAGTAACAGGATTATTCTCTCCATGGGATAGGTTTGGACACATCAAGAAGTATGTGAACGGTATGGGGTATCAGGGCGGCACAGTGGCGCAGCGGTAGAGTTGTTGACTTACAGCGCCTGAGACCCCGGTTCGATCCTGACTACAGGTGCTTGTTTGTATGGATTTGGAATTCTCCCGTGAGCTGCTTGGGTTTTCTCCGGGGTTTCCGGTTTCCTTCCATACAACAAAGGTACAGATTTGTAGGTTAATTTGCTTGGTATAAATGCAAGACAATTGTCCATAGTGTGTGTAGGATATGGTTAGTGTGCGGGGATCACTGGTTGGTCACTGAACAATATAAAGTGTCTTCAATTATTATTAGGTTTGCCAACACCGTTTGGATGCAGTCATCACTTTGCATAATCTTCTGCCTTCAAATGCCTACACCAGTCAAACTGACAGGCACTCCACCTCTCTAATATTAATATTACTTATTCATTAAAGAGCCTAAAGAAAAGGAAATATTTCACTCTTTTTGAAATCTTTCAAACTTTTCTCCTGACTTGCCCAGAGCACCATTAAGCAGATTAAATTTTAATTTCAGAGACTCTGGGACGATGTGAGTGTTGACAACATGAACGGTAGTACATACCATGCATGTTTACAAGTTTGAGAGTACATTAAGGAATAGTGTGTATAAATATGGTATAACCCTTGGTGCACTATTGTACGAGTCACAGCTATTATCTGAGTAGTAACCATCACCTCAGTGAACAGCAACAATAAAAGGAGCCTATGGAAACTGCATTTTTCATATTGAGAACATTCTTTGGATATATGTTATGGAAAATAAATTAACATTTATAATAAAGTTAAACAGATAATTGAGGACATATCAATCGCATCTTAAGGGTATTATTTAATATTTTTAGTTTGGAGATACGGCATGGAAACAAACCTTTCTGTCCATCGAGTCCATGCCAACCATCGATCATCCATTCACACTGCACATCACTCTCTGCACACTAGAAGCAATTAAAAAAAGCCAATTAACTTTGGGATGTGGGAAGAAACTGGAGCACCCAAAGGAAACCCACACGGTCACAGGAAGAATGTGCAAAGCCCACACATACAGCACCTTAGGTCAGGATCGAACTTGGGTCTCTCGCACGGTGAGGCAATGGCTCGACCAGCCTCGCCACTGTGGAACCCTATGTTTTAAACAAAGTAGCATTAAAATGCAATTGCAATAGGAGAGGGGTGAGGCTGGAGGCAGGGGGAGGAGAGGGAGAAACTGTATCCTCTGCCAACTGATTAAAAAGAGTAAGATTAAAATAAAGTGAAGAGAGCTGAAGTATGAATTGTGAGGTGCTGCTTTCACTTTTTTGAATTAGAAATGTGTTTGAAACTTGGACCTCCTCAGGGATCCTATTGTTTGTCTGGAGAGGATGCACAGAAATGATAGGAACTCATAACTTAGGATGAATGATTTCACTAAACGGTTCTGACGCTGGGGACAAATTTATGTCCATTTTAAATTTTGAATTTATAACCAAAAAAATTGAATTGTCATCATTTCCTTGCAGAGGTTGCTGAGCCACATCTTCGTTTATCACTCTCGTATTGTCAAGTCATTATATTGAATTAGAACTGCAGGCAGCCTAATGATAACATATATTTCTGGGGACTGAAGGAAGGTCTATTCCAATTACACTGATGAACAGTACAGAATGAGCTCTGTCTGTGTTTGTTCTCAATTTGCTTTTTCACTCCGCTCAGTTTGTTGAGCCATTGCAACCTAGAACTTAGAACACAGAACAGTACAGCACAGAACAAGAACAGGCCCTTCGGCCCATGATGACAATGCCGAACATGATGCCAAATTGAACTAATCCCTGCTGCCTGCACGTGATCCTTCCATTTTCTGCATATTTATGTGCCTATCTAAAAGCCTCTTGGAGACCACTATTATATGTGCAATCACCACTTCCACTGGCAGCGCTCTAGGTTTGGTACCAGAGGACCAGAAAAAATATAGTTGGTAAATGCATGGTCAGAATGAAGACATTAGAAGATAGATACATATTTTTTTCAATTGAGCATGACAAGATCATTTAGCATGTGGACACATAGAAATGATAATTCAGGAAAAATAATTTAATACCCTGGCCAATGTTAGGGAGAGTGCAGACTATCCATCATTATGGATATGGCATTAACAAAATATGAGTCCATTTTGTCCTGAGTATGAATTTATAGTGCAAGAAGGTGGTCAAGAGTAGAGCAGTTGCCATGCTAGGCTGAGATGCACCCTGCTGGAATACTTTCTATACTGTATCTGTGGAAGTGTGGGAGAATCATTGTAGGTACACAGATGTATGATTGGTGTGGGCCTACTTTCAGTTTTCTCAGATTTCCAAGAAAGTAAATATGCTTTTTCGATCACCCCATCTATGTGATGAGACCAGGTTAGGTTGCTGTTGATATGGATGCCTCAGAACTTGAAGTTGTTGACTATCTTTAGCAGCTCTATTGATGTGGGCAATGTATTCGATTGTCGGCTGCGGGGGCTTTGATCACCCCCAGTGTGAGCTGCGAATAGGATGCTATGAGCAGATGTATGGCAGATGCAGTATAATGTGGATACATGTGAGGTTATTTACTTTGGTGGCAAGAACAGGAAGGCAGATTATTATCTGAATGGTGTCAGATTAGGAAAAAGGGAGGTGCAACGAGACCTGTGTGTGCTTGTACATTAATCACTGAAAGTAAGCATGGAGGTACAGCAAGCAGTGAAGAGAGCTAATGGCATGTTGGCCTTCATTGTGAGAGGAGTTAATATAGGAGTAAAGAGATCCTTTGGCAGTTGTACAGGGCGGTGGTGAGACCGCACCTGGAGTATTAAGTGCAATTTTGGTCTCCTAATTTGAGGGAGTGCAGCGTAGGTTCACCAGGTTAATTCCCAAGATGGTGGGACTGACATATGATGAATTAATGGGTCAACTGGGCTTGTGTTTACTGGAATTTAGGATGAGAGGGGATCCTTTAGTAACATAAAAAAATCTTAAAGGATTGAACAGGCTAGATGTAGGAAAATTGTTCCTGATGTTGGGGAGTGCAGAACCAGGGGTCCAGTTTAAGAATAAGGGGTAGGCCATTTTGGACTGGGATTAAACATTTTTTTTCACCCAGAGAGTTGTGAATCTGTGGAAATCACTGCCACAATAGGCAGTGGAGGCCAATTCACTGGATGTTTTCAAGAGAGAGTTCGATTTAGTTCTTAGGGCTAAAGGAATCAAGGGATATGGGGGGGAAAAGCAAGAATGGGGTACTGATTTTAGATGATTAGCTATGATCATATTGAATGACGGTGCTGGCTTGAAGGTCGAATGGCCTACTCCTACACCTATATGTTCTATGTATTCTCTAGCAGCTGGTTAAGGAAAGCAACTTCAACAAAAATTAGGAAATTAGCATTAATTGGCTTCTGGTGTGGTATGATGGGGCAACATGATTCATCGATTGCAGGGATCAACATAATGTAATTATATAGTTGTCTCATTAAATTAAGATATATTGGGCTTAAATTACTTTTTCCATTCATTAAACTGTTTTATATCTAGTATGTATCTTTTTTCCTTCAAATTAATGTTAGGACTCCATTTAAATATCAAAATATAATATATATACTATTTAGTTCCTGGAGCACAATTTGTTTTCAGTGTATTATGCAAATCTGTTCACAGCAAAAGTGACATTGAGAGCTTTTCTAATCTTGTTTCCAATGAGATCATTATCCATTGCTCATTACCTTAATTGAAGTGTGATACTAGTGTGATTGCTATTGGCACATGTCATTTTCGTGACAAATCCCTGACAACTAGAGCCAATAAATCAGATCTCCTATGAACTTTAAAGTAATAGGTATGGATCGTAAGTGGTTTAGGAAGCATAATAGTCTTATTGCTGTCTAAATAATACTCCACTAACTGATTATGATGATGGCATTTTAATTTATTTAATCAATGATGATAGAGACAGTAATGTAACACAACCAAATTCATTTCTCATCACAAAACATAATGGAAACAGAAAAGGCAGAAAAACTAATCTGATCCTTCTCACGAAGAGGTTGGACAGATACATGCTGACATTTCAAGGGTAAGAGAAATGCTGAGACTGGCTAATCTTTGTGAATGACATGTTTGTTAAAAATGATGCTCTTTATAATGTTTAAAGAGAAATTAGTTATTGCACTAAAACAAATTAGTCACCTATCCTAACTCTGCCTTTACCCAATCTCCATCACTTTTTAAAAATGTTTATTTGCACGATAAGGGCTTAAGCAATGCTAGTTAAAACTATTTAAAAATAGTTTGTGCTTCATTCTGAGACCCACGCACTACAGGTGGGTCCATGGTGTACCAATTTGGTATGATATATCTAGCTCTTGTGTCTTGCATTGGCAGTAATGACCAAGAAGGGTCATTGAGTAGTAAACATTTGTTATTAAGACTGAACTTACAGTGATCGATAGATAATTTTAAGGAACAAGGTTGCCAGCCACATATTTATACATTCAAAGCTATAACCTTTCCATTTCAAATATAGATCTGTGGTAAGTGCAAGCTTAATTTAAAAAAAACACAACAAAGTGTGAAGCTTGTACTTTAAATCCACAAAATTCATGTTCACTCTGGCATAGAGTGGGCATTTCAGTTGTTCTGGAAACCATCCAGTTTTTATTTTCATTGATAGCAACAGAAATAAAGACTAATTTCTCGAAAAGCAGCTGAATTATAACTGAAGTTTTAAATGCCATTTGATTCACATGCCTTACTTATTAGATTTGTTGAATAAATATATATAAAATCTAATTGATTCAAAGTGGATTGCTTTTCAGAATCATTTAGTGTTTCAAACTTTGTGCATTAATCAACACTTCTGCCTGTATTCTCAGTGTAACCACGAGTTTTGAAATTCTGGAGATTTTGAAGGGTAATAATGTGTCAAACTCATTGCCATGTGATTTTATAGATCTGAAGTTTCATGAAACAAAATTGCAAACTTGACTGAGTAATTAGAATGTGTAGGAAGGAACTACATATGCTAGTTTACATCGAAGATGGACTCAAAATGCCTGAGTGCGCCCCACCGAATGTTTCCGCGAGGTTCCCGGAGGTTCCGGTCACTCTCCATGAGTCACCAGAGGAGACACACACTCTAAAGTGCTCTCTAAAGGACTTACCGTCCTCTGTGGCAGCCGTTTACCTTCGTCTTCATCGTGCAGACAGCGCTCCTCCGCTGTCCCTGGCCCCGTGATGTGTGTGTGGTCGGAAGAAATGCTCCAACATTAATAGATTAAATACAAAATAATATATCAATCTTAAGTATGAAATCCTATGTTACACAGTGGAATCTCGGCTACCACATAGCAATATTCAACATGACAGTAGATAATAAGTTACCAATGAAGCTGTATTGCTTAAGCATGAGAAAAATAATGCGATCTGTTTTTGACTGTAAACTGGTTTTAATGTGGTGGTTTGTCGTTAGGTGAAACCCATGGTCTGTAGCACAACTGAGGATCAGAATATAAGTCTCTCAGTAGAAAAGCCATTTATTACACTAAATCCATATGCCCAAAATCAGTTTGGGGATTAGGGGTGGAGGTGTTTGAGCATTACTATCTGCAGTTCATCCACCAAAGTCCCAGTGTTTAAGGAGTTGGGTGACAAATGTGTTTCAAATTTGGCACGGAAGGATAAAAAGGTTTCTTGATGGAGCATTCCTGACATTCCAAGTTCCATAAAGATATAAATCGATATTAACTTCAAGGTCGACACAAAATGCTGGAGTAACTCAGCAGGTGAGGCAGCATCTCTGGAGAAAAGCAATGGGTGACGTTTCGGGTCGAGACCCTTCTTCACACTGGTCTCAGGGGAGGGGGCGGGAAAAAGATAGAATGTAGTCGGAGATAGTAGAGTCGGAGGGAAGGAGGAATCACAGAGGGGGAGCAGTGAGAGAGGATGTTGCTTGGGAGGAGAACTTCTTCAAAGTAGACATACCTTGAAGAGATTTCACAGTGGAGTGGACAAAATGTGTAGGAAAGAACTGCAGATGCTGGTATAAATCAAAGGTAGACTTCAAGGTAATTGTACTCTGACCCTACTGGGAAACCTGCTGTTGATTCAGCTCCAGTCTGGGAGTAAAAGTTGCATTTGGATCTGGATGTGATTAAGATCCGACATATACAGTACATGTGAAGAAACACATCACTTTCATCCTCTCTGCCTGCGATCAAGGTCCTGGCAGGTTCACCATAGGCAGGTTCACCTGCTGCCGTCTCTCCTCCAAATGAGTAGAGTAAAAATCATCTCATAATAAATAAGAAAAGTCTGTCACAGGAGTGTTAGATATTTTCAGTTAGTTTGGTAAGTAGTATTCTACTTTTCCAATAAAAATGAAAATACTAATTGACGTTTTTGACCAATGTTTTGTTCTCTTTGTCTCCATTGGAAGAACAATAGCTCTTACAAAGGAAGATTTCAAAAACACAATGATTAACAGCAATTTCTGATTTCCCGATGAAGTAATTGTCTGTTTTGAATGACAAAAAATCTTTGGAAAAAGTTACGTGAAGTGAATTGCTAGTTCAGTTGAACACAAAATGATCAGCAGCAGATCAGCCATCATAGCCTGGCAGATTTCCTTTTTCCAATTAGATAAGCCTACCACTGGCTTCTACTGCTGAAGGATAGAAAATTGATTGTGGTGTGGAGAGAGGGATCAATCCATCCCTACTTCTTTTTTGACCTTTAAAAGATTACATATTAAAATTTGTTCTAACGTGCTTTGCAGCCAGTGAAGTGCTTTGGATGTGTTGCAGGAAGTTCAGCACACAACATGTGCACCATAAGCACCCACCAGCAGCCATAGGGTAATGCCCTGAAAATATATTTTTGTAGATGTTTTCAGGAGGATAAATATTAACCAGAACAATTAAATAAAGCTGTAATAGTGCTGTGGGATCATTTGACTAGGAAGCAGACCCAGCCACTGTTTAACATCCCATTTGAAAGATGGCTGTCTCAATATGTGTGGCAGATCAAGAGCATTAAATAATAACATTGACTTTATTAACATTAAACTTCAGGAGTAGGATTGAATGCATAGTTGTCACTCAATGCAGATGTTGGGCATGTTTACAAGTAAATTTGAAAATCCTTTTTATCTATGCTCTTACAAAGCTGGCATATCAGCTGTTAACATCCCAAAGACACTACATTAAAATCTTTTCATAGCAGATTTCTTTCTGCACATGTAGTATATGTACAGTTCCTGGTTGACACACTATAAGAAGGGTGGGCCTGCACTGGTGGGAGTGCAAAGGAGATTAACCAATTGATTGTAGGGTTGGAAGATGTTTGTTATGGGAAGACATTGGACAGGCTGGACTTGTTTTCCCTGGAGTGAAGGTGGCTAGGGGCAACGATGGAAATCTACAAACTAAACTAAAAATAATGGTTGGAATCTCAACATTGTGCTAAGGATATCAAGAATGTGGGCATAGGT
The DNA here is from genome assembly GCF_010909765.2 of Amblyraja radiata. Classification (NCBI taxonomy): domain Eukaryota; kingdom Metazoa; phylum Chordata; class Chondrichthyes; order Rajiformes; family Rajidae; genus Amblyraja; species Amblyraja radiata. Next base: position 58,805,978 of record NC_045962.1, on the reverse strand, counting down.
TTAAGGTGAAAGGAGTGAGTTTTAAAAGGAATTTAATGAGAGAGTATTTTCTTGTGTGGCTGATGTCTGGAACTCTCTGTCAGAGGAGGTGATAGAATCAGATATATATCGCAACATTAAGAGGCACAGAGAGAGTTCCTTGAATAGGCAAGGCATACAATAATATAGACAATATGGAAAACTGGGACTAGTACAGATTGGCAAAACAGTCAGCATGGATGTGATGGGCCTGTTTATGTGTTATACTATGACTCTAAACTTGATGGGGAACAGCTATGCCCAAGGCTACAGAAAATTGCAGAGTTGTGAATGTAGCCCAAACCATTACACAGACCAGCCACCCCACCACTGATCCCATCCACACTTCATGCAGCATTGGAAAGGCAGCCAACCTAATCAAAGGCTTGTCCCACTCTGGTCATTACTTCTTCTCCTCACTCACATCCAGTAGAAAATGAAGTTGGTTGAAAGTGCATATGACCAGACTTAACAACAGCTTCTTTTCCTTTGTTATCGGGCTTCTAAATAGCCTTTCCATAGGTAGAGTGCTGTCTGATTCACCTACTGTATCCCCCATAGCAGACATTGAACTTTATCTCTAGAACTGTGCTACAACTATATTCTGCGCTCTGTATCTTTTTCTTTGCTCTACTTGTACTCTAGTTTGACATGATTGTATTTATGTACAGTATTGGATAGCATTCAAAACAAGATTTTTTCACAGTACCTCTATATGCGTGACAATAATAAATCTAAACTACCACACTGAGAGACTGCATTGAAGTAGATAGTACACCGTGATGCTAATGTACTGATCCACACAGTATGTCAGAAACATAAGGCTTGTTCAATTAATCTGTTTTGAATAGCCTGATTATTCTACGAGCAAATAACCACTCCAGAATTGGTATTTAACTTTTACTCATTTTTGTGGTAGTAAATTTCAATTTCAAGATTCTGGGACCGTTTCTTCCCAGCTCTTATGAGGCAACTGAATCATCCTGCCCCAACCAGAGAGTCTTTGGTGACCCTCAGACTTTCCTTGATCAGACTAAATGCTATTTCCTTATCATGTATCTATACACAGTATATGGCTCGATTGTAATCATGCATTGTCTTTCTTCTGACTGGATAGCACGCAACAAAAGCTTTTCACTGTACCTCGGTACATGTGACAATAAAGTAAACTAAACTGAACTCCTAGAAGTATACAGCTTGTTCATAGGCCCTTCAGCCCAACATTTCCACAGTGACCAAGTTGTCTAACTGAGAGTCCTATTTGCATGTGCCAGTCCCATATCTTCCTATCCATATACCCACCCAATATTGTAATTGTAACCACTTCAACAGGTTCCTTTGACTGCTCATTCCATACATACATCAGTCTCTGTATGGGAAACATTGTCCCTCAGATCCTTTCTAAATCTTTCCCCTGACCTTAAACCTAATGGTTGGTGGGGTTTTTTAATGACTACAGACAGCCAAGTCCCTCTAACGCATTGTGCTAGATTGCTCAAATATTGGAAAACTGCCCACAAAAAGCAGGACCAATCTAATCTGACCAATTACTGTCCCATCTGTTGTTATCTCAATCATCAATAAAGTGACAGAAGGCACCACTGGCAGTGTTATTAAATAGGACTCCCTAAAGACCTGCTCAGTAGTTTGGGTGCACAGAGAGCAATTCAAACAGTTCAGCTACTGACCTGATTACTATTGTCCAAACATGAACAATAGCAATAAATCATAAAATGGGGTGTAAAGGATTTCTGTTGATGCCAAGGCAAAGTAGCACCATGGGATGTTGATGAAACTGAATTGAAAGAAAAGTAATTGGAATCATAAATCGCGCAAAGAAGGGAATTGTGGAGCCAATCATTCTAGGCCCAGAGCATCATTGCCAGTTCCTCAGTGCATGATCAGCCATGATTGAATGGTGGAGTATACTCGATGGGCCAAATGGCCTAATTCTGCTCCTATGATTTATAAATTTATGAGTGCGGTGTCCTTTCCTCTGAATTAGGTTTGTTTGCTGGTGATCATACTTTTATAGCTCCTAAGATAGTAAAGCAGTTTTGAGGTGAAATGTGAATAGGAGTGCGTAGCACACAACTAGCAGGCAAAATCTATTTTATGTATTTTTTTATTAGAAGTACAGTAAATTACAGTAATACACATCACATATATCTTATTACATTTTGTTGTACCACTTCGTTTTTCGAGCTTTAAAAAAGGTAGAAATAAAAGAAGTAAGGAAAGTGAGCAAGAATCGTGAAGGTGCAGGAAAGTGTTAGGAGAAGAAAGCCCCTTGGGGAAGAAATTAGAGAAGGAAGTAAAGAAAGGAAATAAGACCCTAGAAAGAAAAGAAAAAGACCCTAGAAAGAAAAGAAAAAAAAGGAAAAACAATCGCTCTATTGTAACACAAAACTCTGCAAAAAAGGATATACCAACCGTGTTTTAAAAACATTTATTTTATACCCCCCGTTACCAGATCCTGGTACCGTTTATATTTTAAATTACTATTACACCTTATGCTTGTAATAGTTCCGTAAATGCAGACCACGTCTTTTGGAAGTGGTCTGCTTTGCCTGCTAGGAGGAGTCTCATCTCTTCCAAGTGTTTCGAACATGTTTGAAATCCACATTTTTATTGTTGGTATTGGAGCATTTTTCCAAAAATTTGAGTATAAGCTTTTTTCCCCATTATTAGCCCGTAATTAAGTAAGTTCTTTTGAAACACATTTAATTCGGGGTTACCTTCCGATATTCCAAAAATGATCCATTCTGCTTTTGGTACAAGTTTTATTTTAAATAATTTTGTGAAGATTTCAAATATTTCGTTCCAGAATTTTTGAATTTTTATACAGAAAACAAAAGAGTGCGCTATGGTAGCTTCTTGTGACTGACATTTATCACAAATGGGTGAGACATTGGGGAAAAATTTATTTATTTTAGTTTTTGAATAATATAGTCTATGTAATGTTTTATATTGAATTAGAGTATGTCGTACGTTGATCGAGCATTTATGCACATATAGTAAGTGTTTATCCCAGCTCTCTTTTGAAATTTTTATAGCTAGTTCTTGTTCCCAGTCTCTTCTAATACCATCGGTTGTAGGTATTTCTATATTTAAAATAATGCTGTATAAGTATGATATTAGATTTGCTGATTCAGCCTTTGTCTTCATGGCTTCATCCAATAAGTCTGGGGGCATGTTATGATAGTCTTTTGTGTATTTTTTCAGATAGTCACGGATTTGAAGATATTTAAAATATTGATTATTTTTCAAATTATATTTCAGTTGTAATTGTTGAAATGATAATAATTTTCCTAATTCATACAAGTCTCCGAGCGTTTTGATTCCCATTCTTTCCCATTGTGTAAATGATTTATCTATAATTGAAGGTTTAAACGACAGGTTATTGACTATTGGCATTAAAAGAGATGGATTTCTTAATTTTAGATTCTGTTTTATTTGTTTCCAAGTTCTAATTGTGCTATGTATCATTGGATTTTTATTATAATTTTTGTTATTCAGATTCATTGGTGAGAGGAGAGTCGCTCCTGTATTACACGGAGAGCAGTCCTCTCTCTCCATTACAATCCAGTCCACCTGCTGGGCAGAGTTGTCCAGCAGGTTAATCATATTTTTATTATTTACTGCCCAATTATAGTACATAAAGTTAGGGAGCACTAGACCACCCATCTCTTTTGGTTTACTAAGATTCAGATTCAGATTCAGATTCAATTTTAATTGTCATTGTCAGTGTACAGTACAGAGACAACGAAATGCATTTAGCATCTCCCTGGAAGAGCGACATAGCAAATGATTTGAATAAATAATAATAAGTGTCTGGGGGGGGAGGTGATTGGCAGTCACCGAGGTACGTTGTTGAGTAGAGTGACAGCCGCCAGGAAGAAGCTGTTCCTGGACCTGCTGGTTCGGCAACGGAGAGACCTGTAGCGCCTCCCGGATGATAGGAGGGTAAACAGTCCATGGTTGGGGTGAGAGCAGTCCTTGGCGATGCTGAGCGCCCTCCGCAGACAACGCTTGCTTTGGACAGACTCAATGGAGGGGAGCGAGGAACCGGTGATGCATTGGGCAATTTTCACCACCCTCTGCAATGCCTTCCGGTCGGAGACAGAGCAGTTGCCATACCATACTGTGATGCAGTTGGTAAGGATGCTCTCGATGGTGCAGCGGTAGAAGTTCACCAGGATCTGAGGAGACAGATGGACCTTCATCAGTCTCCTCAGGAAGAAGAGACGCTGGTGAGCCTTCTTGATCAGAGTTGAGGTATTGTGGGTCCAAGAGAGGTCATCGGAGATGTTGACTCCCAGGAACCTGAAGCTAGAAACACGTTCCACCTCCGTCCCGTTAATGTGGATGGGGGTGTGCGTGCCGCCTCTGGACTTCCTGAAGTCTACAATGAGCTCCTTGGTCTTCTTGGAGTTAAGGGCCAGGTTGTTGTCAGCGCACCATGCTGCTAAGTGCTGGACCTCCTCCCTGTAGGCCGACAGGTGTGCTCTTTGTATTCTGTGGGATTTGTAATCCCATATAAAATTTGTAATATCTGAGTCTAGTTTTTTGAAAAACTTTTTTGGAAGATATATTGGAATTGATTGAAATAAATATAGGATTTGTGGTAAAAAGATCATTTTTATAGCATTTATTCGACCTATTAAAGACATCGGGAGCGTTTTCCAGAATTTAATTAGATTATTTAGTTCCTTAAGTACGGGGCTATAATTGGCATTAAACATAGCGTGATAATTTCTAGTGATTTCAATTCCTAAATATTTAAATTTTTCTGTGGCTATTTTAAAGGGGAATTTCAAGAGATGTGTTGAGTCTTTCGGTTTTATCGACATAATTTCACTTTTGTTCCAATTTATTCTGTATCCTGAGAAAGATCCAAAGTCCTCAATTAGATTTAATATGTTTGGTATACTGATTTGGGGTTTTGTGATATACAGTAATACATCGTCTGCGTATAAGGATATTTTGTTATTTGAATATTTTGTATTATAACCGTAAATATCCGGGTGTGTTCTAATTTTTTCAGCTAAAGGTTCAATTACCAGAGCAAATAACAGCGGTGATAATGAACATCCTTGTCTATTGCCCCTTGTTAATTGAAATTTCGTAGATAGTATATTATTAGTTAATATTCTAGCCGTGGGTTTGTTATATAATAATTTTATCCATACGATGAAGCTCTCTCCCATTTGAAATTTTTGCAATACTTTAATCATATAATCCCAATTCTACTAGATCAAACGCTTTTCCTGCGTCCAATGAATTGATAGATAACTCTTGTTCTTGAGGTTTGTGAGAGTGCATTATGTTAAACAGACGTCTCAGGTTATTAAATGAATGTCTCTTAGGTATAAATCCCGTTTGATCCTCATTTATTAATTTACTAACATATTGACTTAGTCTTCTAGCTAGTGTTTTCGCTAATATTTTTTGATCCGTATTTAACAAAGCAATAGCTCTATATGAGCCTGGTTCTTCTATATCTTTATCTTTTTTAAGTATTAATGTGATCGTTGATTCTGCTAGTGTTTCAGGTAAGATTTGTTCTTTAAATGCGTATGTATACATTTTCTGTAGACGTGGTGTAACTATGTCGTAAAAACATTTATAAAATTCATTACTGAATCCGTCTGGTCCTGGTGTTTTTCCATTCTTAAGTGTGTTTATTGTGTCTTCTATTTCCTTAGATGTAATTTGTGCTCCCAGTTCCTCTTGTTCCTTCAGTTCTAGTTTTGGAAGGTTACAATTGTCCAAAAATTCTGAAACTTTATTATTGTCTATTAGCGTTTTCGATGTGTATAAATTCTTGTAATATTGAGCAAATCTTTTATTGATATCATTAGGTAGTGTTAATAATTCCCCTCTATCTGATTTAATCTTTAAAATTGCATGATATTTTTCCCGTTTTTTCAGTTGGCGTGCCAAAAGTTTATGGGGTTTATCCCCAAATTCGAAATGTTCTTGTTTTGTAATTTGGAATAATCTTATAATCTTCTCTGATAATAATTTATTTAGCTTAAATTTCAGTATTAAAATTTATTATGTTTATCCATAGTTGGGTTTTAGCATTATCTATATCTAGTTGTCTGATTTGTTCTTCTAATTGTCTTTGTTCATTCTTATTCTTTTTGTTTTGAAAAGCTTGATACAAGATAATGACTCCTCTAATAAATGCTTTGAAGGATTCCCATAATAAAGTGGGCGATATATCTGGTGTATCATTTGTCTCAAAAAATAGGTCCATCTGTTTTTTTAGATATATACTCCCTTGTGGGTCTTTCAGAATTTGCGAGTTAAACCTCCAGAACGATTTGTTCGTAGACATTCCTTCCAATTTTAAAATGAAAGTTAGCGGGGAGCGATCTGAAATCGTATTGGTGTGATATTTAGGGTTCATAGTATAAGGGATTAGTTTTGTATCCACTAGGAAGTAGTCTATACGCGAGTATGTTTTATGTACCATTGAATAAAACGAGTATTCCCTTCCAGTCGGATTCCTACGATCCAACTTGCCCACACTGGCCAACATGTCCCAGCTACACTAGTCCCACCTGCCAGCATTTGGTCCACGTCCCTCCAAAACTGTCCTATCCATGTACCTGTCTAACTGTTTCTTAAATGTTGGCATAGTTCCTGACTCAACTAATTCCTCGGGTAGCTTGTTCCATACACTGACCACCCTTTGTGTGAAAAATTTACCCCTCAGATTCCTATTAGATCTTTTCCCCTTCACCTTAAACTTTGGTCCTTGATTCACCTATTCTGTGCAAGAGACTTGCCCAGAGTAGGTGAATTATTCCTCTCATGATCTTGTACACCTCTATATAATCACCCCTCATCCTCCTGCAAGGAATAGAGTCCCAGCCTACTCAACCTCTACCTGGCTCACGAGCCTGCAACTGCTGGTATCTGTAGCCAAAAAAACGAGCTTTTGGAGGAACTCAACCGGTCATACAGCATCTGTGGAGGGAAATGTCCAGTTAACATTTCAAGGCAAGACCTTTTAACTAGACTGAAAGAGTAGAGTGGAAAGGGCCAGTATAAAGAGGTGAAGGGAAGGTGGAGCAAGAACTAGCAAAGGATAGGTGGATACAAGTGAGGAGACATTGACAAACAGATAACAGCAGGTGGGAGGGGAGCATGGAATTAGCAACGGAGACTGGGACGTGATAACTTTAGATCAAAGAGCTGTAGATTATAGAATCTGAAAGGAAATGAAGGTGAAGAGTGTAACTGAATAAAGAGTGGTGGCAGATTGAAACAACAAAGGAGTGGGTAGGGGAACCATTGGGAAGAGTGTGTGGGGAGAGGAAGAAAATAAACAGTGATAGGGTCTGAGGGATAAGGCGGGAAGAAGGTGGTGTGAGAAAGAACTAGGGTCAATGGGAGTAGAGTCGGGACAGATAGGGTACAGGTTACCTGAAATTGGAGACTACAATGTTCATGTTGATGGGTTGTGGACTCTCCTGATGGAACGTGAGATGTTGTTCCTCTAGTTAGCGTTTGGCCTCATTCTGACAGTGGAGGAGGATAACGATAGACACATTGGTGAGGGAATGGGAATTGGAATTAAAATGGCTGGCAACCTGGAGATCCAGATAGCAACAGTGGACAGTGCAGGTGCCCGACAAAGCACCTGTTTGGTCTCACTGATGTAGAGAAGCCATAGCGAGCAGGTGCAGGAGAATCTCTGTCTCACTTGGAAGGGATTTTTGGTCCCTGGATGCAGGTGAGGGTGGGGTGTAGGGACAGGTGCTACACCTACAGCAGGGAAGGTGCCTGGGTGGGAGAGGATAAGTGGTCCAGGGAATCATGCAGAGAGAGTGGTCCATGTGGAACCAGAAAGAGGAGAGGAATTTGTGACTGGGATCACCTAGCTGGCGGAAAAGTCGAAGAATGATGTGTGGGATGCAGAGGCCGATGGGGTGAAAAGTATGAACTGGAGAAACTCAACCCATTTTCTGTCTGGGGGAAGTAGAGAGAGAGTAGGACTCTGATTCAGGGAGGACTAGGTCAACTACAGTGGTGGGGAAGCAGCATTTCTTGAAAATTTGGGTCATTTGAAAAAATCATGCTGGAAACTTTCATTTGGTCAGACATTATTCATCAGAGCAATGGATGAAAACACCGACTGCCAGTTTTTCACAGTAGCTCAATGTTTCTGCATGTTAGTTTCATCACGGTGCGCAATCACACGCATGTTCACTGAACAATCACACGCATGTTCACTGCGTGATGCAGATCTGAGTTACTTTTATAACCATGGGGAGTGTATCAATATATGCTGATGCACGCTGCGTTATTCACTGGAGTATCTGACTACTCATTGCTTTGATCCACTCGGAATCATGAACATTATCTCGGGATTTTCTTATAACTGAACTTGGTGGTTTCGAGATTGAGCGGAACCACAGATGACAAGTTTGTAAATGCAATATTGCACTTTTCCAAATCTCTTACCTAGTGAGTAGCAGAAGATATTCACTCTTGAGCTCTAGAGGTAACTGTGAAAACTGCATATTTAAAATTATTTACAGCACCCATATTATTCAAAACAACCATATCACCTTGAGTCAAGAGTGTTTAATTATCATATGTACTGACACCAGAACAATGAAATTCTTACTTGCAGCTGCTTTAGCAGCCTGGTAAAATGTCATACACACATATAATGCATAATAATTTTTTTTAAATTCAATAAACAACTTAATATTGTCAGTTTTTATTCATGCTTACCCTTGGTTCTTTGCTTTATTTATATTAATGCCTATAAATAAACAAGAATAAATAGAATCAGTCACTGGACCACATATTAAGGCTTTTCCAAGTTTAGTCATTACCGAGAAGCTGTGACATATAAATTTCAAAATCCTTAGATTATTTCTGGCTATAAATTAGTCAAATTATTTCAGGCACAAATTGGATATATCAAAAGATGAAATGAACCGGATAAATCTAGATCTCTGAGGGCAAGTGTCATTCCACATGTGGCACGCTAACACTTCAGGAACAGGTGATGCTGCTTCCCAATGGGCTCAGGATAGAAAAGGAGCGAGATTTTACACAGATGAAACAGCCCGATTGTCTGTTTTGTGGAATATGGTGATGGAACAAGAGCTGCAGAAATAATGATTTAAATGCTGAGAGATTTGATCCTGAAACAAATCATTAGTTCTGGTGTAAAATAACTGTCTCTAGCTTCCATTCTCCTCCCTCCTCATCACCCCTATGGCACTGACCTAATGCCACAATCTACTGTTGTCATCGCTTTTTTGTTGTTGCTTCTCTATTACCATGATTTGAGACGTAATCAAAGATTGAAAGAACAATGAGCTAAAGAATGCCCTTTGTTTACACAGAGACAAACAAAAACTAGGTTGATTTAATTTATTTAACTTTATCTGTTCTTTAACGAACAATGATGGAATAAATAGTAGCAAAACGCAAAGTGCTGGAGTAACTCAGTGGATCAGGCACCATCTGTGAAGGGAGTAGGTGGGTAAAGTTTCAGGTTGGGACCCTTCTTCAGATGGCCATTTTAGTTTGGGATAATAATAGTTTCCTTATGCAGAAGGGAAAGAAAATCATTGCCCAAGTAAATTTTCCTTCAAGAATTGTGATTTGGTGTTTAGTTTTTAGCTATAATTTAAACAGGTTTTACATTGCTGAAGGGGGGGTGGGTGAGGCTGGTCAGCATCGAGGATGTCAGTGATGCAGTGAAATACGGGAAACCGAATACACAATGAGTGTTGCTGGCTGATAGTAAGGGAGCAAAACTTTAATAATAGAGTACAACAATTGCTCTTGCTCTTTCTGAGCACTTTGACCAATATCCCTTTGTGTGTCTTTTACTTGGATGCTTTGAACTTTTGCGGCAAACAGAATGACTAAAGTTGGATCCTGGTGCTTGATCCTGGCCTTCATTGCTTGTTAGCATCACTGGCTGCTGTCAATGTTCTTTACTGCTGCCTCCCAGGCACAGCTGTCACTGGCCTCCAAAACACTGCCTATATAGAAAACAATAAATAAGACGGTGCTTGTTTCTCTTCAATGCAACTTCCCTTCTTCACCTCTTTTCTCATTTTACTGATGACAGGAATAAGTTAATGATCAATATTAATTTCATTGTGTCTATACTGACCATCATTTTAAACTAATCTCATTTAGCTTAGAGAAACAGCATGGAAATGGGCACTTCAGCTCACCAAGTCACACCGGCCATCGATCACCTGTTCACACTCGTTCAATGTTATCCTACTTTTTCACTCCCTACTCACAAGGGGCAATTTGCAGAGGCCAATGAATCTACAAATGCGCACATCTTTGGAATGTGGCAGTAAACCAGAGTACCGGGAGGAAACCTACATGGTCACCGGAAGAATGTGGATGCTCAGCACAGACAGCAACCAATCAAACCCAGGTCTCTGGTGCTTTGAGGCAGCAGCTCCACCAACTGTGCCACTGTGCCACCCAAAATAGTGCTTCATCTTTAGCCCTCTATGCCTTGGCCTTGTCTGGATACTTCTTAAGTGCTGTGAGAGTACCTGTCTCCAATACCCCTCATGCAGTGTGTACCCAATTCCAATCAACTGCTGGGTGAAAGAAGCTACATCAAATCCTCTAAAACTCTTCCCTGTACTGTAAACCTATATCCTTCAGTTTTGTTACCTCAGTTATGGGAACATTTTTGATTATCTATCCTGTCTATGCCCTTCATAATTTTGTATCTTTATATTAGATCCTCCCCCTATCTTCTTCACTCAAAGCAAAACAAGCCCAACTTTCCAGTCTCTCCTCATAACTACTTTAATTTAGTTTAGAGATACAGCGCAGAAACAGACCCTGCGGCTCACCGAGTCCATGCTGGCCAATGTTCCCTGCACCCTTACACTATCCTACGCACTAATGAAATTTTACAATGATACCAAGCCAATTAACCTACAAATATGGAGTGTGGGAGGAAACTGGAGATCCCGTAGAAAAACCACTTAGGTCATGGGGAGAACGCACAAACTCCAGATAGACAGCAGCCGTAGTCATGATTGAACCAGCATCTCTGCTGTGCCACTGAGCCGTCCATTGTTCCACCGTGCTGCCCTGTATACTCCTGTGTAATTATCCATCCCAGGCAACATCCTGAATATCTCTTCACACAATCGCATCCTTCCTATTATGTGGCCATCTGAATGGTGCTCTAGCATAATCAATGTTTTATAAACCTGTACTTAAGGCCTCACAGTTCTTGCATTCTATGCTCCAGCTAATGAACACTAGTATCCTGTCCACTTTATTTACTATTTTATCTAGTTATGATGCCACCTTCAGCAATCTTTGAACAATAATAAAGTCTCCCCTTTTCCTCATTGTTCCATAGGGCCCTACCAGTTACTGTGTATGTCTTGCCTAATCAGTCCTCCCGAAGTGCATCATCTCCTACTTATTCGAATTACATTTGATTTGCCATTGTTCTTCACAATTTACCAACAGCTCAGTACCTTTCTGTAACCTAAGATCATTCTTTTCCACATCACCAACACCTCCAATTTTTGTGTCCTCTGCAACCTACTAACCATACCTCCTACAAATATCTCCAATCTGTTCCATCCCCATTCACACCCATTCCCCTTCTTAGTGCACCTTGCCATGTATCTGCAGGACGTATAACACTTACCCGACCGTGGCTGACAAGGGAAGTCAAGAACTGTATAAAAATAAAAGAGAAGAAATATAACATAGCAAAGATGAGCAGGAAGCCAGAGGATTGGGAAACTTTTAAAGAGTAACAGAAGATAACTAAAAAGGCCATAGGGGGAGAAAAGATGAGGTACAAAGGTAAGCTAGCCAAGAATATAAAGGAGGATAGTAATAATAATAATAATAATGGATGGGATTTATATAGCGCCTTTCTAATACTCAAGGCGCTTAAAGTAAAAGTAAAAAGTAAAAGCTTCTTTAGGTGTGGGAAGAGGAAAAAAATAGTTAAGACAAATGGGGGTCCCTTGAAGACAGAAACAGGTGAATGTATTATGGGGAACAAGGAAATGGCAGATGAGTTGAACAGGTACTTTGTTTGTGTCTTCCTTAGTGAAGACAGATCCAATCTCCCAGTTGTACCATAGGAACTAGGGTGTTGGAGGAACTGAAGGAAATTCACATGAGGCAGGAAATTGTGTTGGGTAGACTGATGGGACTGAAGGCTGATAAATCCCCAGGGCCTGATGTTCTGCATCTCAGGGTACTTAAGGTGGTGGCTCTGGAAGTCATGGACACATTGATGATCATTTTCCAATGTACGATAGATTTAGGATCAGTTCCTGTGGATTGGCGGGTAGCTAAGGTTATCCCACATTTTAAGAAAGGAGGGAGAGAGAAAACAGGGAATTATAGACCAGTTACACAAAATTGCTGGGGAAACTCAGCGGGTGCAGCAGCATCTATGGAGCGAAGGAAATTTGGCCTATTTCCTTCGCTCCATAGATGCTGCTGCACCCGCTGAGTTTCCCCAGCAATTTTGTGTACCTTCGATATTCCAGCATCTGCAGTTCCCTTTTGAACACATTATAGACCAGTTAGCCTGATATCGGTGGTGGGGAAGATGCTGGAGTCAATTATAAAAGATAAAATAGCCACATATTTGGATAACAGTAACAGGATCAGTCCGAGAGCATGGATTTACGAAGGGGAATAATCTTCAAGAAGTTTTTGACGATGTAACTAGGAAAATGGGCAAGGGAGAGCCAGTGGATGGAGTGTACCTGGACTTTCAGAAAGCCTTTGATATGGTCCCACATAGGAGATTAGTGGGCAAAATTAGAGCACATGGTATTGGGGGTAGGGTACTGGCATGGATAAAAAATTGGTTGGCAGTCAGGAAACAAAGAGTAGGGATTAACGGGTCCCTTGCAGAAGGGCAGGCAATGACTAGTGGGGTACGGCAAGGCTACATGATGGGACCACAAACAGCTATTTACAATATACATTAATGAGTTAGATGAAGGGATTAAAAATAACATTAGCAAATTTGCAGATGTCACAAAGCTGGGTGGCGTGTGAACTGTGATGAGGAAGCTATGAGGATGCAGGGTGGACTGTTTGGGTGAGTGGGCAGATGCATGGCAGATGCAGTCTAATGTGCATAATGTTGAGGTTAACCGCTTTGGTGGCAAGAACAGAAAGGCAAATTATTATCTGAATGGTGTTAGAAAAAAGGGAAGTACAATGAGATCTGGGTATCCTTGTACATCAGTCATTGAGAGTAAGCATGCAGGTACAGCAGGCAGTGGAGAAAGCTAATGACATGTTGGCCTTCATTACAAGAGGAGTTGAGTATAGGAGCAAAGAGGTCCTTCTGAAGTTGTACAGCACCCTGGTGAGACCACACCTGGTGCAGTTTTTGTCTCCAAATTTGAGGAAGGACATTCTTGCTATTGAGGGAGTGCAGCATAAGTTCACAAGGTTAATTCCCAGGATGGCTGGACTGTCATATGTTGAATGAATGGAGCGACTGCACTTGTATACACTGGAATTTAGAAGGAAGAGAGGGGATCTTATTGAAACATATAAGATTATTAAGCGATTGGACATGCTGGAGGCAGGAATCATATTCCCGATGTTGGGGGAATCCAGAACCAGAAGCCACAGTTATAAGAATAAGGGGTATGCTATTTAGAACAGAGATGAGGGAAAAAAACTTTCCTTGAGAGTTGTGAATCTATGGAATTATCTGTCTCGGAAGGCAGTGGAGGCCGATTCTCTGGATAGCTGAGTCAGGGATATGAGGAGAAGGCAGGAACAGGGTACTGATTGTGGATGATCAGCCATGATCACAGTGAATGGCGGTGCTGGCTCAAATGGCCGAATAGCCTACCCCTGTTCCTATTATCCATTGACTACCTTGTTATCTTTTCTCTTCCCACCATCCAGGGATCCAAATGTGTCTAGGTGAAGCACTGAGTCACTTCTTCCAATTCAGTAAACTGCAGTCAAACTCCCAAAGTAGTCACTGCAGAATGGGGAAAGCAAACACAGATAGGTTGATACCCTCAGTCTGAAGAAGGGTTTCGGCCTGAAACGTCGCCTATTTCCTTCGCTCCATAGATGCTGCTGCACCCGCTGAGTTTCTCCAGCATTTTTGTGTACCTTCGATCTTCCAGCATCTGCAGTTCCTTCTTGAACACAGATAGGTTGATATCTGGGCAGTCATCAAGAGGAGCATAATCCTCTGGATTCCTGCCAGTTTAATTTTCCATCCCATACCCATTGTGATGTCTCAGTATTTACCTTTACATTGCCCCAGTGAAGTAAAATGTAAGCTTCAGGAACAGCAACTTATGTTCTGACATGGCACATTACAGATCTCAGAACCAGTTTCAGATGACAGGTTTTCCAGTTTGTATCAGAACTGGCCAGCAACCTGTTGATCTGTTCAACAATTGCTGAATTTTCTGTAGTTCTTTCAAATCTCAAGCATCATTTTGATTCCATAGTGTTTTAATCTCATTGTTCCAGAATTATATTGACACATTTTTCTCCATGTCTTTTAAAAAAAAACTATTTTTATGCATCTCCGTCTATCTGCATCTCCTCTGGGCAGATCATCTGTGACTAACAAACCTTCACCACTTGTGTCATTCAGTCTTTCTTGCCTTCCATCCCATTCCAGATGTTCCCTTTTTATCGCCCCACCAACACCTCCTCCGCTGTCTCTCCTCCCCAATGTAGAAACAAAAAACTGCAGATTCTAGTTAATATGCTAAAGGACACAAAGTGCTGGAGTAACTCAGCAGATCAGGCAGCATCTCTGGAGAACTTGGATGGGTGATGTTTCAAGTCGAAACCCTTCTTCAGGTCTGAAGAAGGGTCTCAATCTGAAACGTCATCCACTCATGTTCTCCAGTGATGCCGCCTGACTAGTTGAGTTACTCCAGGGCTTTGTGTCCGCTCTCTTCCCTAATAACTCCTGCAAAACATTAGATTTTTAACTTCTATGAACCGGATGACAGGTTATTGATCTGACGCATTAGCGTTGTTTCTCTTTTTAGATGCCACTTGACCCTGATGAATAATTCCATCATTCTCTGTATTATTTCAGATTTCCAGTTTCTACAGTTTAAATTTTTTTTTTCAAATATTACTATGCACTCAGGAATTGATTATATGAACCTGGTTTCTCTGAAAAGTCAAACAGTTTTCAATAACATACTTCCTCATAACATGGGAGACTATTTTGGTTCATCGGGTCAATGCCAGCTCGTGGATTTTCCCCTTGATTTTCCTGTAATATATTCTTCTTGCATTAATTCTCCACCTCCCCCCCTGCCAATTCTGCCTTTGACATATATATATACTTGGGACAATTTACAATGGCCAATTAACCCTACAAACTGCACCTCCTTGAGATGTGGGAGGAAACTGGAACATTTCAGATTTGCTGAATTTGCCTCCAAAGAACACTTCCTGAATCATTTAACTCCTATGTTTTGCTTCATGATTTCCAGCTAATTTTGAGTTTACAGTTGCACCATTTATTTGTGTAGCATGTATCATTAATGTAGCCTACACCATCACTGTGTACTTTCCTCTAATGTACAGGTATAAAACTAGATGGTATAAATGAAGAAGAAAACAGGTCATTTGTGAATACAGCAGTAAAATTTACAATCATTGCAATTTGCAACTCATGGATTCCCCACCAAAGCTGTAAGCCACTCTTGCCAGCCTTGTTAAATGAGTCCCACTTCAAAGCCAAGACCTTGGTGAATGCCAAATAATGAGCATTGCGAACCAAACCTACAAAAGGAAGCTTTCTTCATCGCATCCATAACACGTCCCCTGATCAAAGAAATGTCAAAAGATGAATCCTAGCACATAGACTGACCTTTTGTTAATTCATATGTAGTATGAATCAAAGGTTTTTTTAACCAAAGAAATGCAATTTCCACTATGAAAGGAAAAAGAAAAAGGGCGAAAACCTGAGACACAAAAGAAAACAAAAATGAAAAAGAAAATGAACAGAAAGGACAAGGAAACTAGGCTATGAATTAAAAAAAATAATGTATAAAATTTCATGTGCATGCTTTTTTTACATGCTAGTTAATATTTTTTTTAAACCTGTATTCAAGCAAAGTCATGCAGTGATAGAGATGCTGCCTATCAGCGTCAGAGACCCTGGTTCCATTTGACCATGGGTGTTATTGTAGGGTGTTTGTACATTCGCCCTGTGAAGGCATGGGGTTTCTTGAGATGCTCAAGTTTTCTCCCACATTCCAAAGACGTGTAGGTTTCTAGGTTAATTGGCTTCTGTAAATTGTCCCTAGTGTGTAGGATAAAACTAGTGTACAGGTGATCGCTGGTCGAAGTGGACTTGAGTGTATTTGGTTTCCGGTGGGCGGCGCGACCGACATTGCAGCGGCCCCTGCAGCCTGTCTGTCTTTTTTTCTTTTTTTGTCCAGTTAAATGTAGTTGTTGTGTTCTTTTATACTGTTTTTGGCTGTGTATATGCGGTGGGGGGTGGGGGAGGAACTTTTTAATTCTCTTCCCTGCGCGGGAGACTCGACCTTTTTCCTGTTGGGTCTCCGTTGTCGTTGGGGCCTAGTACAGTGGAGCGGCCTCCAACCGGAATGACCTGGGGGCTCCAGTCATGGAGCCTGTGGACTACTCGCCATCGTGGGGCTGGTCGGCCTCGGAGCTTGGGGAGCGGTGGTGGCTCGCTGCTCACTTGAAATTAGATGGATGAGATGGAATCTTATAGAAACATTAAAAATTCTTAAGGTATTGGACAGGCTAGATGCAGGGAAAAATGTTCACCATGTTGGGGGAGTCCAGAACCAGGGGTCACAGTTTAAGATTAAGGGGTAGGCGAGGAAAAACCTTTTCACCCAGAGAGTTCTGAATCTGTGGAATTCTCTGTCACAGAAGGCAGTGGAGGCTAATTCACTGGATGTTTTCAAGAGCGAGTGAGATGTAGCTCAGGGCTAATAGAATGAAGGGATATGAGGGGAAAAAGCAGGAACGGGGTACTGATTTTGTATGGTCAGCCATGATTATATTGATTGGCGGTGCTGGCTTGAAGGGCCAAATGACCTACTCCTGCAAATATTTTCTATGTTTCTATGATTGCCTGAAGGGTCTGTTTCCACTCTGTATCACTCAGTTAGCACTAAACTCAGTTAGATTTTATTTTTTAATGCAGGCGGTTCTGCACTATTAAAGGTCTTCTGGCTAAAACATTTTATTTATTCTTTGACGAGGAAAAGGGGCAGGGAAGAATCAACATAATGCAGCAGTGAGTGCTGTAACCCCAGTGAAAGCAAATGGAAGGAAGCACGTTGATCAGTGGGCAGTGGCAATACACAGGTGAAATGTGTAATATCAGGTAGGGAGCTCGTATAGTATCTGGCAGTACAGTATGGTAAATGGACCACTCTGTTTAAACTAATTCCCTACCCCATCAGTTCATTCCTAACGATAAATCATCTATTAATTTTCTTTCTTCAAACATGTACAGTAAACTCTTGTTTTAACGGATTTCAGTTGTAGCAGACTAAATCTGTTGTCAACCGAGTACGTTGTTTCACGGAATGACCAATGGGTGAATGGAGCGAATAGTGTTTTTGGGCCATTTTATCTTAGTTTAGTTTAGAGATACAGTCCGCAACACCAGGTCCGTGCCAACCAGCAATCACCCATACACTATATGGGAGGAAAGATAGAACCACTAGGATGATCTAGTTTGTCCTGGACACAGTGGCCCCCACCCTTCCCCCTCAAAGACGTGGAGGCTTGCAGCCCAACTAGCCTCCGCGAACCGCCGGTAGAGTCGCCCCTCAGTGCCTGGGACCCGTCCACCACGATTACGCACTCCTCCTTCCCCCCCCCCCACCCTCCACCAGCTCCATCCACACACATGGGACAACTGAACCACAAACCTGCAGGTCTCCTCAACGCAGGAGGAAACCCAAGGTCAGGATCAGTCTCGGATCGCAGGCTCTGTAAGGTAGCAAATCTACCGCGGCATCTCTGTGCTATCCCAAGGTATTGTGTATTTTGTGTCCTTTACTGTTTATTACGTAGTGTATGTTTATTGGCTGTTTTTCCTGGTTGTACTGTACATATTAACATATTCAGTTATACTGGACAAACGGTAATAACGGACCCCATCTCCCTCCATGTGTTCAGTTATAGCGAGGATTTACTGTATTGACTTTAAGCAGTTTGCAGAATGTTCAATGAGTTGGTCAGTCCTTGAGATGGTCCTTTTTCTCCTATGAAGAATGAGCATCATTCACTGAATGATTGCTCAATTTGTCTTTTCCTTGTGTTCCTTTTTCATATTTTTTTCCTATTTTGCTATCAATTATTTCCTGCCCTTTAAGTGCCTGCATTTGTTTACCATCACAATAGTATTTTTTTCTTAATAATTTCTCCATTGAAAAACATTTCTGAACAGCTCCCTTAGTTATGTTTAGAGATTCAGCACGGAAACAGGCCCTTCGACCCACTGGGTCCGCGCCAACCAGCGATCCCCGCACATTAACACTATCCTACACCCACTAGGGAAATTATTTTACATTTACCAAACCAATTAACCTACAAACGTGTATGTCTTTGGAGTGTGGGAGGAAACTGACGATCTCGGAGAAAACCCACGCCGATTACGGGGAGAACGTACAGACAGCACCCGTAGTCATGATCAAACCCAGGTCTCAGGCGCTGTATTCGCTGTAAGGCCACAACTCTACCACCGCGCCACCATGACTTCTAATATTTTAGCAAATATTAAACTCGTGCTCTTGGATATGAAACAACCTGTGAAATTATTTTACACCAATTTAACTTATTAAAACTAATCATATTGTGGAACACCTTTACATTTTCCTCTTGGTGTTCTTTGTTAAAAAGAATTGTAGTTTCTATCAAAACTCAATCCACCAAACTTAGGAAACCTTTATATGGCATCATTGTCATCTTGATAATGCAACACAGTATGGTGAATAGTATCACAAGACCAGCAATTTTGCCATTTACTACAAACAAATATAAGGTCTTGTTTTTATTAAGTGTGGTTAATGAACCTAATCTAAAATTTATTGTGTTAATGGGTTGGGTTAATAATAACACTGAAGTGATGGAGCATGACTTCTGCCTGTCAATATCTTGCATTTTTTTATGGCAAAGACTACACTGACGTTGACTGAAGTTAGTCACCAACTCAAGAAAATCTGACATTTGGTAATTTAAGAAAACATCAAGTAGGTTGGCAGCTAGTTCCACTGGAGAAATCTCAAGGCCAAAATGAAAAGCACAAATAATAATTAAAACTTCCAACTTTTTACAGTAAGCTGCATATTGGCGTATAACCATTTCAAGCAAAAGTAAACTTACATTTCAGTCATAAAGTTTAATTTTACTTTAATGTTATTTTATATTTTGAAATATTAAACTGGTAAAATAAGTCCACACACATCTTAGATTTTTTTAATTTCAGATCAGAGCATTTGCTAATTGGCTGAGCAATTAATGGTTTAACATACTATTATTAACTCGCGCTTCATTGAAGTTTATATTAGCTCATAAATATCCAACCTTCTTATCAATTCATTAAATTTGTGACCGTAGCAAAACAATGTACATTTTTGAATAATATATCATTGACAATAGTTTTTGGATTTCCATATTTTACTACAGCATGGACAGATTGTGCTGTTAATCTTATAGAGAAACAATGCTTACAGGCTTCACAGCATTGCAACTCCAAAATCAGGGCAAAGGTATCATCTTAATCCAAACCAGGGCATTGCATTACAAAATACTGTATTTACCTCAAATGCTATTGTCCTGCAGCAGCCTTTGAACAGATTCTGCAAATGGCAATCCTTGCCATTTCACTCCACAGAAAGCCTTCAAGCCTTTAGATAACATACTGTAAGACGAGATTCACAAAGACCAGTGATGAGATAGAGGTAGGCTTCCAGGCATGCTATTTTTTTTAAAATTCCAGCATATTGAAGAAAAGACTGGGAGATATTAATTTCAGCTCGGGTAAAATATTATGTTTTAAGACGACAAACAAGTTTAGCAAATTTCAATCCTTTAGGTTTAAAAATGTGTCTGGGAATGGCAAATTGTGGTTTTCAGTATCTGGGCAAAATATTATTATTCCTATTAGAAAAGCCTTCTTTATTCATTTACGGAATCGGCCAGAACATAAGGCAAAACCAATCACAAAAGAAATAAAATTGCATCTAATGTCTTGAACCCAAAATCATTTTATTACATGTGTTCATGATCAGAATTCCTATAATTACAACCCCAAAAAAATAATGCACTTCACCCCCACGAGCATGAACATTAAGGTCTGTTTATCAAGCTTGTCTTCAGATGATACAACTGCAAATTGATACTGTTCTTTCCATAGTGAAATGATTGATGTCAAAGCTCTTGGTGATGCCTCAGATTTGTTATTTATAAGAAACATCTTGTGCATACCCTGTTGCCTCCTGACCTATAGAACCCCAGAAAGCCCACAGGTATTGGACTGCATGATGTCCACCACAATTGCTCACTTGTGAACAAATTCTTGACTCTACCAAGAAGAATCAAAGGTTATTTGAAGCGAATGACCTGGAGATCAAGGAACACTACTTTATATATGCTTTATAGCGGTAATAAAGACACAACCCAACTGCTCTATAACAGCATGATTCTTGGAAAAGACTGTTTGCAAACAATGTTGAGTAACTATTCAACATTTTTTTTTAGTCTTTCTCACCACCATGTACTGGGCCCAGGACATTACCATGTTCTTTAACACTCTCTCAAACTTCTACTTGTGTATGTTAAAGAGCATAGAGAATAGTTGCATTGTGACCTAGTTTTGTAACTCGAACACCCAGGAACGAAAGAGGTTGCAGAAAGTGGTGAACATTGCCTGGCCCATCATGGTTATTCAATTCTACCATAATAGGGATCTACAGCAGGCACTGCCTCAAAAAGCCAGCTAATATCATCAAAGGCCCACACTCTCATCTCACTGCTACCATTGGGAAGAAGACACAGAAGTCAGACTGTGGTTACCACCAGGTTTAAGAATAGATTCTTTCCTGCAACCATCCGGCTCTTGAACCACAGTGCACAAACCTAATTACAACCCTACTTCAAGAATGATCTGCTGCTTTGGTTACACTGTGTACTTTGATTTGCACTAATATGATTTGGTTACCTTGTTTTACTGATAACTTATTGCATTATTGTTCATTGCATATTTATTTGATGTATTGTTGAACTGATAGGTCTATAAAACTGTAGCAACTAATAATTTAATGGTTCTGTTCATTATGACAAATCAACACTCTTGACTCCCAATTTTTCACCTCTCATCTAACAGACTTTAACTGGGCATGTAGCTATTTTTCAGAGATAATAGAAAATTGTTCAACCTATGGTGACTAAATTTCACCACCCATGTCAACCAGGCCTCAGTTGTGTATGTTCCGAAGCTGTATTTCATCTATCATGGACTTGTTCAATGAAGAAGCTGAAAGGTTGGTCCAAAGACGTGTACACAAGAGGAAAAGATTGCAATCTACCATTGCTACACCAATTGATCTCCAATAACAATGGTTCAAATGAGACTCTGGAAAATGTGGACCATTTCTCACATGCCATATATATATTAAATATATTGACACCTCAAATTGCGCACCATCAGAATCTTTAACTAACCCACATAACCCTAATCCTACCTTGACAACAGACACTGCAAACTGCCTCTTGAGCTACTATGGATTTTTTTATTTCAAAAAAAATTTTGCACCTGTAACTCACTGTATCAGTACAAATGTCAATAAACTCGACTTGACTTGAAATTCACCTCCACGTTCACTAGGACAGCCTTTGGATGATTGAGAATAAGGATATTTGAAGATCAAGACCTTGGTCCTGGCACAAAACATATGGTCTACTGGACAGCAGTAATTCCTGTTCATTGAAAAGCATCTGATGTCTTGAATACCCACAGCAGGCACCTCAAGACATTGGAAAGATCCCATAACTACTGTTTCTGCAAATACACTGGCAATGAACCAGTACCAGAATCCCCTCCCAGTCCAACATGCTCAGAGTGAGGCAACAATTAGAGTAATTTGGTTGCATTGGTAGGCCACGTCATGACAGTCATGCGATTCCTCAAAATATACACTATTCCCAGCTGGGGAAGAGAATCTCAATTCTGGAATTCTGTTCCTAAAATAATCACTCCTCATTTTCCACCTATCAGATAATCTTTGGAATCTGTCTCTTAAATTTAGTTTTTAATCTCCACCCTTCACAAGTTATAGGAGTAGAATTAAGCCATTCAGCCCATTGAGTCCATTCAATCCATTAGGATTAGACCCATTAGGCCATTCAGCCCATTCAATCATGGCTGATCTCTGCCTCCTAATCCCATCTTCCTGTCTTCTTCACATAACCCTTGACACCCGTTCTAATCAAGAATTTGTCTCTGCCTTAAAAATATCCACTGACTTGGCCTCCACAGCCGTCTGTGTCAACGAGTTCAACAGATGAACTGCCCTCTGACTAAAGAAGTTCATCCTCATCTTTTTAAAAGAGCGCCCATTAATTCTGATCATTAATTATACCCTTATAATTGCTTATTATAAAATTTTGTTTTGTAAACCTTCTGTGGGTTTTATATATGAATGTAAGTTACTTCAAAGTTACTCCTGGTGATTCCACTTTGTCTTCAACTCTGAAATTCAATTCAGATGTGTTCAGTAAACAATCCAGGTACTGTCAAATGGGAAAATCTACACTCTACAGGCTGTCCAGAATAGACTATACTTCTATACGTGGTGTTGATATTTACATTACAGTAGTGAAGCTGACGGATATAGATATTTATATGTTAGAAACAGCAACATTAAATCTGGGAGGAGTCTTTAATTTTCCTGATTAGACCATTCAAATAAACATCTTGACCCAACTAATGAGGAATTACATAATTTTCACAACAGCACATAGTTCATTCAGAAAGTATTCAGACCCCTTCACTTTTTCCACATTTTGTTACGTTACAGCCTTATTTTAAAAGGGATTAAATTACTTATTTTTTTATCATCAATCGACACACAAGCGAAAACAGGTGTTTGGAAATTTTTGCAAAGTAATTAAAAATAAATAACTGAAAAATCACATTTGTATAAGTATTCAGACCTTTTGCTATGACACTCACAATTGACCTTAGGTTCATCCTGTTTCCATTGATTATCCTTGATATTTCTACGTGATTGGAGTCCACCAGTGGTAAATTAAATTGATTGGACATGATTTGGAAAGGCACACACTTGTCTATATAAGGTCCCACAGTTGACAGTGCATGTCCGAGTAAAAACCAAGCCATGAAAACAAAAGGAATTGTTCGTAGACCTCTGAGACAGGATTGTGTTGAGATCTGTGGAAGTGTATAAAACAATTTCTGCAACATTGCAGGTCCCAAAGACTCTCAGACCATGAGAAACAAGGTTCTCTGGTCTGATGAAACCAAGATTGAACACTTTGGCTTGAACGCCAAGCGTCACATCTGGAGGAAACCAGGCACCGCTCATTTTCTGGCCAATACCATGAAGCATGATGGTGGCAGCATCATGCTGTGGGGATGTTTTTCAGCGGCTGCAACTGGGAGATTAGTCAGGATCGAGGGAAAGATGAACAGAGCAAAGTACAGAGAGATCCTTGACGAAAACCTGCTCCAGAACGTTTTGGACATCCGACTGGAGCGGAGGTGCACCTTCCAACAGAACGACAATAGACAATAGGTGCAGGAATAGGCCATTCGGCCCTTCGAGCTAGCACCAGCATTCAATGTGATCATGGTAGGAGTGGCATCGTGACAACTGTGAATATCCTTTAGTGGCTCAGCCAGAGCCCGGACTTGAACCCGATCGAACATCTCTGGGGGGATCTGAAAATAGCTGTGCATCAACACTCCCAATCCAACCTGACAGAGCTTGAGAGGATCTGCAGAGAAAAATGGGAGAAATTACCCAAATACAGGTGTGCCAAGCTTGTAGCATCATACCCAATAAGACTTCAGGCTGTAATCGCTGCCAAAGTTGCCTCAACAAAGTACTGAGTGAAGGGTCGGAATACTTATGTAAATGTGATATGTCAGTTATTTCTTCTGCAAACATTTCTAAACACATATTTTCACTTTTTTATTCTGGGGTATAGTGTGTAGATTGATGATGAAAAAAAATGAATTTAATCAATTTTAGAATAAGGCTGTAACGTAGCAAAATGTGGAAAATCTGAAGGGGTCTGAATACTTTCTGAAAGCACTATAGCCTGCCCCAGTAACTAAGATCGCAGGTACATCCTTATTAGTTTTTTGACTGCACCATTCAAATATAGGTATAACCTGTTTCCCTGAATGATTAACAATAAACAGATAAATATCATTGCCATGTAGTCCCAATTGGACACTCTTGAATGAAAGGAAGTATTAATACTAAAGAATTGAGACAGCATGCTTACATTGTTAAAGTTTGAGTGGTTCTTAGAGGAAAGAAAGTGGAATAAAGATGCGATTGACTCAAATTTTTAAATGTCATGACTAAATTCAGTACTTGATCAAGGCAAGATTTATAAAAGCTTGGATCTTTTCTTTTGTATAGTCAGAGGAGTTTTTATTGTGTGTAATTGCATTAATGGGCTTGTGAAGCTGAAGCAAGTAAGAACTTCATTGTTCCATTGACAGTACATATGATGCTTCAACACCCTTTTGCCTCTCTTGAGATTACAAATCTTGAGAAGATAGACCTTGAAAGAATTTAAAATCTAAACATCCTGTGGGAAGGCATCAATGTAGTTTAGAGCTGTTGAATGTTGAATGGTCTCTCATGTGAGTTAGGATACAGAGGGCAGCACAGTGGTGCAGTGGTATTGCTGCCTTACAGCACTTGCAGCGCCGGAGATCCGGGATCGATCTTGATTATGGGTGCTGTCTGTATGGAGTTTGTACTTTCTCTCTGTGACATTGTGAGTTTTCTCCAAGATCTTTGGTTTCTTCCCACACTCCAAAGACGTATGATAAATGTAAAAAAATGGCCCTAGTATGTATAGGATAGTCTGATTATGCGGGGATCGCTGGTCGGTGTGGACTCAGTGGGTCGAAAGGTCTGTGTCCGCACTGTATCTCTAAACTAAATTAAACTAAACTAAGATGGTAACATTTTGGATAGTCTTTAGTTTATGGAAAGTAAAAGAATGGGGTAGAGCCATGTGTGAATTGGAGCTGGTACAGTTGGAGGTGAAGCAGACATGGTTTAAGTGATTGAACTGAAGTGGAAAATAATATTGTGATGCCAAAGAGGTAGAATTGAATTACATTGATAGCACAGCTGTGTGCCATGGCAGAAATACATTTTGGTTTTGTTGGGGGACAAATTAATTTCACATGAAAAGCAATGGATATTTCAAGGGTAAGTTAGTATTAACTCTCAGTCTGAAGAAGGGTCTCAACCCAAAACGTCACCCATTCCTTCTCTCCAGATATGCTGCTTGTCCCGCTGAGTTACTCCAGCATTTTGTGTCTATCTTCGGTGTAAACCAGCATCTGCAGTTCCTTCCTACACATGAGGGCCGGATTTACCACTAGGCTTCAAAGGCTGAAGCCTAACCAGGGCCTCTAAATCTAGGGGGCCTCCGGCCAAGGCAGGACACCTGCCGTTCAACTCTGAGTGGGGCCCCACCTCTCTATCTCTCACTCTCTGTCACTCTCCATCTCTGCCGAGTCTCCGCTCTCCGCTCGCTTCTCATCCGCCGGCACGGCCGGCCGCCTTGCACATGTGCATTGCTATGGCCAGCACATCTTCCCCCTGCACATGCGCACAACCACAGCCAGCACATCATCGGCCGCCCTGCACATGCGCACTGCCACGGGAACTGGTCGGCGCTGGGCACTTTCTCGCTCGCTTTGAATTGTTGGAGATCTGGCCGCCATTGCTGTCCGGTCGCCGCCTCGCCGCGACCGCTGAAAACCAACGCAGAATCACTCCCTGGAGCTGGAGTAACTCCCATGCAGTAACTCTTGCTCCTGGTTTCCTGGTCCTCCAAAAATATTCCAAATGGAATTTAAACTGGAGTTGGTGGAGGATCCATCACCAAACTCCAAACTCTGAACAATAAAAGCCTATTGCATTTTATCTGTTTATATATTGTGTATATATATGGTCTATGGTATATAAACACACTGAACTTTTATCTCCTGTTCTGTATTATGTTTACATATTCTGTTGTGCTGCAGCAAGCAAGAATGTCATTGTCCTATCTGGGACACATGACAATAAAACTCTCTTGACTCTTGACGGACTTAAGCTAAAAAGGGTTCTTGGGGAAAAAAGAGTTACCTTAAATTTAGTTGCTTCTGGTTGGGTAACTATGGTAGGGTGAAGACTATTCCATGCTTTAATTGTGCGGGGGAACTCCATGGAGCAGCCAGCAACTCTGGATAGAAGAAATTGGGTGACGTTTCAGGTAGAGACCCTTCTTTAGACTCCCTCTGGTTTTAGTGTCTTTAGTTTAATTTAAAGATACAGCGTGGAAACAGGCCCTTCAGCCCACCGAGACCACGCCGACCACTGATCACCCGTACACTTGTTCTTTCCCACACATTAGCGGAGTAAGTCAAGAGTGTTTTATTCTCTCACGTCCCAGTTAGAACAATGAAATCCTTACTTGCAGCAGCACAACATAATATGTAAACATAGTACTCTGTAAACAATGTTACAAACAAGAAAACAAAACGGTGTATATTTATAAATGAATATATAACTATATTAACACATGTATAATATACACACACACACACACACACACACACACAATTTCCCTCCTGGGATTAGTAAAGTTCTATCGTATAGTATTGTGTGTGTAGGAAGGAACTGCAGATGCTGGTTTAAATTGAAGATAGACACAAAACGCTGGAGTAACTTAACAGGTCAGACAGAATCTCTGGACAAAAGGAAAATATTACATTTTGGGTTGGGTCTGATCGCCTGCACACCTTTGGAATGTGGAAGGAAACAAGAGCACTCGGAGAAAACCCATGCGATCAAAGGGAAAAGAAGCAAACTCCATCCAGACAGCACCCATATTCAGGATCAATTCCGGGTTTCTGGCACTTTTAGGCAGCAACTTTATGGCCAATGTAATGCCTCATAGTCTTGGACTGAATTAAAACATACAGTAGCTGTAAAGGGGGACATAGCATCACTTGGAGATTTAAGACTATTTAGTAACCAAAGTTATCAACATATAATTTTTTGTGTGTTAGAAAACAAAATATAGTGGCACAGCTGGTAGACTTGCTGCCTCACACGCCAGAGATCTGTGTTCGATCCTGTCCTCGGGCACTGTCTGTGTTGAATTTGCACATTCTCCCTGCAAGCGTGTGGGTTTCCTCCCACATCCCAAAGACACATTGGCTTTGTAGGTTAACTTGTCTGTAAAATTGCCGCTAATGTGTAGGGAGTGGATGAGGAAAGTGGGATAACAGAACTTGTGTGAATGGGTAGACAAAAATGCTGGAGAAACTCAGTGTGTGAGGCAGCATCTATGGAGCGAAGGAAATGGGCGACGTTTCGGGTCGAGACCCTTCTTCGTATTGATGTCGGGGGAGGGGACACGAAAAAGAAAGGAAGAGGCGGAGACGGTAGGCTGTGGGAGAGCTGGGAATGGGAGGGGAAGGAGGGAGAAAGCAAGGACTACCTGAAATTAGAGATGTCAATGTTCATATTACCCAATGTAAACTACCCAAGCAAATATGAGGGGCTGCTCCTCCAATATGCGGTGGGCCTCACTCTGGCCATGGAGGAGGCCCAGGCCAGAAAGGTCGGGTTTGGAATGGGAGGGGGAGTTGAAGTGTTGAGCCACCGGGAGATCAGGTTAATTATTTTTAATTAATTTAGTAAATGCTTGCCATTATACCTGTGCTTTTTTTCTATAAAGATGTAAATACCTCACTATATAAGTATACATTTCGTTTTCCTTAGGATCAAGATCATGCTGTCCCTTTTTGTCCCATCAACATTCAGCCTGATTGAATCCTCTCAGGGATGCTTAAAGAGTTGATAAATCAGTCCCCAGACCACTGGCAATTAAATGGTGTATGTTTTTAAGTGTAATAATATTCCATAATTGGGATGTGAACTGTCTCACCGAGTAATAAATGGTTGAATCATTCAAAATATTTTAAAGCCTGATTTTTCATGGAATAAGTTTTATATGAGAAATAAAATAGTTCTTTGAAAAAAGCTCAATTTTTCATTCTATAAAGCATTCCAAAACTTATTGTGATCTTTATGTCTGTAGGAAAGATTACCTGATCTCACTATTGACTTTTGAGATGAGAACCATACACTCGAGAATAATTTCTCACTTCTTG
This sequence comes from Amblyraja radiata, assembly GCF_010909765.2. Classification (NCBI taxonomy): domain Eukaryota; kingdom Metazoa; phylum Chordata; class Chondrichthyes; order Rajiformes; family Rajidae; genus Amblyraja; species Amblyraja radiata. The sequence goes on along the minus strand of NC_045962.1, from coordinate 58,777,495 downwards.
ACTAAATGACACGATGAGTGCTTATTGCTTTATCCTCCTCCGCTCTCAGCATTTGAGAGAGGGTGGTGGAATGCCTTTATGTCAAAATGATCTTTAGCATTCAGAGTAATAACATAAACTATAAATGGAAGCACTTAAGAGCTTGAATAATAGACATTTTTCAGTGGGAGTCGACGAATTATAGATTTGCACTGTTATCAACATACAAATCTTTTAGGTTTGTGGTCTTGAGATTTCTAATTTAATTCTTTTTTGAGATGTAAATGACATTGTGTTTGGAAATGAGGGGCAGAATTGAATTGTATTTCATGCTCATCTATCTGCATTATTTTCAGATACAAAAACAGTGCAAAACACAAATACCTGGTTATTAAACTGAGATTGAAAAAATGTATGATGTCATTCTTAATTTGTATTATTTGATATTCCCTGTGAATTGAATCTGCTCACGTGTTTCTATACATGGTCTAGAATATCTGCTTATCAAAATGACAAACAAGAATTTTACAGGAAGGAAATATGGTATTTTCAAATTTTGCTAAGGAATACAATAATTCAAAAAAATATCTAGCATGAAACTATTTCTAAGATGACTAGATATTTACAATTTCTAAGAATAACACATACTACTGAAAACTGTATCAAATAGAAAATTGACAATGTAGTTATAGGAATTAGGGAATGGTTACAACATTGAGGTGGCTATTTAGCCCTTCCAGTCTGTAGTAGCCCTATTAAAGAACAATCTAGCTTTGTCACTGCAAATTATTTCCTTTTCTGTTACTAATCCAGTTCCATTTTGAACAATACAATTGAATCTACCTTCACATCTATCCTTGACCATGGATTCCAGATCTTAATCATTCGCTGCATCAAAACAAAATGCAAATCCTCTGATCGTTGTTGTTATTTTTCCAATCACCTTCATTCTATGTCATTGGTTCTTGACTCTTCCAGCAACGGGAGCAATTTCTCTGTATTTATTTTGTCTGATCACATTGTTATTTCAAATGCTTAACAATTTACAAATACAAGAATGTTGCCAGGACTTGAGATGTGGGGAGAGGTTGGGCCGACAACTGACAATCCACATTTAGCCCTCAAAACCTTTCATACCCGTGAACCTTTCAAATGTTGTTATAGTATCTGTTACGACTCCCGAATGCAGGTACTTCAGAGCCGCGTAACATAATTCAAAAACCAGGTTCAAGTTCAAAAATAGTTTTAATTTTTCAATGGAACACAAAACCCAAACCTGATTCAAACAACCCAGTCAGGGATATGGATGGATTAACAAACAATTAAACAGTGCTCCAGCCAGCCACGTAATGGGCCGTCGAACCGGAGACTCTAAAACCTGCCTAAAGTAACCCTGAAACAAAATACCCGAAAACACTAAGGTCAGCCCTTATCCGTCCCAATTCAATATTTGTTAACAAGTAATGGTGAAAGTACACAAAGTTCTATGCCATGTGGCCAGGCCTTCCTCAGCTCACACCAGCAGGCTGCTCACAAGTCAGGGTCTACGAAGAAGAGAGAGAATCCTGGGAAACTCTGGTATTTAAGCTTCAGATGAGTCACCCGTTACCTGACGCAGCTTGGCCAATCGGGTACAGGAGCCTTTTAACCCCTTGATTCCAGACTCACAGCCACGAGGCCTGTACTCGGGAGAGAAACAGAGAAAGGTAAGTACATAGCATTCACCGGGGGGGGGGGGAGCGCCTAACACCCCCACCCAAAGATACTGAATAAGTTTCGGAAGAAGAGAGAAAAAACACCACCAAATCCCAGAAACTATTCAGGAGCTAAAACACTACTGGTGCCACAAGGCGTCAGCCAAGACATTATCCTTGCCACGGATATGCCTGACCTCCAGGTTGTAGTCTTGCAGCTGCAAACTCCAGCTCATTAACCGCCGGTTCTTATTCTTCATACTCTGCAAAAATACCAAAGGATTATGATCCATGAGTACGATGACAGGGACATTCGAGGAGCCAACATAAACCTCGAAATGATTCAGAGACATTAAAATAGCAAGGGCTTCTTTCTCAATACTGGAGTACCACTTCTGATGACGATTAAACTTCTTAGAGAAGTACGAAACTGGATGCTCCACCCCATCTGAATCATCCTGTAGAAGAACTCCACCAACCCCATGATCACTAGCATCCACTGCCAGCTTAAATGGGCGCTCAAAATCAGGTGCCGCAAGCATAGGTGAGCGCACCAGAAGACTTTTAGTATGATCAAAGGCTTGTTGACACTCTGCGGACCACACAAAAGCTACCTTCGGACTCAGCAAATCCGTCAAAGGGGCAGCCACCGCAGAGAAGTTTGGACAGAATCCTCTATAGTACCCAACCATAGCCAGATACCTACGGAGTTCAGTCCGAGAGGTTGGAGCAGGAAATGCGACAATATGCCCCACCTTTTCCTCGAGAGTGCGAACCTGACCCCGGCCCACCACCTTACCCAGATACGTTACCGTGGCCTGGCCAAACTCATACTTCCCCAGATTGATCGTTAGGTTTGCTTCCGCTAGACGATGAAATACCTCCTTCAGATGACCGATGTGTTCGATCCACGACCTGGAGCACACAACCAAATCATCAAGGTGTGCCTCACAGAAGGACAAACCAGACAATACAATGTTCACCAACCGTTGGAAGGTTGCCGGCGCATTGCGCATCCCAAATGCCATTACCGTGTACTGAAGAAAGTCATCAGGCGTAACGAACGCAGAGATCTCCCTCGCCCGCCTAGTCAAAGGAACTTGCCAATACCCTTTTAACAAGTCCAACTTAGACACAAAAGATGCACTTCCCACACGATCCACGCAATCCTCCATCCGTGGGAGAGGATAGCAATCCGGCTTAGTTACACCATTCACTTTCCGAAAGTCTGTGCAAAACCTGTCCTCCCCATTAGCCTTCGTAGCCAGTAGACACGGAGAACTCCACGGACTACAACTAGGTTCAGCAAAGCCATGCCGCCGCATAGTCAACCTGACTCCTTAGACGATGACGCCTGTCAGGGTTGACCCGATACGGATGCTGTTTAATTGGCGTAGCACCGGCCACGTCAATGTCATGCTGCAGCACAGACGTCTGAGAAGGCACATCCGAGAACAGTGACCCATTCGACTCCACCAAAGCAAGCAGGTCACCCCACTGACTTTGTCAAATGAGACAACCGCAAGGGAAGCAACTCCAAAGCCTCAGAGTTACTCAGCTTTCCCTGCGTCACTGCCACAGACAACCGTGCCTCACCCACATCACCACCCGTGTCAGGGGGCAGCACCACTGCAGCCAAAACAGGCTTAGATGAAACCAAAGGACACAGCTTCACCCCATCAACCTCCACAGGCTCCTGCTCATGGTACTGCTTCATCATGTTGACATGACAGAGCTGAGTCTTACGCCTCCGATCAGGGGTACCAATAACGTAATCCCTCTCACCAACCTTCTTAACCACCTGATAGGGACCGCTATACCGAGCCTGCAGACTGGAACCAGGAATAGGCAACAACACCAGGACCTTGTCACCTGGAGAAAAATTCCTACTAGAAGCCTTCCTGTCGAACCAGTCCTTCATCCTAGACTGAGCAGAAGCAAGATTACCCATTGCCAGTTCGCATGCCCTCCTCAGTCTAGAGCGAAAAGTACAGACGTGGTCTAAAATACTACGTTTTGTATCCTCCTGCAACCATTTCTCCTTCAGGACCCTCAACTGACCATGTACAGTATGCGCGAACACCAGGTCAGCAGGACTGAACCCTAAAGACTCCTGCACGACCTCACGCGCCGCAAACATAACTAGATGAACCCCCTCATCCCAGTCTTTTTCAAACTCCAGGCAGTAAGTCCTCAACATAGATTTCAAAGTCTGGTGAAACCTCTCGAGAGCTCCCTGGCTCTCAGGATGATACGCACTGGAGTAACAATGCTTAATATCTAACAACTTCAACATTTTGGTGGCAAAAACATGAAAGCAGACTATTATCTAAATGGTGGCCGACTAGGAAAAGGGGAGATGCAGCGAGACCTGGGTGTCATGGTACACCAGTCATTGAAAGTGGGCATGCAGGTGCAGCAGGCAGTGAAGAAAGCGAATGGTATGTTAGCTTTCATAGCAAAAGGATTTGAGTATAGGAGCAGGGAGGTTCTACTGCAGTTGTACAGGGTCTTGGTGAGACCACACCTGGAGTATTGCGTACAGTTTTGGTCTCCAAATCTGAGGAAGGACATTATTGCCATAGAGGGAGTGCAGAGGAGGTTCACCAGACTGATTCCTGGGATGTCAGGACTGTCTTATGAAGAAAGACTGGATAGACTTGGTTTATACTCTCTAGAATTTAGGAGATTGAGAGGGGATCTTATAGAAACTTACAAAATTCTTAAGGGGTTGGACAGGCTAGATGCAGGAAGATTGCTCCCGATGTTGGGGAAGTCCAGGACAAGGGGTCACAGCTTAAGGATAAGGGGGAAATCCTTTAAAACCGAGATGAGAAGAACTTTTTTCACACAGAGAGTGGTGAATCTCTGGAACTCCCTGCCACAGAGGGTAGTCGAGGCCAGTTAATTGGCTATATTTAAGAGTGAGTTAGATGTGGCCCTTGTGGCTAAGGGGATCAGAGGGTATGGAGAGAAGGCAGGTACGGGATACTGAGTTGGATGATCAGCCATGATCATATTGAATGGCGGTGCAGGCTCGAAGGGCCGAATGGCCTACTCCTGCACCTAATTTCTATGTTTCTATGTTTCTATGTGACAACACCTGCACTGCTGTTTCACGTCCTTTTTCAACCCTGGCCAAAACAAATTCCGTAAGATACGGTCATACATTTTATTAACCCCCAAATGTCCACCCAGAGGACCATCATGAGCCAAACAGAGTATCTCGTCCCTATACTGACGAGGCATCACAATCTGATCAACCACGCTCCAATCATCATGCCCAGATATATCCAAGGGAGACCACTTTCACATCAGTAAGCCATCCCTTAGAAAATACCCCTTTGCTGTGGAATCCATATCCCCCTCAGGCACCGCGCAGTCGAACAGACCAGATAAACCTAGATCACTCTTTTGCTCCTCAACCAGCCGGTCACGTGACAGCGACACCGGCCCATTTCCAGACACTACCCCATCTTGAGATGTAGAAACACCCTTCACAACACAGGATCCATCATCCTGATCCCCAAAAATGCTCTCTCAGGTCCACCACATCCTCAAACTTCGCCTGGCTCTTAGCCATAGCCCTCGTGACAGCACAAGCTGCGAAGACCCTCGGATGCTGCATAGCCAATCTATCAGGACTCTGCACCATCGGAACAGCCGTCACCTCAGGCGTAACTAAAACTCCACCTCCTGCCAAGTCATTCTCCAAAATCACAGAAACTCCCCCAACGGGAAAACACGGCCGTAACCCAACAGTCACCCGGCCTGAAACCAACTCGGACTCGAGACTCACGGTATGCAAAGGAACTACCATGTCATCCATCCCGAATCCTACCACTGGGACACTTGACCCAACCGATGATTCCCCAGAAAACGGCAGTACACTATCCAATATAAAGGACTGAGTAGCACCAGTATCACGCAAGATGGATACTGGAACTCTATCACCCCCATCCTCTAGAGAAACAAAACCATTCATGATGAACGCAGAATAATGCCTACACTCATCAGACTCAGGCACCTCAGGAACCACAGGTGCCTTCTGTGTACCCATCAAAGCCACAGGCTTTGCATCCTTCTTTTTCAGCACGGGACACGACTTTAACATGTGCCCTTTCCCTCTACAATAGTAGCACACAGGACCTTCCTTAGTCCTCAAATTTCCGTCAACCTTATCAGCTTGGACCTCCCCCTGTATCAACGTGCTGCCACTTGCAGGCACAGAAACAGCTTTGACACTGCCACCGGCGACACCACCACGATCAACCGGCCGTGCACCAAAACTATAGGATCGCCCAACAAAATCAGTTTTATAAGTCAATACATACTCATCTGCCAACACCGCGGCCTTAGACACCTCATTCACCTTCTGCTCATTAAGGTAAATAGCAACCCTTTCAGGGAGACAGTTCTTAAAGTCTTCCATAATCATCAAGGCCCGCAGTAGCTCAAAATCCTTCACTCCTTGAGAAGCGCACCACCTGTCAAAAAGTGCCTCCTTCTCCCTAGCAAACTCCACATAAGTCTGACTATCAAACTTCCTAAAGCGCCGGAACTTCTGCCGGTACGCCTCTGGAACTAATTCATAAGCCCTTAATACTGTATTCACACACTCATAGTCCAGACTGCTTTACCCACAAGGACACACTGTAATAGCAAGGTCCACACGTCCCTAGGCCACTTCAAGGACAAAGCCACCCGTTCAAACACTGTGAAAAACTTGTCCACATCCTTCTCACTAAATGGGGGAATCAGGCGGATGTTCTTGCTCAAATCAAACTCCCGTTGCCTAGAAGAAACCCAGGAGGCATCCAATTCCTTCTCCCGCAGCTGAAATTCAGCCCTTTTGGTTTCCTCCTCAAGCTCAAGCCGTTTCATTTCAAGAACATGCATGAGCTCTTTCTCTTTTAACAAAGAGGCAATTCTCTGTGACTCAAGCTCCATCTCCTTCAGTTTAATGACGGCCTCCATGTTCTGAACTGGCTGAACAGAAGGTGGGGGACTGTCTGCACAGCCAGGCAAAACCCCACCCTCCACCAACACAGCCCGCAACTCCGATTTAATGGAGTGTTTCTTTGAATGCTTGTCAATAGGCACGGCATCGTTCTCAGCCAGCAAAATCAAATGCTCCTTCGTACATCTATCAAACAACTCCCAACTAGGAGCCTCAACAAACTCTTTCACCTTAAATTCCATCTCTAATGTAGCACCAAACCACCAGCTAAATCCTGGGCACCAATGCTACCACAAACAGGGAAGAAAAAATTCCCTCACAACACAGACTGCCTCAAAGCAGGGAAGAAAAAATCCCCTCACACACACAGACTTCCTCAGTCACCAGAAGCCTACCAAAAAACCCCCCCAAAACGTCTAGGGTCCTCAAAACTTAGGACGAGCCCCCATTTTGTTACAACTCCCGAATGCAGGTACTTCAGAGCCACGTAACATAATTCAAAAACCAGGTTCAAGTTCAAAAATAGTTTAAATTTTTCAATGGAACACAAAACCCAAACCTAATTCAAACAACCCAGTCAGGGATATGGATGGACTAACAAACAATTAAACAGTGCTCCAGCCAGCCACGTAATGGGCCGTCGAACCGGAGACTCTAAAACCTGCCTAAAGAGATATAACCCTGAAACAAAATACCCGAAAACACTAAGGTCAGCCCTTATCCGTCCCAATTCAATATTTGTTAACAAGTAATGGTGAAAGTACACAAAGTTCTATGCCATGTGGCTAGGCCTTCCTCAGCTCACACCAGCAGGCTGCTCACAAGTCAGGGTCTACGAAGAAGAGAGAGAATCCTGGGAAACTCTGGTATTTAAGTTTCAGATGAGTCACCCGTCACCTGACGCAGCTTGGCCAATCGGGTACAGGAGCCTTTTAACCCCTTGATTCCAGACTCACAGCCACGAGGCCTGTACTCGGAAGAGAAACAGAGAAAGGTAAGTACATAGCATTCACCAGGGGGGGGGAGCGCCTAACAGTATCTACCTCAACTACCTACTCTGACAACTCATCTTATATACTGGTCACCCTCTGTGCGGTGATTGCATTCCTGTGCTAACCCAGAACAGATTATCAGAGATGTGTATGCCCAGGAACTTCAAACTGTTGACTTCCTCCACTGTTAGCCTGACAACATTCTTCTGTGTATCTTGCAATTGAAATCTTACTTTTCTTGAAACTTGCACAAATAGTACTAGAATGATTCATGACACTATCTTAATGCCAAATAAATGGCATTGAGAAATTTTAGTTCATAGATTGTGGTTGAGACAACATGTAATACAGTGGAAGATAGCTGCAGAGCGAAACAGGATATGAACGTAATTACAAACAGACAGGGGTGTAAAGTAACAAGCAGTGTAAAGTACTCAATATTGTTGTTTTGAGGAAGTGAATATTTCTGGTAAGTGTGCGATTATTCTTTATCTCCAGTGCCATAAAGAACATAACACTGGGCTTCCTTTTTAAAGCATTTACATAGAGATTTTTGTCATGCCTCTTCTCAGAGTTGCGAGTAGACCAGGCAAGTAAATTCAGATCACCAGTTCAAATACAAGAAGATAGTACAGAAAGTAATTATTCGAGCTATGTGTCCTATTCAGCAATACAATTAGATTACAACTACAATTCACTGTGATTCTATTCACCCTGCTTCTTTACAAATGTAAGTACCTTTGACTGATAAAATGCAATAAACTTCAGCTTTATCACTTTTAATTAGCCTAGTTTCAATGAACTTCGGAAGAAGAGAATCCAATATTTCCTGTGTAATAACAAAGGTCTGCTGATGCTGGTTTATACCAATGATTGACACAAAATGCTGGAGGAACTCAACGGATCAGGCAGCATCTCTTGAGAAAATGTATAGGTGCCATTTTGGGGCAGAACCCTTCTTCAGAATGATTGCAGCGGGGAGCAGGAAAAAAAGCTGGAAGAGAGAAGGGGAGGGAGGGGGTATCATTGGGGGGCGGTAAGGAGGAAGGGTGTAGAGTGTTGGTGGGGATAAGAAAGGGGAGGGGGAAGGGAGGTGTTTGTAGAAGTCACCTAAAATTTCATTGAACAGAATTCAATGTTCATATTATTAGGTTGTGAGCTGCCCAAGTAGAATATGAGGGGCTGTTCCTCCAGTTAGCATGTGGTTTCACTCTGGCAATGGAGGAGGTTCAGGACAGAAAAGTCAGTATGGGAATGGGAAGGGGAGTTCAAATAGTTAGTAACCAGGAGATCCAGTAGGCCTTGGAGAACTGAGTGCAAGTGTTCGGCAAAGTGGTCGTCGAGTCTACGCTTGGTCTCGCCGATGTACAGGAACCCACTTCAGGAACACCGGATGCTGTAAATGAGGTGAGGAATCCATCTAAGAGAGCCGGGGAAAAACCGCATTCACTAAAGAATAAGGATATCTCGGATATTCGTGTATGGAAAGCTTCATCTTGGGAAACAGAAACCTCGCCTATCCATTTTCTCCAGAGATGCTGCTAGTCCCGTTGAGTTACTCCAGCTTTTTCTCTATATATATTTCCAGTATTGTTTGCATGAAATACTGATGTCTGGATCTTGCCCCATACCTTAACTCAAAATCTAAGGTTATCACCCCTCAAATAAATAATTTCTCTCTACTCTAATGCACAATCTTCATAATCCCATCAATCATATTACCCATATTTCTGATTTAAGAAAAGGGTAATATAACAAAAGGTTTACCAGGCTTGGTATTTACTTTATTTAGACAGGTCTTTAAGCAGAGTAGTTCGCAGAGTTATTATACTGTAGTTTGAACAATCATTTTTGAGGCAAAATATGCTGCTGTCTCATTGGAACATGATTTGTTTTAAGTCACATGAAACACATTCATATATCTGTAATATCCACACCAGCAACTTCAGTGTCCTCCAAAATGTTTGCGACAAAGACCCATCATTTATTTATTTGGCTCTGCACTCCACAATTTGAGATTTGTAATAGAAAAAAAACACATGTGATTAAAGTGCAAGCTTGGTCTTGCCGATAAAAAGGAAGCCACATGGAGATAACAAAATGCAGTGGATGAGTTGAGAGCAGGTAAATGTGAACCTCTTCCTCACATGAATTGAGTTGTTAGGGTCCCTGGATGGATGTCATGGATGTAGGGGTTTTGTTTTTCCCTTTACTCCACAAAAGGATTCCCCTAGGTTCTAGACCTCGGAATTATGGTGGGATATGATAAAAGGTTGAATTGACCAGAGTGTGCCGATGAGAGAAAACAGAAACCAAGATGGACTCAAAGCAAGTCTAAAATTTACAGGCTTTATTAAACAATGAGAAATCGAATCTCACCAACACTACACAATGCGTGGCTAAACTTATGCTTTAAACTAAAACTATGGACGAAAACTATCGGGCACGTCGTAAAACTTACTTTAACACAAGTTACTTGCAAGCATACTCCCCCTTGACCTTTCTCCCCTCAACCTCCTATTTCGGGAAATTCACCAGGTCACCAGGATACTCACAGCGAAGTCGATGCAGGCCCACGAGCTGTCCAGCAGAGCAGGAAGAGCAGGAAGAGAGAGAGAGTTCTGGCTTGACTTCGGCTTTTATACCTGAGCTTCCTTTGAAACCCCCAGGTGGTCCTCTGGATAGAAGGGGTTCTTTTGATGTTTCCCAGTTTCGATCTGGCATGAACAATAGGCTTCCGATGATAAGGGGTTTGCTGATGTCATGATCCCTCAGCCTGATCGTTATCATCCCCGATGGTGATTGTGCTTGTGCTGGCCTGTTTACCACCGTCTGCTGAGGCTTGGTTCCTCCCTTTGTGTATCCAAGAGAATCTCGTTATCTCCGTCTCAGCCTTTCCTGTTCACACCGTTGTGTGATGTCCAAGTCCACAGGCCAGACGGGTTTGATTCTTGATGTGTATTGGGGGGGGTTTTTTCCGTTGCAGCCAGCAAATTTGTCTTTTAAGATATCCATGTGCTTATTCAATTTCTTCCATAATTTTGGAGGATTTGCCCAAATAACTTACATGCCCCTACGACACGTCCAGGCTCGCACGGACCGTGTCGATTGACAAAGTTAGTGGGCAATCCTCCAGCCTCAAGAGCTGTAAACACTCCTGGTGAGAAGGTGAAATTATGTACCCCGAAAGCCCCCTTAATCGCTAAACTAGGCCCTCGAAGCACATTAACTTACACTATACACCTTTTACTTTACATCAATCCCACAAACCATACAGTACCCTCACGACCATTCCCTGAAAATGCAGGGATTACAACTTATGTACAAAAACTATTGCACTAGAGTACAGACATTTTACAGTGATGGGGTGTCGTTATGGTGACGTCGGGCGGCTCGATTTACCAGCTGTTGTAATTTGGCCATCCTCCTCCGCCTTTTAAATTTGCAATTAATGCATAGCAAATACACCACAATTATCATCTGGCAGATGATCAGAACATGGGACACGATGCGGACCCATGCTGGTACTATGATCCAGGACTCCAGGTCCCACCAACTTGGAGACTTGATCTCTTCGATCTCCCTGGCGATATCCAGAGTCTTTTGTTCCAGGGAGAAGAAGTGTTTGTGCGACAACTCGACCGCCACCAGCAACTCTTTTAATTTTTCATTCACTGGGGGAATATCATACCCAAAATGGGCAACATAGTCAAATAAGTCAGTTACATTTTCTCGTACCGAGAGGTGAACCGAAGAAGGTTCCGGGATGGGTAATATTCGCTGCTGTGCCACATGGACTTCTGCCCTGGGTTTAAAGCAGAAGCTGCTGTGCGGTATCGGGCACCACAGCTGTGATCCGTGCTGATACCGCTGGGCACTTGTGGTGACACAGTACGTCCCACTGCCTATATACGCCACCTGTGGAGGGACATGGTCTGCCGCCATCGCCTCCATGGTGCAGTTTATAGGCTGTGCCCCAACAGTCCTGAACCCACACTGAGGCCTAGCCTCAGCGCCCATGTGCTGGGGACACAGGATTACCTGTGCTCCCCGGCTCCGACAACCCAAAAGGTCAATGCCTGTCACAGCTTGCTCCCTCACTATGACATAGGGCGGGACCTTCCCGTAGCGAATATGCACCCCCCCACGAACAACTCCCACGTTCTCCACTCGGTACAGAGGAGCTGGTCGTGCCGAGGTTCCCATTACCGGGATTCGTACGACCACTCCCATTATGGTGTGATTGGATTTTCCGCAATCCACCGGTACCGGGTAGGCCTCGGAGGCCACACGAAGCTGACAAGGACTCAAAGTGCTGTTATAAGGGTGTAGCGCTGCTAGGTGCTGGTTGCTTATCCAGGAGGGGACCCGACCTTGCCTCAGGTCTTCCAGGTTGCTCCTCCCCTCCCCCAACAACCACGCACCATACAGCCCACACACCTCATTCTGTGCAGCCTGATCGGACGCATTCCGGTCCTCTTTAATCAAAGCGTTTATCGTTTTTGCATGTGTCTCCAATTGTGCTATGATTTCTTTTAGATGTAGAGTCATTGCCACCTCTTCGTGCAGTCCCGATCCTACCACCGCATTTTCCTCCCCCAGAACCTTTCTTAACTGGCCCTTCAACTGATTGATCTGCAAGGCCAGTTCTACGTTGTCCATGCTATTAATAATAGATGTCCCCGTGTTAAATGCTGTAAACCCGTCATTAACCACCCCTCGTCTTTGCCTACCGGACCCCAAAGTGAAATCCCCTCCCCCGCGGTACATCTCTTCTATGTCTATGTCCCCAAAATCCAGGTTGTGGAATTTCTGGAACATGTCTTTTAGCAGGGCCTGATATAATAATTCCGTCTCGCGGGGGCACCATGCGGGTAACCGCACTTCAGTCAAATTTAATACTACTGAGGCCACAGCGTAATGCACTCCCTGGTACAGCACCCTTTTTGTTGGGACAAGTGCTAACCCATTCTCCGGCCCTTTGGTGGTGGATGGACAGTTGTGAGGGTCGATCGGTTGGGCTGTGGGTAGGGGCTTCTTCACCTGAACCAGCAATTCGGTGGCTTTTACTGTCATCCCAGCCCTTGGGGCCACACATGCCTGCCCACTGCGGTCCCAATCTATCCCGTTCCCGGGGTTCTGCCACCACTTGACGAAAGTGATTGATGCCCCTACCGGACACGCCTTGGCAGACCCCCATAGACATAAATAAAGCCCCTGGTCATAGGCCCACCATTTGTCCCAACATACAGTGATCCCTCCCGGTGACCCCGTGATGGTCCGGTAGGTATCATTGTCCAGTCTTTCCCAGTCCGAGGATCGATCCCTCATGTTCAAGCTCAGCTTCCTGAGCCACCACCATCTCCCCAAAGGAACGTCCCCCTTACAGGTTAAACACACCCGCCTGCCCTCAGTCACCCTAACCCGGTCGGTAGCCATCTGTATCTCGGCACAGGGTATGGATGCTTCCCCGTAGGCGAAGCTCCTGTGGCTGGAGAACCTGGTCGAGTTCGACCCCAGCCACCCAGGCCATCTTCCCTCATGGGAGTATCCGGCCTGGCTATCCGCTACCAGGTTTCCTTGCCCAGTAGACACGAGGGGTGCTCTATCCCCTGAGCACCCATATACGATGGACTCCTCCGTGTCCCCGCGACGCGCCACGCACATTCGGAGGCACATCATTGCCATCATCCATACGGCGGGGTTATCCATCTGGAAAACAAAGCAAAACACCTCCTTGCCTCCACAAAGCTATCCGCCTAAAATGGCATTTGGGGTTTTGTTTTGTCTGTTATGGTCCACTTTTCCACAGCACATCCCTTCGATCCCGTACTGTCTGTCCCTGTACTCCCCTGTAGCTATACAAAACCTTATATCTAATTACGCTAACTACATCTACTTACACACAAACCAATGCTATATACAACGCCACCCGTCTCCGGGTGGCCAACTCATAACTGGTCCCCGTCACGCTGGGGCCACCCCTCTGGTGGGCCCTCCCGTGCAGGCCAGAACTCCTCCTGTCGAGGGGCCTGACTGCCCCTCACCTCCCTTTGCACTACGGGGTTTTGAGTTACCCCTACGTTCCCTGTGGAGACTGGGCTCCCTCCAGCCGCACTCCGTAGTGCCCTGTTTCGGCCACTCTCCTTCCCGGCCCTCCTATGGCCGGCCCTAGCCCTAGGTTTAATTAGGGATGGGGACCACCTTACTGGGGGTTTAGGGACCCTGTCACTCCTACGTCTGACCGGGGGTTCCCACACCAGAGGTGATACCTCCATCTCCTCTGCTTCTGCTAGTTCTGCCTCTCTTAGGCAGTCTACGGTACCTGCCTGCGGAGGGCTGGAGTCAGCCTCCTTCTCCGCTGCTTCCAGTCCTCGCCCTGGAACACAGCCGGCTACTTCAGGCTGACTACCTGTGGACTCGCCTGGCTCCCCTACGGTTTCCACATCAACCCGGGTCTGTTCTTGATTTTTACCCCCATACGATCCCTCTATCATCTCCTGCCTGCAAATGGCTGCTGAGGCAGCCTTTAAAATGGGGTCTTGTGCCTGGACCATGGTCAGGTCCGGGGCCAATACCACTCCCGCACTCTCCTTTTCACGAGGCTGCTCCCTGGCTGCAGCTACCTGTCCTTCCTGATAGGGGTCCCATGCTTTCCCACTCCTGGCTCCTTCCCTGGCCAAGCCATCCGCCCTCTGATTCCCCTCGCCCCGTGGACTATAGGGCGCCCTACTAGATAGAGGGGATGTACGGGGGTTGTCCATGTGGACAATAGTACTGGAAGCACCTGTGTCCAGCAGGTAACTCCCGACCACATCCTGGACCTCCATCTTGACCCAGGGTCTCCCACATGGGCCACACTCTAACGGGCATAGGAATGTGGGCTGTTTCGCTGGCAGTCATAAAGGTGCCGGGGGTGCGGATACAGGCGCGCCCTGGCCTGTTGCCATGGCTACCTGTCCGGACCCTCCCGCCTTTGACTGCAAATAGGTAATTAGATCTTTTATTTTATTGTTACCGGGGTCCTATCCCCCACTGCTCTACTTAGGTTTCTGCACTCCCTCTTGTAGTGCCCGGGCTTCCCACACCCGTAGCACACCGGCCTCATCTCGGAAGAGGTCTGGCTGCCTTCCTGTTTCCACTGCCTCCTTTTGGGGGGTGCCGGTACTATTTCGTGCACCTTGCCCTTAAAGGGCTCCTCCTCACTTCTCACCCCATTGCGATACGCAAGGGTGAGCTTCCTGATCACCTCCGCCTCGTTAAGGTTTGGGTCAGCTGGGTCGAACCAGTGCTCGGCCTTTGCCCTAACTCGCGGGAGGCAATTCGCCACCAGAGTCTTCAGCCAGTGAGCTGTTCTCCCATCTAAATTCTGCCTATCTAAAGGCATCCCACACGCTCCCTCATACACTGCCCACAGCCTGTCTGCGAACATGTCCGGGGACTCAGCTACCTGCTGCTTCGTCTCCCCCACCCTGGTGAAAGGACTACCCTGATTCAACCCCATGGCCTCCAGAACCGCTGTCTGTGCCGCTACCCATGTTTCAGGTCTTCCCCCTTCCCTGGAGGTCACCGCCTTGCATAGGTATGAATCTAGGGTCATCAGTAGCAGCTTTACCCGTTCTACCTCATCGCAATCGTTTATGTCGGCTGCCTGCTGCACCTCCATAAAATGCAATGACGGGTCTCCTGCCCTGGTTAACTTGGGAACCTGAGCCACCATCCCCCTCAGCACATGTGCCCCATGGGGAATGATGATATCACTCTCTAAGGGCCCCCTATCTGCCTGCCCTACCGGGGGACCATATTTCCTTTGCCGTGCCGGGCACATCTGCCCTACTCTGGGCTGTTGCCCCTTTACCCCTGGCTCTCCCACCATGATCGGTAACCCCACCACCTCGTGGTGTGCTACACATGGCGCGGAAGCCGCTAACTGAGGGTGCTCTCCCGCCCCTCCTTGGGCCTGTCCCTCCCCGGACAACCCGAACCCCACCTGCCGACCCGGACCTATCCCCGGCGCCTCAGGAGGCGGTCTATTCCCCTTTGCCACTGGGGAATCATCTGCTGAGGGAAGCCCTCTGCCCCCGGGGGACCCCCCTGGTCCTACCAGGTGAACCCGTCCCCTAGTCTTGGACAGAGTCTCCTCCAGCTGCGCTATCCTCGCCTGGCAAGGCCCGTGATCACTATTGCCTAGCTCGCTACGGGCCACCCTGTATGCTGCTTGTATATCCTGGAACTTTCCCTCCAGCTCCCTGCACTTCTGTGTACTCTGAGCCAGGAGTTCCTGGGCGTTCCTTTCCCTCTCCTTTGCCTCTACCACCTGGCATTGGAGGAATTCCTGGGCATTTCTGTGGGACTCCCTCGCCTGCAAGATACACTGCCTGGCTTTACTGCATTCCTCAGATAGCCCTTCCCCTTCTCTAGCGCTTTCTTCAGCGCTGGCCCTAGCTTCTCTCTGTTGCTCTTCCAGTCTATCTATCTGTCTCTGCATATTGGCTACCTGCTGTGATAGGCACGCTAGCCAAACTGCCTTTTCCTGCCCTTTATTATACAGTTTGCTTTCCGTCCATTGAGCTGCAGCTTCTGCGGGCTGCTCAGCTCTCAACAGTGCTATCACCCATTGTTTGGTGAGATTGATCTTTTTAAACAGATAAGAGGAGATTCTCTCCTCCATCTTGCTACGTTCTCTCACCCCCTCTGACAAATCACATATCCCAAACCACCGAGGTCCTGCCATGGTCGCCATTCTGTAGGGGTTTTGTTTTTCCCTTTACTCCACAAAAGGATTCCCCTAGGTTCTAGACCTCGGAATTATGGTGGGATATGATAAAAGGTTGAATTGACCAGAGTGTGCCGATGAGAGAAAACAGAAACCAAGATGGACTCAAAGCAAGTCTAAAATTTACAGGCTTTATTAAACAATGAGAAATCGAATCTCACCAACACTACACAATGCGTGGCTAAACTTATGCTTTAAACTAAAACTATGGACGAAAACTATCGGGCACGTCGTAAAACTTACTTTAACACAAGTTACTTGCAAGCATACTCCCCCTTGACCTTTCTCCCCTCAACCTCCTATTTCGGGAAATTCACCAGGTCACCAGGATACTCACAGCGAAGTCGATGCAGGCCCACGAGCTGTCCAGCAGAGCAGGAAGAGCAGGAAGAGAGAGAGAGTTCTGGCTTGACTTCGGCTTTTATACCTGAGCTTCCTTTGAAACCCCCAGGTGGTCCTCTGGATAGAAGGGGTTCTTTTGATGTTTCCCAGTTTCGATCTGGCATGAACAATAGGCTTCCGATGATAAGGGGTTTGCTGATGTCATGATCCCTCAGCCTGATCGTTATCATCCCCGATGGTGATTGTGCTTGTGCTGGCCTGTTTACCACCGTCTGCTGAGGCTTGGTTCCTCCCTTTGTGTATCCAAGAGAATCTCGTTATCTCCGTCTCAGCCTTTCCTGTTCACACCGTTGTGTGATGTCCAAGTCCACAGGCCAGACGGGTTTGATTCTTGATGTGTATTGGGGGGGGTTTTTCCGTTGCAGCCAGCAAATTTGTCTTTTAAGATATCCATGTGCTTATTCAATTTCTTCCATAATTTTGGAGGATTTGCCCAAATAACTTACATGGAGGAGGTGTAGGATCGGGTTATATCTCCCGCGGTTACAGGAAAGATATCAAGGGAGGGGGCTGTTTAAATGAGAAGGGATGAGTGAACCAAGGAGTTGCAGAAGAAGTCGTTTCTATGGAAAGCTGATTTGTAGGGCTCTGCTGGATATGATTGATGTCCCATAAATGCAGAAGATTGATGATCAATGGGTTGTTCATCAGGATAAGCAATAATGTGCATTTCACCTGCAATAATGAAGGTCTGAATAATTAGCCATTTGGATTGTGTCTCTGGCTGGCGTCCCACATGTGCAGGGCCTTTTTTACTCAACACACAAATCAATCTGTAGGATATAAATTACGTAAAGTATGTCACAATTTACAGCCATATTTTGCTGTTTATTATAACCGCATGAGTATAATTGAGAAAAAAATTCCTGATGCTTACTTGAGTCATCAAGTAAATGAGAATCCTCATCTGCAATTGCTATGGACCCCAAAACATCACACACTGATCTCCAGTAATAGGTATGGAAAATGCTGGTAATGCACAGCATTGAGAAGAGAGAAACAATTTTAATGACTGAGGTTTATGATTTTTCATTGAAATTGATTGTCGATTGATTTTTGAGCAATTATTTTCGCATCTACAGTTGTTTGTTTACTCTCCGTACTCTTAATATTAATGTTCTCTTTTTCAATTGTTTAAAGAACACGCGTGAAAGTGATTTCATAATTAATGTTGAGCCAATTAATCGGTGAGACCAAGCGTAGGCTTGGCGATCGCTTCGCCCAACATCTCCGCTCGGTTCGCAATAATCAACTTGATCTCCCGGTGGCTCAGCACTTCAACTCCCCCTCCCATTCCGAATCCAACCTTTCTGTCCTGGGCCTCCTCCATGGCCAGAGTGAGTAAATTGGAGGAGCAGCAGCACCTCATGTTTTGCTTGGGCAGTTTACACCCCAGTGGTATGAACATTGACTTCTCTAATTTCAGGTAGTCCCGGCTTTCTCTTCCCCTTCCCAACTCTCCCTCAGTCCACTTTCTCCGGCTCTTCCTTTCTTCTTCCAGCCCCTCCACCCTCACATCAGTCTGAAGAAGGGTCTCGACCCGAAACATTGCCTATTTCCTTCGCTCCATAGATGCTGCCTCACCCGCTGAGTTTCTCCAGCATTTTTGTCTACCTTTGATTTTCCAGCATCTGCAGTTCCCTCTTAAACATCATAATTAATGTTTACCTTTTAGAAGCAATGTACTTGCTGAGGGTGCAAGAGGGCATAAAACTGGACAGTGCAAGAGGATGAGTGAATGAGTTGGGGATGGAGAGAAGATGAACCTCTTTGCAATTCCTGGTTGAATGGGTGCAGGGAGAGATTAGAAGACATGGTGAAAGTGTGTGATGATGAGTATTGAAGTTCTGGTATGTCTGCAAAAAAAAATAGGTTCTCTTTTCTTACAGTTAGTCATACTTTCATAAATAATAGGAGCAGAATTAGGCCACTCGGCCTATCAAGTCTACTCCGATCTATCTTACCCCCTCAACCCCATTCTCCTGCCTTCTCCCCATAACCCTTGACACTCGTACTAATCAAGAATCTATCAATCTCTGCCTTAAAAATATCCATTGACTTGGCCTCTACAGCCTTCTGTGGCAATTAATTCCACAGATTCACCACCCTCTGACTAAAGAAATTCCTCCTCATCTCCTTTCCAAAGGTACGTCCTTTTATTCTGAGGCTATGCCCTCTGATCCTAGGCTCTCCCACTAGTGGAAACATTCTCTCCACATCCACTCTATCCAGGTCTTTCACTATTCGGTAAGCTAATTGGTAAGTTGTCTAACCACTTAGATTGCTATTAAGATGGGTTGAATCACATTTATAGCCTATGATCATTCCTCTTAATGCAAAGCATTACTGGAGAAGTGACATATGAGTGTTCTTCAGATGAGGTACATGCACACTTATAGGTACAGTTGAAGAAATACAAGCTGCCAGTCTAAGAAGAATGGGGATAATCTATTTCAGTGTTTATCCTTCACTCAAACAGTATTTGTGATGGGCTAGATGCACAATGCTTGTTCCTTGATCTGGTAGCATTGTGAATCTTCTGGAGGTCACCATGTATATATTTATTGGATGCGTAGGGCTACAGGGTAGTTATGGAAACCACTGAGTACGTCATCAATAAAAAGAACACCATAACAATATGGAAGGAACATAAAAGAAATTAGAAGTCATTTGAATTTCTTGAAACATTAAGTCACAAATCTATTAATTCTAAACTTACTTATAAAACAAATGTACAAGTGCCATCCCCATTTTAGAGGCATTTACCATATAGCTTATGGAGTAGGAATTGAGGATTTGTGCAACAATGTCTTATCACACAATGAAACAGTTGGACACTGTTGTAATAGTTCTCCCTGTGTACATTTTAAAAATACTTTATATTACATTGGTAGCTCATTAGTGATCTTTGTTTGTGTTAATGGGCAATTGTTCATCAGTTATGCAGCTGGAACGTTTGCTAATTAGGCTGACTGGAAAATATTAAAAACCAGATGCGCCGTTATAATAATTTCAAATATTGAGATAATATATTATTCTGCAATCCAAAGTATGCCAGTATTTTTGTCCCTAATGGGACACTATAATAGGAACATTGTTAGATATTCTTCAGTAATTAGCAGTTTTAACTTGAAGCCATGTGTTTTCATTTTTCTATTTTTATAACTAATAAAAATTACAAATTAGTTAATTTGAATAGATTCCCATGCCATGAAGTTGGCCAGTTTGGTTGCTTGACCATGCCAATGGCATCTAATTTGCTTCCCTTATTGAAGGATATTGAAGGATTGAATGCCACATTTTAGCATGAGTCGTGCACTATTGGATAGCTGGTGCTTGCATGTGACACAAGGAGGCAGAAGGATTGAAGTGAATATTATGCTACTGGTTGGATACCTGCCCAGCCAAACATCACTGTGATAATCCAGCTACCATCCAGCTAACCCCAAGTGTTCATTGTATGCCGTATAACCCCTCACCCGATGCATTATTTAAAGGGACCTTCAATGAATTACAGCTTTATCAGTGACTGATTGGGGGTGGTTGGTCGTGTCTTTCTTTGTTTTGAGTTTCAGAACTTGTGAGATATTGTTGAGACTTAAAGTAGAGTTTTATAAGGACATACATTGGTTCCTGAAAAATATAGTTATTTTATTGGAATTCAGTTTTCCAGGAAGGAAAAGTGGGTCAGAGAGTTATATGCATGTGGGGGAAAGTAAGAAGGAATCTGGTCAGGAGTGCTCATCCTTCCAGAGTATTCAAGGATAAATTCTCTTACATTAACATGAACAGAAACAAAGTTTCAGGACCTTTCACTTCGCCATGGAGTAATTCAGTGGAGCAAAGTATTGGCAGTGGTAATAGCATTAAAAATATTCCCCTGGCTCACATTTATTTCATTGTCCAATTTCCATTTCGTTTGTACATAAAGGTGTTTATGAAATGCCTTTACTCATTAAGAGATGAATTTATCTCCTGCTCTTGGATAAAGACTTGCAGTTACCACAAGCAAATGGATGTCCCAGAATAGTCTGAAAAGTGGAAGGAGTCAGTGGTTGCACTAGATGAAGTCTCCATGCAGAAATCAGAGATGTTGTGGAACAAAAAAGTATACCATTACCCAATGTGCAGCTTTTCTTCAACCACTGACAGAAGATTACAGTGCTCTTAACTCTAATAAGAAAAGAGATGATAAAGTACTTTCTTAATTAGCAGTCTACTTACTAGGTCTTTTTCATAGCCATTGCTCACAGCAAAGAATATTTTGGCAAAGGCTTATCTATTCAACCCTGTTTCCTCACATCATACGAGATGTTAATGCAGATGTTAATGAAAAACAATGACTTATGAGCAATGTAAATGTGCAAAAGATTAGCATCCTTTAAGGAGTACTTTTGCTACCTGAACCCATTGGGAATTACCCACAGTAGAGAGCAAACCATACTGCTTTTGTATCATTAATTGTACCAACTCAAGCTTTGCCAACAGTTAAAAGGAGGAAGGAGAGGAGTTCAGGAGGTAATATCAGATGCCCCTTTCAAGCCCCTCTGTTCATGTTGATTACAATAAAAGACAATATCTCTCTATTGTCCGGCGCTATTACGAGCCGCGCAGGGTTGGAGTCATCGGATCAAGCACCGCGCCTGCCATGGGGGGAATGAGTATACCTGCTGGTGCTAGGGGCATTCACTAGTCTCGCTAAATGAACATTCGGATACTATCGTACAACTGTCGTGGCCTGCGTTTGGGCCAGAGCGCAGGGGATAAAGCCCGCTGCTTAGTTGTTGACAACCTCCTGGAGAACTGTGACATACTATGTATGCAAGAGACATTCTTAGCGAAGCAAGACTTGGACAAACTCAATTCTCTCAATGACAACTTTCATGGGGCTGGGGAGTCTACAACTGACCTTGGCATGGGAATAGTCAGAGGTAGGATACCAGGTGGTGTGGCTATTCTATGGAACAAGAAGCTTGACTCATCAGTAAATGTGATTCGGCTTGATGTTGACTGGTGCATTGCCATACACTTTGCTCACAACAACAAGGAATTTGTTATCCTGAATGTATATACACCCTATGAATGCCATCAGAATGAGGATGAATATTTAAATAGACTTGCTTTCATCTATTCTTTCATTCAAAACAATAATTATTGTAGTGTATATGTCATTGGGGATATGAATGCAGATATCTCAGATAGGAACTCATTATTTGCCAATCATATGGCTCAGTTCTGTCAAGATAATAATTTAATATTGTCAAGCAAAGTGCTTTTACCTACAGATAGTTATACTTATATTAGTGAGGCCTGGCACACCACATCATGGCTGGACCACTGTATTAGTACAGCTGATGCACATGCCTCATTGGGGTGTATGAGCATTCTGTACGGGGCAGCAATGACTGATTATATACCTGTTGCTATGACAATAAATGTTGAACACATACCTGTGGTATCCAGAGATAGAAATAGCTTTAATACAGAAAAACTGGACTGGTCAACGCTTACAAAGGAAGACATCCTAGCCTATTATGCCCATACAGATAAATCCTTAAGCAATATTCATCTACCTAAAGATGCAATAATATGTAGTAATGTTAATTGTAAAGATATGAAGCATAGGAGAGATATCTGCTCCACGTATAATGATATAGTAAGCGCCTTATATGTAGGCAGTAAGCCCTACTGCAAGCATAAAAATAAGATGCATAACATCAGGCCTGGCTGGAATAAGTATGTAGCTGAGTATCATACTGAAGCCCATGAAGCCACCAAATCATGGGCTATGGCAGGTAGACCCAGACAGGGGCCTGTGTTTGAGCACAAGAAGCTCACTAATGCAAGGTATAAGTATGCTGTCTGCTTCATCTGTAAAAATGAGCAAGCTATGAGGGCTGATTCCATGGCTAAGAAGCTGCTAAGTAACAATGCTACAGATTTTTGGAAGGAAGTGAGAGCTCTTAGCAGTTGCAAAACATCTCTACCATGTACTGTAGATGGAATCTCCGGAACAGCTAATATTGCGGAGTTATGGCGACAACATTATAGCACTTTATTCAACTGTGTCCAAGGTGACTTATATAGGGTGGACAATATTGAGAGTAATGACTCGATGGCGATTATGTCACATGAGGTGTATCATGCCATGAACAAGCTGTCCAATAACAAAGCAAGTGGCTTGGATCATATCTCTGCTGAACATCTTAAGTATGCGAGTATGGGGATAGCTCCTCTCCTTGCTATTTGTTTTACTGGCTTTATGATTCATGGCTTGTTACCAGACTCAATGTTGTATGTCCTGTTAGTGCCGGTCATTAAGGACAAAGCTGGTAAAGTAGGCAGCCTAAATAATTACAGGCCCATAGCTTTAGCCAGCATATTGTCAAAGTTTTAGAAAGAGTTCTGCTGGATAGAATAAATGAGTTTGTTAACTCCACAGATAACCAGTTTGGCTTTAAAGCTAAACATGGCACTGACTTATGCATATATGCCCTAAAGGAGATTGTAAACAAATATAGAGGCAAATACTCTTCAATCCTTATGTGCTTTATTGATGCTTCCAAAGCCTTTGACCGTGTTAATCACAGAAAGCTGTTTGGTAAAATGAGTCAAAGAGGGGTGCCTAAATACATTGTTAGAATTCTGGCCTACTGGTATGCCCACCAGACTATGCAAATAAAATGGGGCAATAGGGTCTCAGCCCCATTTGGGGTTAGCAATGGTGTTAGACAAGGAGGAATTTTGTCCCCAGTCCTTTTTAATCTATATATTGATGATCTGTCTAAACAATTGAAAGCCTGTAACACTGGGTGCGTGATTGGTAATATTTTAGTGAACCATATTATGTATGCAGATGATCTTGTGGTCTTTAGTCCATCTAGCGCTGGTCTCCAGCAGCTCCTTACTATATGTTCCGTGTATGGTGTGGAACATGACATTAAATATAATGCTAGTAAGAGTGCTGTTATGATTTGAAGAACCAAAGAGGATAAATGTCTAAAATATCCTGATTTTAAATTGTCTGACAATAATCTTAGTGTTTGTAATAAGGTAAAATATCTAGGGCATATTATTACAGAACAAATGACAGATGATGAGGATATTTATAGGCAACGACGCATGCTGTATGTACAGGCGAATATTCTCTTGCGTAAATTTGGTGTGTGTGCAGATGTGGTGAAGGTGTCGCTATTTAGAGCATACTGCACACCACTCTACACTGCGCACCTGTGATCGAACTATGGAAAGACAAGTATGCAGAGACTAAAGGTGGCATATAACGATGCCATGAGAACACTGCTAAGGCAACCTAGATGGTGTAGTGCCAGTAATATGTTTGTGGCTGCAGGAGTCAGTACTTTAGAAGCTATCCTAAGACATCACATGTATAAATTCATTTGCAGGATAAATGACTCTAAAAATGTGCTTATTGTGGCCTTGTCAAACATTAGCACTACACGCTACGAATCCCAGCTGTGGAGACACTGGTATCGTTGTCTCTTTGTAGGACATTGATCATTCTTTTAATCTGGATTTTTAACTTATGTATTGTGTTTTAAAAATATATATATATTATGATGTTTTTATAAGTGATATACCAAGATTTTATATGTATATGATATTTAATATGCAATGCATTTTTTATGTAATGTTGCTCCTTGTCTGGAATAAAGTTTATTAAAAATATTATATCTATATAAAATACAATTTTTTATGTTTATTCACTACTTTTTTTTTACATCAATTCTATTAGAGTGAATTGATGTTCCATATCTCAAATCAGTGACATGAATTCAGCACAGGGTTATCTGTGCTGGTTATTTAAAATAATAAAATAGACAAAAACTATTTTTTAATTGAAATAAAATTGTAGTAAAACACCAAGAAATAATTTCAAATAATAATATAATAATATTCAAATAAAGGAAGTAAAAATGAATTAACTGAACTTAACTTGTCCCCTCTAATCTGCAGGTTCAGTAGACAAAAGGTCATAAGTGTTAGGAGTAGAATTCGGCCATTCGGCCCATCAAGTTTACTCCGCCATTCAATCATGGCTGATCTATCTCTCCCTCCTAATCCCATTCTCCTGCCTTCTCCCCATAACCTCTGACACATGTACTAAACAAGATCTCTGCCTTAAAAATATCCACTGACTTGGCCTTCACAGTCTTCTGTGGCAAAGAATTCCAACAACCTACTGATTCCTGGGACCATTCTTGTAAACCTCCTCTGGACCCTCTCCAGAGCCAGCACATCCTTCCTTCAATATGGTGCCCAAAATTGCTCACAATATTCCAAACGCAGCCTGACCAATGCCTTTTAGAGTCTCAGCATTACATCCCTGTTTATGTATACAAGCCCTCTTGAAATAAATGTGCCCTGTGAAATAAATTGGGTTGCTGTTCTTACACCTGTTCAGAGAATAAATGGAAAGGAAGATTTACCATTGTAATGCTGATGAGTCCAGGACACAATTGTACTCACTTGTGGACTCTTTGTGGAATGCAGTGATGGATTAGATTGATGAACTACAGGCCACGGGAAACTCAAAATCAGCTCCTTGTGTTTGCTTATTCTTTAGAAAGTAGTTTTTATGGTCACTAACAATTTATTTAATAACATGATTCAGAGACTCTAACAAGGCCTCTTGTCATTTATTCTGGATTCTGTTGATTTTATGGTCTTAAATCATTTTTTTAGCTCTCACAACAGAACGACATCATTTGAAGTGTGTTTTAATAACTTTTCACCTGGTCAGTCATTAACTGATCAAGAATTTAAGAATTGGTGGGGTGCTCAAACAGCCTGAACATTTTTAAAATCATGTAAAACAGTTTTTGTTTAGAGGTATGAAATTATTGAAGCTGTTTTGTTTCTTATTAAAAATGCATGCTTCAAATTATTCAATTCAGTTATAATCTTAATTGAAGGAATTTTGATTGAAAAATGTTTACTTCATAATTGTTGCTAAAAGACATTCAGAAATCCATTCATGATTGGTGTTCAAAATTCCCACCTTAACAATGTTTTAGAGCTATCCTGGATGCTGTGCATTTATCAGTCTCAACCATTATCATTTATGCTCTTCAGAAAATAAGAGACCTCTGGTAACTTGGTAGTGGTATTGGTTTATTAGTGTCAAGTGTGCAGACATACAGTGAAATATTTGGTGTTGCGTCTGATTAAGCAAATAATACTATACATGAGTACATCAGATAGTGTGAAAAGGAAAATAAACAGGGTTGTGTTGCAAAATATAGTATTGCAGATTTTAAAAAGTGCAATGGCTACAATGAGGTAGATTGGAAGGTCAGAAATCCATCCCAAGCACATGTGGTTTGCCGAAGATTCTCATAACAGCAGGGAAGAAACTGTTCTTGAATCTAGTGTTATGTATTTTCAATCTTTTGCTTTCAACCCAACATGAGAAGGGAGAAGATACAATGACTGGGGTGTGAGTTGCCCTTGATTATGTTGGCTGCTTTCCTGAGGTAGTGTGAAGTATTGATGGGGGGTTGGGGGGGAAGGTGGGGGGGAGAGAGAGGCTGGTTTGTGTGATGCTCTGGATTGCGTTAAAGGATTATGTGGCGGGGTTTTTCAAACATAAAGGATGTTTTTGTTTGACTTTAAATTTTGAAAGGATATTTTAAATGTGCATATTGCTGATCGCCCTTAACAGTGGGTCCTAAACTTAGGAAGCAGCTGTTCACAGGAGAACAGAATTGAACATAAAATTGAAAGAGGAAATCAATTATATATTTTGATGCAACAGAAACCTGGTGTAATATTGCATCTTTGAAGCACAATAGCAGACAGAGCATTTCATGGTGGAGGAAAGAAGATTGGTTTCTATGTTTCTATGTTTCTTTCTATGATTGTTGAACCATTTAAGGAGTGTTAAATCAATACTTTTTAAAATGATGTTGAAAAGATTGATTCTGGGTAATGTTTTGAAAATGAACAGAAAAAAAAGTGATCCAGGAGGTAATTCCAAAGATTATATCTAAAAGCCTGGTGGGAGTTTGGTTACCAGGCAAATGTCTTTAGTTTTATTAAACAAATGTATGCCCTGTGTCACTGTTTTGTAATGTTGTCATTAAGTCAAAAGATTTAGAGCCGAAAACCAAAAAATATAGGCTGACACTACAGTGTAATGGTGAATGGTTGCCGTACCACCATCTTTTGAATAGAGTGGTAAATTGAGATCCTCTCTGCTCTCCTGGTTTGATGCCATGACACTATCTTAAACTAGAGCCAGACTAATATTCCCAGTGCCCTGGCAAATTCATTCCTCACTCAATGCTACTAAAATAGATTATCTTCTTATTATCACATTGTGACTTGTGGGAGTTTGCTTTGCACAGATTGCCTGCCATGTTTCCTACATTATCACATCCCTACGTTACCACACATCAAATAGTGCATCCATTGGCATAAAGAGCTTTGGAACGTCCTGAAAATGACATGGAAATGTAATGCTGAGCTCTACATTATGATTTTAGGGTATTTACATGAACAAATATAGAGATTTTTAATGGGCTTCTTCAAGGCAGCAAGGCAGAGAGTAATAGAAAGGACATTCCATACTTGGGGGCAAAACAAATAGGCATACCCTTAACTGATGGGATGAGTAACTTTAGGGATGATCAGGTTGTTCAAATCAAAGAAAGATTCATCAGTTAAAGGAGATGATGGGGTGATAGATACAAAGTCGTGGGGAGATTTAAAGTCAAGAATGAGAATTTTGAAATCAATGTCTTCACTAGAAGACAAGTTCGGTGGCAAGTATAGAGATAATTATAAAAATATACAGCATGGAATCAGCTCATTTAGATCAACATCCATGGTTTCCATCCCTCAGTAATGTCATCCGCAATACTACCTGCACTGAAATAAATGAAATTTAATTCAATAGTCTTTCCTTGCTCACTTCTTTGGAACTGGTGAATAAAGACCTTGCCTATCTTACTTTTAACCTCCTCACACCCTCTTCACCAAAACTTCTCAAGTCAAAGCCTCACTCAGTACCTTAACCTCAAACACAGCACTTGCACCCCAGAACATAGCTGCTCCCAAAAATAGCTGCTCTGTAAATTCCTATCTTCCGTATATTTATCACTAGGAGTTTGGCTTTGTGACGTTAAAAATTGTACAAAGGCACCAATTTTTGTGTCTGCGACCCATATGTTCTTCCACTTCAGGTGAAAAAGATAGGAGAAAGAAGTTTAAAAAGACAATTTGTGGAGTTATCTTTGCAACCTAAATATAAAGAATATTTACAATTTTTAACTGACCAAATTTTACTTATTTAATGATGTAATTTCATATTTGTAGTATTTCAGGATCCTGCTCAACTTTATTGGTGGAATGAGCAATTTCTATACTGTCCTTAATCTCCTTTGATCAGAATGCATATTAGTGTTACTGTAAATGGAAATATCTTGAAAAAGGTTTAGTTCTAGGTATTTTTAAGAATATTTTGCACTCTACATAATGAAACATTGAAATACACCTCAAACATCATCTTTCAGCATACTGTATGTTCTAGAATTAAATTTCAATATGGATAATCACAAAACCAAAATATTACAATAATTGGCAATACAATGTCTGATGTAACAGTTTTTTTAACTGCCTTGTGAATAATAGTATGTAAAAAATAGTTCTTTGTATAGTCCTTAATTGAGACTGATAACTGTATTCCAATTTTCTACTCTAAAATATACAAACCATTGCCTTACAATGAAATTGGCTAAGGAGCAAAAGTCCAGAACATGAAGGAGCAGCAATATTTATGTTAGTCTTACTAAGCATTTGTCTCCCGATTATTTCACTGACATTTAGGACGAGAGGGGATCTTATAGAAACATATAGAATTGTTAAGGGATTGGACAGGCTAGGTGCAGGAAGCATGTTCCTGATGTTGGGGGAGTCCAAAACCAGGGTTCACATTTTTAGAATAAGGGGTAGGACTTAATTTTGAATGAGCAGATGAAATGAGTTTCCATTAGTATAACTATAAAAGCTCAAAGCAATGTGAATTTACTTGACCAAGAAGGTCTGGCAACTTTATTCCATGATTATGTACCAAAATCACATTGAATACAGTTTTATACAAAGGAGGGAAAGAAGTAGTGATGCAACATTTAGAAAGGCATCTGTAATATTAGGTGCTCTGTGCTTTGCAATCATGCAAATAATAATTTTTATTTTAGGAACTTGAGCGTACTTTGAAAGGAAGTATAGGAAATGGCATTTTCCATTTGTTAAGTATATTATCGCACCTTGATCAGGGAAATAAATCCCTCTATTCCTTGAAAATAATTTTAAACCTTAACCTCAGAGAATGATGGCAGTTGTTTGTGTGTGTATATCCCCTAATGGTGTTCATTTTTGTTATTTACTTTCTTAAACACTCATTTCCCTTATGTGTTGACTCACATTTCATGATTATGTTTTAACATTTTAGTCAACCCAGGAATATAGCAATGGGCATGGCAACACTTCAAAGTCCTGAAAGTACCAGCCTTTAGGCACTAAGAACAGTTTAATGGTAAAAAATAACAAGAATAAACAGCCAGAAATAAAGCATTCAGAAATAAACCACTTATGAAACAATTTCTAAAGTACAGGGTGAGTTTTCATAGCTTTAATGGTCCCTTTGTTGGCTTCATAGGCTGAGTCCTGGTGATTGCCATAAATCAACTTAGTGGTAGGCTACCAATGTCAGTCTAAATGCCTTCAGATTGAATAGTGGCATAAATTCAGCAAACTGGCAGGCACCATTGACTCCAATTGAGAGATAAGCTGCAGAAGTGAATTATAATCAGTTACGATGTTGTGAACAACAAAACAAGAAAAACATGCCAACAGAATATATCATAACTTAACTGAAAATGTAACTGACTCTCTTACTTACTGGAACACATGTATGCCATTAATATGTCATTGTAATGGTGCAAATTGGCAGCAAACTTAAGTGTATTCATGTTGTGAACAGTCTTGTAGCCTGTTATTTTTCTTGCTGTGTCTTATTCCTGGCTTTCTGGGCATTCGTTCTGTACATTCCTTGTATAATTATAATGAATAACCTTTCAAAGTTCTACATTAATTGTGAATCATTTTGAAACACCCTGATTTCCGAATAATTTTTAATGAACATAAGTTTTTTTCAAATTTTTTAAATGCCTTACAGCGAATAAATAACATTGAAAAAGGTGGTTACTATTGACTTGGAGATAAGAGCCACTGCCTCACAGCGCCAAAGACTCAGGTTCAATCCAGACCTTGGGTGCTGTCTGTGTGGAGTTTTCATGTTCTACCAGTGACCACGTGTGTTTCCTCCAGGTGGTCCAGTTCATTCCCACATCCCAAAGGCTTGTGGGTTTGTAGGGTTGTAGCTGTCAATTTCCCCTACTGTGTAAGGATTGGGATAATATAGAAATAGTGTAAATGAGTGTGATGGTCGGCATGGGCTCTGTGGGCCAAAAGGGTCTATTTCCATGCTGTATCTGTAGGCTAAACTAAATTAAATACAGCATCAATCTTCCACAGAGCAAGGTGCATATGATAGCAATGTGGCTGGACAGCAAAATTGTCCAAAGCTGCTTCATAAATTTCAAGTACTGGCTCAAGCGGCCTTTTCACGGGGCGACTTGACGCAAGAGTTAACCAGAGTTTAACATCGTGGGAACCTCGTGCGATAACAGTACGGCATTCGTGGACCACCGTGGACCACCGTAGCGCTAACGGCAGGTAATCGTGTATCTTGGTCACTCGGGAGAAAATTCAAGAAAGTTTGAATTTCTCCAAGAGTGACTTATACACTTGTGGTTGAGCATTGCAACATTATATGGACGTAGTGGCCAGTGCGATATCCGTAATAACTCTTGCAGGTACCGTGGGAACTCCTGCGAACGGTGAACCCGGAAGCTGGACAGAGGGGACAGAAGGTGAGTAAAAAAGGTGGTCTCAATATCGACAAGGGAACATGTGTCCTTCGAGGACGTCCCACCTAATTGTCATTGTTGGATAATCTTTTTAACAGGAACACTTGCAGAGATGGCTCCCAGAAAATCTCAAAGAAAGGGGGTAAAGCGTGTCAGAGATGTTTTTGCCATGTTGCTCTATTCAGTTTCTATATTGTTTCAGTTTCTATATCTATATTGTTGCTCTATGCAGTTTCCCAGGGGGTCGGGACGGGACTGGAGTTGGGAGGGAAAGGTGGGGGAGTCGAGGGAGAGGAGGGGGAGACAGATGGGGGTGTCTTCATTTACTGGCGGCGGGTGTCTGTCACTGAAACAGGCAGGTGAGATTTCACATCCACCTTGTGTGTGCCTCTCTCTCTCTCTCCCTCCCTCTTACACAGGCTGAGAGACTCTGCCTCTGTGAGTGTACGTCTCTTTCTCCCCCTCTCCCACACACAGTAAGACCGAGGTACTGTGCTCAGTCCATCTGTGTCCAGGGCCAGCGTTAAGCCGATTTGACCGATTGCTCCCAATTGGGCCCCGCGCCTAATGGGGGCCCCGCACTAATGTTCAGTATTTCGTACGGAAATACGAATTCTCTTTGTTAAATAAAGATTTTTTTTAATTCGCCATCCGGATTTTTTTTAAACGAACATGCATAACAACCGCTGCACGGCCATCATACACAAACGATTTGTTAACTAGTGCTGTTAGCACTTCTTAACGGTAAGTAGTTAACACCTTGTTATGCGAAGTCATGAATCTGCATCTATCCACATTCCTCAGTAAATGTTATAGTGTTTTGAACAAGTATTAATGACGCCGTGTTCAAAAGGGAACTGCAGATGCTGGAATATCGAAGGTACACAAAATTGCTGGGGAAACTCAGCGGGTGCAGCAGCATCTATGGAGCGAAGGAAATAGGCGACGTTTCGGGCCAAAACCCTTCTTCAGACTCATTTAATGACGCCGTGTTCCTTTGAATAAAATTCACGCGGCGTCATTAATACTTGTTTAAAACACAATTACATTACTGAGGAATGTAGATCGATGACACGTTGAGAATTTCATTTAACTCACCATCATGAGTGAGGGCCCCGGACCGCGAGAAGGGGCTTCTTCCTGGTGTGCAGGTTAGTCATTCACCTACCGACCCACGTTGTGTCTCTCTGTCTTTTGCTCACTCCCTCCCTCCCTCTTTCTCTCCCGCTCCCCGTCTCGTCTCTCTCTAGCTCTCCTACTCCCTCTCTATCACCCTGTCCCCTCAGCATTCCCGGAATCATTGATGTTTAGCGGTAGACAAAAATGCTGGAGAAACTCAGCTGGTGAGGCATTCGCCTGGCCCGCTGAGTTCCTCCAGCACTCTGTGTTTTTTGTTTGGCTCTGAAGTTGAAGGTGGCTCAGCGGGACGGGCAGCGGCTCTGGGGAGAGGGTTGTGTTTCTGGTCGAGACCCTTCTTCAGACAATCACAAGTACTCTCACTGACGCAAGTTCAGTTCGGTCTGAAGAAGGGTCTTCTCTCCAGAGTCGCTGCGCTGCCTGTCTGCTGAGTTACTCCAGCTTTATGTCTATCTTCAATTTCAGAGAAATACAATTTCTCACGGGGGGCTTATAACGTCTCTAAACCCCTCTGGGACCCTCTGAACACCTCTAAACCCCCTCTAGCCACCCTATTTCCCTCTATTCCCCTCTAAACAATTGTAAACACACCTGAACCCATCTGAAGCCCTCTAAACATCTCTAAACCGTTTAAACCCCCTAAGGCCGGCCATGCACGCACACACACAGACGCATACACACAAACACACACACTCAGTCACACAGACACAGAGACACAATAGCATACACTCATAAACACACACACACACACATTCAATCTTTCAAAGTGCCGCTCATTTTATTAGATGTGTGACACTTTCATATAGTTTTTCAAAATTTTAGTATATCAAGCATTTAATGTTTTTTTTGGTTAAAGACGAGCATACTACACGAAATATAAACATACATACATTTTTACTTTTCTAGAGTAGGGGCCCCGCCATCAATTTTCTAATTGGGCCCCGCAATTCCTAGCACCGGCCCTGTCTGTGTCTCCCACATACACAGTAAAACATGTCTCCAAATGAGCCAATTCAACCAAGGGAGGATATTTATAGTGTGTGAAAAAAAAAGTTACATCAATTGTGTCACGTGTAGTTCACGATGTTCATTCAAGGTTTAACGCGAAAGCTCGGGAGACGGACAAGTCACTCGCACAAATAACAGAAATGCCGAGTACCGTGGGAACTCTTTATCTACCCCCCGTTATATCGTGCGAGACTCGTGCTGGACCACGACCACTTCACTCTGGTGACATCTTGCGTCAACTCGCCCCGTGAAAAAGCCCCATCAGGCACCAGGGAATCTTTCCTCCATTTGTTCTGATGTGATGTGGGTTTACGATTTTCCTCCTGGACAAGCAGATAGAATTGCAGTTTGGCTTCTGATTCAAAAGGCAGTGATAGCACTTCCAATAAACAGTATCCCCTGAAATTGCAAGTCAGATTATATATTACTACGGACTGACGCTAAACTGCATTTCGTTGTACCCATACTTGTATTTGTGCAATGACATTAAAGTTGAATTGAATTGAGAATATGGTTTCGGGATCTGGTAACAGTCTCTGTACTCAGTTCTACCATTGCACTTAAGACGATTTTTTTGCTTCTTTTTTGCTCTTGCAATTATCGATAGCATCTGGTATCTGGAAAAATCTGCCAACTCATGTATTTAAGACATATTTTAAAACTTTCATTTCCTTTAAGTAAAGACACTGGAAGTTTATTGAATGGAAGGATATTGCTCTTAACTCAATAAAATACAAGTGCAAATGTATCACTTCAATCAGCCCATGTCTTCCATGAAAGCAGATTACATATGGACAAAGATGCAGCCTTACCATAGGATGGCAGTACAGGCACTGTTAACATTTGCATGGAGCTCTTCCACAGCCAAGATTAGCAATGTTTTTATATTATGAATCACCTGTCTTAATCAATCCCAAAGTAACACTTGGATATAAATAAGCATCAATTGCAAATTGATTCTAACAGTCCTGCCCTAACTGTTAAACAGTAATGCAATTTTAAGGGATGCTGCAAAAATAAATTTGTCTTCTTTTTTTTTTTTATGAGTCACAGCTTTGCTATACCCTGAGTTGTCTCCTTTTATAAGCTTGGATTCTAACCTCCTCAACATTGATTCCTCATCCTTATTTTTACATCCTTCAGTCTATCTCCATTGAATTCAAATATATTCACTTAGTCTTTCAGACACCTTTTCTAAGTGGATGCCTCAGCCTTTTTGTTATAATCATTGTCACAGAACTAAGATTATCAACTGCACCTTTGGAAAATAATTTAGAAATTATTTCCAATTCTTGGAACTATTTGAAAAAAAATAAATAGAAAATGTGTTCACTCAACATGATCTGATGGCTAGTACCTCAATACAATGTGAGTATAGTCAATCAAAATAATTTTTTTCTGAAAATAATTCACTCTACCTCTGCGCCCATCCTTGACAATTAAGTATTGTATTATTTTACGACAAATACATTATGCTCATTTAATGGCTGACCCAATTAAGAATAATTTAGTAGTGCAGACGTTGGCTACCAGTTTGCCAAGAAGTTTGGATTAGACTTTAGAGATACAGAGCAGAAACAGCCCTTCTGACCCACCGGGTCCATGGCCCCATACACTAGCACCATCTTACACACTAGGGACATTTTTTTCCATTTCACCGAAGCCAATTAACCTACAAACATGTGCGTCTTTGGAGTGTGGGAGGAAACCGGAGCACCCAGAGAAAACCTACATGGTACCAGGGAGAACGTAAAAACTCCGTAGAAGTTGGCACCCATGTTCAGGATCAAACCAGAGTCTCTGGCGCTGTAAGGCAGTAGCTGCCGCTGTACCACTGTGCCGCCCTGATTGCTTCATTTTTTGGTGAACTATGAGTGGACATGGTAGTTTCCTGAACTTGAAATTCTTATCATATCATGATATGAATTAGAGATTCTGTCACCTTTTTGGTTGTAACCTCCATTAATAACATAGTTTGAAACCCATTGCTTTCTACCGTAAGACTACAAACTTAGTTTTTCTAATAAGTAATGAACTGTTCTTCAGAAAATAAATATTCCATCTCACTATAAATTTATATCCCAGTCCATTTTCCAGTATTAGTTCAGAGATGTGTCACTTCTCCATGAATTATACAAAAAAAGACATAATACGATGGCATCTATTGGAAAGTGGCAGGCTTATTACTAGGCCCTTTGAAGCCTCCAAGAGATCACGAGAAGTAGGTAGTAATATAAGAGCATTTTAGTAAAAAAATAAATAACTGTATCCACTTAATAATAATTGTTCAAAATAATTGTTTTCTTTACATTGCCACCACCACCCAATCCCATCTCCTAACAGCCACACCATTGAAGATACCAATCAATCCTTTGTTGGGGAATGCCTTTTTATGTCATTCAAAGAAGAAAATATGTGCTTAAAGACAGAAGCCAGAAAGGTCATAGTATTGAATATATTAAGCACGGTAACATATCATTTTCAAAATGCAAACTGCTGGAGGAACTCCTCGGGGAAAGGAATTGTTGATGTTTCACATTGAAACCCTGTATCAGAACATATTGTAAGGACATTCAGATTGTGTTTTAATTTCTCCTGACCTTGAAGGAATGGGATCAATTACTTCTTCAAGTCAACCTCTTTGCCAAAGCTTTTGGTTACTTGATCTAATGAAATCACATTGCTTGAGAAAGCCTGTGCCTCATATCAATGCAAGATACCTTTAAATTTAAACTGATTGGCCACTAATCTGTTCTACATTTCCTGGCCTCAACCATTGATGAGTACAAGGATATTTGCAGAAAGCAATGCCACATTCAATTACACCTACTGTATGCTCATCCGTTTGAAAAAGTTCTTACCTAAAAATAAACCTATCTATGTCCTCCATATGTGCTGCCTGGCCCGTTGAGTTATTCCACCGCTGTGTTTTTTTAATGATCATCAGGCTTGGCTTTACCTCTTTTCATCTGTTCTGTACTGTTGATGCCACCATATGTCATGGAAAACCACATTTTCTACTTGATGCAATTCCACAAATAGATTTCCAAGCCTATTAATTAACACGTTTACAAGATCATACCAGGATCTTAGGGTTCCATTGCGTCAGGTTTATTTTTTTAATGCCAGTCCCAGCAACCTTGACAAAATTTTAATTAAGATTTTGTAAAGACTTCCAAAACCATTAGTTTACAGTTGGGACCCTGTTTCTTCATTCTTCTTTCAATCTATAAAAATATACTGAACAAGATTACCTGCCATCTGCCATTACCAGACCTTTCTAAAATCAAAGCTAATACTTTCCTTGCAATTTGACCTAGAAAATTGTATGCCATCTTTATCGCAAATTGGCAAAAGGCTATTAAAAGATTTTATATATCTACAAGGACACTTTCTTATTATTTACATAAAACTATCAGAAAGTATGCACATGTGTAACAATGGTTTTTGTACCTTCTGTACCTTGTAATCTAAGGACGTTCCTGCTCAGGTTTTCTTTTTCCAGGGATATAATCAACACAGGTCTGCCAGCTCTTTCCTAATTGTCCTTAGGAAGTGAAAAAGTAGAATTTGCTTTCTCCCGTTGCTATCCGAACAGGTAGAGATCATTGCTTTGAGAAATATTGAGGTATTGTTGACAGAACATCACAAAATGTAGCTAATATTATAAAGAGAAAAAATAGAACAAAGAAGTGTACAGAATAGGAACAGGCTCTTCGGCCCATAATGTCTGTTGAACATGAAGCAAAGTAAAAGTAATCTCATCTGCCTGTACATAATCCATATCTCTCCATTCCCTGCATACTCGTGTGAATATCTAAAAGGCTCTTAACTGCCACTATTGTATCTGCCTCCACCACCGCTGGCAGTATGTTCCAAGCATCCACCACTTATACCTCACATCATCTTTAAGATTGCCGTATAAAGCTATGCCTGCTAGTCTTTGACATTTGCATATTGGGAAAAATGGGTCTGACTGTCTATCCTATCTATGCCTCTTTATACTTCTATCAGGTCTCCCCTCAGCTTTCAACCTCCAGAGAAAACAATACAGGTTTATCCAACCTCTCCATATACATGCCACCCTCCAATCCAAGCAACATCCTGGGAACCTCTTTGGCACCCTCTCCAAATATGGATAAATAAATGGGGGAAAAAACCAAAACAAATATATGCATTAAAACAGTACTTTCCTAAACCTTACGATAACCCAAAACATTTTTGAACAGCTTTTGAAGTGCAGATATTATTGTAATGTAAGGCATTCAATATATTCATGGCAACTAGAGTCTTAAATTTCATTCGAAGGCGCCCATAAATTTAGCAACATACATTGCAGGGTTCAGATGTTTACTGTAAACCATTCTCACATTTCTCATATGATTTACAATCTCATTTTAATCCTGCAGAAAGATTACTGGCTTGTAAATGCTCCCATCTTCCATTATGCTGTACTAAGCGTTAATTTTATAGGATATTTTCTGGTTGGATTAATGTCTTTTGTCATGCTGAACATTTAGTTATAATGTCATCTTACCTTTATTCTGCAAGGTCAAATGCCTGACCTTACTTGATGTGTAATTCGAGTTGAAAATAATACATTTGCTAAATCATTAATTAGCAATAGTCAATTGAATAAATTCCACTAAAACCATCTTAGATGTGGGCTTCAAATTCACAGGAGCATTTACACGTTGATGACAATTGTGTAAAATATTACATTAATTGCAGTCATTACATAGTGTCAGGGAGAACTATGTAGGAGATGGTTCATGGACTTGCCTCCAATTTGAAGAGGTATATCTGGTTACAGTGTGGTCTATGCCAATTATTCTCCCTGAAGACAGTTTGCAACAGAAAGAATTGTAAACCTGAGGGAATAAAATGCCTTTCTGGATTGTCAGGTATTCTTGTATCATGGTAACTGTTTAACTAGATTATCAGTCCATGGGTGAAGTAAGTATATTTTACAGCTGCCAATTTAAGGAGCTTTATAAAATACAGGTGATACATGGAAGTTATACAAAATTGTGGGGTGTCCAGCAGTCTATGAATACGTTATAAATTAGTTGCCCTGTTTTCCATCGGTTGAGTTTTTATGTGGCCAAGTTGAACATTGGTGCATGAGAATGGAAAGGGGTACAAAACCAAAGGTCACACTGTTGCATACTTTCTGACAAAATATTTTCTTATTTATTTTAAACTGTTTGAATTTATAGAATATTTTAATTGCCATTTGCAATTTGTGAATTCTGCTGGAGCATCGGGATGTCAGTCACTTTCCTTTTGTACAAAATAGCCACATGCAAACGCATGATTAAAAATTAAAGGGGTTCAATTCAAATTTAGTACAGGCTCATTATGGTCACGGTGGCGCAGCGGTACAGTTGCTGCCTTACAACAAATGGAGCGCTGGGGCGCCTGTTCTATCCAATGGGTGCTGTCTGTACAGAGTTTGTACTTTCTCACCATGATCTGCGTGGGTTTTCTCAGAGATCGCCGGTTTCCTCCCACACTCCAAAGACGTACAGGTTTTGTATGTTAATTGGCTTGGTAAACGTAAAAATTGTCCCTAGTGGGTGTAGGATTGTGTTAATGTGCGGGGATTGCTGGTTGGCGCAGTCCCGGTGGTCCGAAGGGCTTGTTTCCGCGCTGTATCTCTAAACTAAACTAAACTAAACTAAACCACAGCCTTCCAAAGAGTAACATCCTGATTGAGGTAAATAAAAAGAAAATTCCAGCAGTGCAAAATAGTTGTCTCTCCATTAGCAATATTTAATTTTTATCTAACTTAAATCCTCCCTAGTGGCCCTTGCAAATCTGCCCCCAGGTTATTTTTCACCCTCCATTTCAAGTGCAACCAATCCCTCTTGGAAAGGTCACCTTTGCATCTGACGAGCTTTTAATGGTCCAAAATTCTGAGTCATTGCTCCTTGCACTGATTCCTCACCCACTCACTTATCTGTCCTATATTGCTATTCCTACCCTAACAGAATTAAGGGATCACTAGCTTTGAGGTCCAGCTATTTACTTTTTCCCTAACTCTCTATATTTTCTCTGCAGGACCTCTGCTTCTCCTACCTATGCCATTTGTGCCAATATGCACAAAGATTTCAAGCTGTTTGATAATGCTCTGCAGCTGCTCGATGACATTCTGGATCCTGGCACAAGGGAGGAAATGCACCATCATGGAGTCCCATTTGCTGCCATGGAATCTCCCGTGATTCACCATAGCCAAAGAGTCTCCTATCAACATAGCCCTGTCCAACTTCACCCTTCTGCACTGTGCTTCAGAGCCAGGCCTTGTGCCACACACCTGATGGCTGGTACTGCTGTCCCCAGTGAATAGTTATCCCCCTAACAGTATCCGAAAGAGTGTACCTGATTTAGATGTGAATGGCCACAGGAGATTCCTGTAATCTCTGCCTACTCACCTTTCCTTTGGTAGAGTCACCCATCAACATTCTGCCTGAACTTGGGTGCGACCACCTCACTGTAACTCCTATCTATGAGGCTCTCAGTCTCTCGGATGATCCTAAGATTGTCCAGCTGCAGTTCCAGTTCCCTTAAGCCATCAGTCAGGACCTGCAGCTGGATGCACCTCACAGATGTAGTCTTCAGGAACACTGAAAGTTTCCCTGATTCCTACATCTGGCACAAGAAGCATACCACTGCCTAACTACCAACCTGAATGCACTGAAATTATAAAAGTACTGGTGAGAGAATAAAATACATTACCTTATCTTTAGTTTAATTTAGCTTAGTTTAGAGCTACAGCACAGAAACAGGCACTTCAGTGCACAGAGTCTATGCCGACCAACAATCCCAGTATACTAGCACTATACTAGCATTATTTTACAATGTTTTTAAATAAACACTACAAACCTGTATATCTTTGGAACATATGAGGAAACCGGAGCATCCGGAGAAAACCCATGTGATAACATAGAGAACAGATAACATACAGCCAGTATCCATAGTCAGACTTTGGCGGTGTAAGGCAGCAACTCTACCACTTCACCATTGTGCTGCCCACAGAATATTATCTACTCAACTTCTGCTCAGCCTCCTTGCCAAAGCCTCTCATGCCAAAGGCTCAACCACAGCACTTCCGAGGAGGATTTCTCCTCTACCTTTACCATGGAGAAATATTGGTGAACTTGGGACAGTTAATGGTGGTGTCTTGGGAACAGTCTGTATTATGGTTGAGGAGGTACTGAACGTTCTAAGGCAGATGATGGTAAATAAATCTCCCAGCCCAGATCAGATATAGCCAAGGACACTGTGGGAAGCTAGAGAAGAACTGCTGGGGACCTAGCTGTTTTATATGTATCATCATTAGACACGGGCGAGGTGATGGAAGAGCTTGGATAGTTGTAGACCCAAGGAATTTAGGTACATAGTTCCTTGAAAATTGTGTCACAGGTAGATAGGGTGGTCAACAAGGCTTTTGGCACAAAGGCAGAGTATTGAGTATAAAAGTTGGGAGCTCATGTTACAGTTGTATAAGACATCGGTGAGGCCACAGTTTGTGTATTGTGTTCAGTTTTGGTCACACTGTTATAGGAAAAATGTTGATAAGATGGTAAGGGTGGAGAGATGATTCACAAGGTTGCTGGCAGGGCCTGAGGACCTGGGCTATAGGGAATTATTCAACAGGATAGGACTCTATTCCCTGGAGTGCACGAGGATGAACTATATATATCTTATAGAGGTATATAAGATCATGAGAGGAATAGATAGGATAAATGCACAGACTTTTACCTCGAGTAGAATAATCAAGAACCAGAGGACATTGGTTTAAGAAATGGAGGTAAGATGTAATAGTAACCTGAGGGGCAACCTTTTTTACACAGCGTGGTAAGTATATGGAACTATCTGCCGGAGCACGTGGTTGAGGCAGGGATTATCACAATGCTTAAAACATTTGAATAAGTACATGGATAGGATAGATTTGGATAGGTATAGAGGGATAGATACATAGATACATAGATATGGGCCAAACACAGGCAGGTGGGACTAGTGCAGAAGGGGCATGTTGGTCGGCATGGACAAGTTGAGCCAAGGGGCCTATTTCCACGCTGTATGACTCTATGACACTCTATGACCCTCTGTTTACAGATGACACTAAAATAAGTTATCATGGTTATCAAGAATTACAGTGGGATCTTGATCAGCTAGGCAAATGGACGATGTAATGGCAAATGCAGTTTAATTCATATTCGTGTGAGGTGTTGCATTTTAAGACGTCAAACTCAGGTGGAGATCAAAGAGTACAAGCACATAGTTCCCTAACAGTGGCATCACAGATAGATAAGGTATTTTAAAAGGCTTTTGGCATGCTGGTTTTCATCAGTCAGGGAAATTTGTATAAAGATTGGATGTTATGTAACAGTTTTACAAGATGTTAGTGAAGTCGCACTTGGAGTATTGCATTTCAGCCTTGGTCAACCTGCTATAGAAAAGATGCCATTAAGCTGAAAAGAGTGCAGAGAAAATTTACAAGGATATTTCCTGCGCTTGGAGGCCAGAGCTACAGAAAGATTTTGGGCAGGCAAGCATTTTATTCCTTGGAGCGCAGGAAACTGAAGAGTGATCTTATGGGATATATAAAATGATGAGGGAAATATATAGGGTGAATTTTAAAGAGTATTTATCCCAGGGTAGAGGAATTAAGAACTAGGGAGCTTGGATTTAAGGTGAGAGGGGAGAGATTTAATAGGAACCCTGAGGGGCTACTTTTCACAGAGGTGGGTAGGTACATGGAACGAGCTGCGAGATGAAGTAGTTGAGGAAAATACAATAACAACATATAAAATATATTTGCACAAGTACTTGGATAGGGAATGTTTAGTGGAATGGGTCATCTGCAGGAAAATGGGACTAGCTTGGATAGGGTATCTAGGGTGGCATGGACGAGTTGGACCAAGGGTCTCTTTCTGTGCTGTACGACTATGGTGAGCGGAATCTGGTAATGTTGGAACTGGCAGTGGAAATGACAAAATGTAGCTTTGAAGGGAGGGAGTTGACAGTCATCAGGAGAGTAACATATAAAAATAATTCGACTTGTTCTCAATGTATTTGGTTACTTTCAAAGTACTGGAGATTTCATGTTTAAAATAAAAAGCTTGTTTTCGTAACCTTGCTTATGCCAATGCTTTCATCGGGAATGTTGCTGGTCACCTTTGTTCACACTGAGCCTTGGCAATGAGAGTCAGCTGCCTGTGCCCTTATGAGTGCATTGGCAACACGGTGATTTTCTTCACACAATGATTTGTAATTTGTGATC
This sequence comes from Amblyraja radiata, assembly GCF_010909765.2. Taxonomy (NCBI): domain Eukaryota; kingdom Metazoa; phylum Chordata; class Chondrichthyes; order Rajiformes; family Rajidae; genus Amblyraja; species Amblyraja radiata. The sequence goes on along the minus strand of NC_045962.1, from coordinate 58,735,303 downwards.
ATAATGATGGTGAACCTGTCATTGCTCGCTGTTGCTACTGTTAACATTCACAGCAACTTCTGACACCCACCCAAGCTCATTTAAATAGACTGCACACTGCTGGAGATTTTGCAGATGCAATTGACAGATTTGGTGTTTTGGCTTAAACCTCAACTTTTGCAAATTATCAAAGCAATTTGTAAAACATTTGCTTGCAAATTCAAATGTAGGGTGACAGTGGTATTGCATGTAGTACAACTGTCTCACAGCTCCAGCAACCTGAATTCAAACCTGACCTCCTGAGCTATCTTTGTGAAGTTTGCACATACTTCCTGAAACAATATGGATCACAAAGTCATGGAGTCCTACATTATGGAAACAGGCCCTTTGTTCCAACTTGTCTATGCTGGCCAAGATGCTCCATCCATTTGCCTGCATTTGGTCCACATTCCTCTAATCCTTTCAAAATGTCTCTTTACCACCCCCCAACTCACCCCCCACCCCACATCCTCAGAAAGTGCAAATTGGTGGATGATGGGAGAATTACATGCAAATTAAAGAACATGTGAGAGAGAATGGATTACATTGAAATAAATTAGGGAATGAGATTGATTGGATTGCTCTGATAGCTGGCAGGAAATATAGTCCAAATGGCCTCCTCCCATGTTATGAATGAATGTAGATTTTTTTCAATGTTATTCAAGTGAGAAGCATTTTTCTCCAAAGTGAAAATGTTTCCTTTTTCTTTTGGTTAAAATGGGCATTGGACACTACTGGAGAACCTGCTCTTCCAGTTGAGAATTAGTAAGGAGAACCCACCGAGTACGTCAATACATTCAACTTCATCGTTGAAATCCTCAAGCATCCTGCATTGTTGGGACCTCCCTCCCCTCACAACAATGCTTAATTCTCAGTTCCCCCTCCCACCCAAACTCCACAATCTGGGTACACCTCTCACCAACATTGGCCCAAATCCTCAGCTACAGGTCCACAATTTGATGACTTCCATACCCTTGGTATGGCATTAACAATGCTCAATCTGATGTACCCTTGACCTGTTATTGCAGTAACATTTCACATCTGCCACCTTATTTTATTCCCCTTATCTCTTTCATTGCCCCAAAATTGAATGGTATCCCTACTTTTTGTACTTCATTGCCTGAACTGCGTACCAACTTCTAGACATTATTGGAGCATCAGGTGAGTAGTTTGAGGTGCTGAAAAGATTAATTGCCCAGTCAGTTAATCTGGAACACATCTGAAGTTTGCAAAAACAAATTAGAGCTCAGGTTTTGCAATAAATTAGACTATCATTACCACTCCACATCTAGACCACCAAGCATATCTATTAGGGTGTGCCAGAATTTATATACAATTATGCCATTGAATGAGGTGTTTAAAAAAAAAAAATCTTACATCTTATTTACACCTGAATAGTTTTTTTCTGCCCAAAAGAAGTGGAGTGCCATTTAAACATTCTATGATTTAAAGTGAGGGGGAGAGAGATTTAATAGGAACCTGAGGGGTAACTTTTTAATACAAAGGTGGTGGGTGCATGGAATGAGCTGCCAGAGGAGGTAGTTGAGGCAGGTACTATAGCAACACTTAAGAAACATTTAGATAGGTACACAGATAGGATAGGTTTAGAGGGATATGTGCCAAATGCAGGCATGTGTGACTAGTGTAGATGGGGCATGTTGGTTGGTGTGGGCAGTTGGACCGAATGGCCTGTTTCCATGCTGTTTGACTCGATTATGAAAATTAGTCATTGTCAATTTGCCTTTTAAAAATTGTTGATGATAATTAATGTTATCTCTTAATCACATGTGTTTCTTTTAATTTCAATTTTGCTTTCTGTAAAATTATTCTAAAGAGGTATAGCACCGAGTTAAGGAATTTGCATCAGAGGAGTGAGTTAGTTTGTGATGTCCACACCTCCACAGTGTAGAACCCAGCAGGGTTTTACTTGCCAACTTACTCTAGTCCAATTGGCTGTTTAACTTGCTTCACTATTTCTGGAATACCAAAGGTGTCATTGGATCCAAAGCCCTGCCCGAACAGAAGAAATTGGCACTCCAGAAAGTGCTACTGTTTGCGGGCAATTTCCTGTAAGATTATCACCAGCCGGCTGCTAAATTATGGTCATTATTTATTAAACATTGATTGTTGCAATGCTGAAAGCTTTTTTTTTTTTTTGCAGAGGAATAGACATCTAGAGGACTATACTAATAAAAAATGTTCATGCATCAGGTAGCTATGAGCTTAAATAGGCTGCCTGAAAGGTTGGTCAAAGACGATTCTATTGTAGGTTTATAATTGGGATTGACTGAAGGGAAATAAACTCGTCTTTCTCACCACAACTTGCATATTCTTTGCATCAGGATGGTAAGAAAGGCTGTGTTTTGCCTTATTGTGTCTACAGTGATAGCCTGCACCAGCCCCCAAAGCTCTGCTGACTACCAGGGACAATTTCAGAATTGCTGCCTGCAATTCTACAACTACCCTCCTGTAAGTCCCGATGTGGGTGAGGTGGGCCAATCAAAACCTCCACAGCTGTAATCAGCTAATGTCTGCAGGCTTTGGCCTGCCCCCAACTGCTTTCCAGTTTTCTCCCTCTCTATTGCAATCAACCTGAAGAAAGGATCAGCTCATAACGTCATCTCTCCATGCAACCTGACCCGCTGACTTCCTCCAGCACTTTCAGCTAAGATTCCAGCATCCTTGTGTCTCCATAAAAAATGTGGATTTGTTGCATGGATCATGCAGTGCACCATTTCCTTGTGTGTGGTGCAAGCAGGCACCAGAACCAGTGGTATGGTGTATGCTGCAGGCCATACATACAGACACAGGTTTTCACAGCTGATGGTTTGCTTTTGAAAGTGAAAAGAAGCCTGCTGAAACTGGGCTCCAGACCATGATGTTTCATGTTGGAAATTCCCCTTCAGATAGAATCTCTTTACTTTGAAAATATACCCCTTATCATGGCTTTCCTCTGACTTATCCCCATACATACACACTGGTATTGATCCATTAACCTCACATTTCAAGTCCAGCCCTAGTTCTACTCCCATATCAAAGGCCTTGCTGAAGTCTCGATAAGTATGTCTACCACCCTGCCCGCATCAACCTTCTTCAAACCACAATCTCCCACGTATAAAACTATGCTCATTAACCCTAATTAGAATTCTGTCTCTCCAAATATATATATATATAAAGGAAAGGGTTTCTTAAATGTGTGAGCGTAGAGACAGAGGGGTGTAAAATGAGAGTAGAAGCAATAGGTAGCAAGGTGAAAAGTAAAAGTGGCAGGCTGGCAAATCCAGGGCAAAAATCAAAAAGGGCCACTTTTCAGCATAATAGTATAAGGGGTAAGAGTGTTGTAAAAACAAGCCTGAAGGCTTTGTGTCTCAATGCAAGGAGTATTCGTAATAAGGTGGATGAGTTGAATGTGCAGATAACTATTAATGACTATGATATAGTTGGAATCACGGAGACATGGCTCCAGGGTGACCAGGGCTGGGAGCTGAACATCCAGGGATATTCAATATTCAGGAGGGATAGACAGAAAGGGAAAGGAGGTGGGGTAGCGTTGCTGGTTAGAGAGCAGATTAACACAATAGAAAGGAAGGACATTAGCTTTGAGGAGGTGGAATCGATATGGGTAGAGCCGCGAAACATTAAGGGGCAGAAAACGCTAGTGGGAGTTGTGTACAGGCCACCTAACAGTAGTAGTGGAGTTGGGGATGGCATCAAACAGGAAATTAGAAATGCGTGCAACAAAGGTAAAACAGTTATAATGGGTGACTTCAATCTACATATAGATTGGGTGAATCAAATTGGCAAGGGTGCTGAGGAAGAGGATTTCTTGGAATGTATGCGGGATAGTTTTCTAAACCAACATGTAGAGGAACCAACGAGAGAGCAGGCTATTCTAGACTGGGTATTGAGTAATGAGGAAGGGTTAGTTAGCAGTCTTGTTGTGCGTGGCCCCTTGGGCAAGAGTGACCATAATATGGTTGAGTTCTTCATTAGGATGGAGAGTGACATCGTTAATTCAGAAACAAGGGTCCTGAACTTAAAGAAAGGTAACTTTGAGGGTATGAGACGTGAATTGGCCAAGATAGACTGGCGACTGATTCTTAATGGGTTGACGGTGGATATGCAATGGAAGGCATTTAAAGACTGCATGGATGAACTACAACAATTGTTCATCCCAGTTTGGCAAAAAAATAAATCAGGGAAGGTAGTGCATCCATGGATAACAAGGGAAATCAGGGATAGTATCAAAACAAATGATGAAGCGTACAAATTAGCCAGAAAAAGCAGCCTACCAGAGGACAGGGAGAAATTCAGAGACCAGCAGAGGAGGACAAAGGGCTTAATTAGGAAAGGGAAAATAGATTATGAAAGAAAACTGGCAGGGAACATAAAAACTGACTGCAAAAGCTTTTATAGATATGTGAAGAGAAAAAGATTAGTTAAAACAAATGTAGGTCCCTTGCAGTCAGAAACGGGTGAATTGATCATGGGGAACAAGGACATGGCAGACCAATTGAATAACTACTTTGGTTCTGTCTTCACTAAGGAAGACATAAATAATCTGCCGGAAATAGCAGGGGACCGCGGGTCAAATGAGATTGGAGGAACTGAGTGAAATCCAGGTTAGCCGGGAAGTGGTGTTAGGTAAATTGAATGGATTAAAGGCCGATAAATCCCCAGGGCCAGATAGGCTGCATCCCAGAGTACTTAAGGAAGTAGCCCCAGAAATAGTGGATGCATTAGTGATAATTTTTCAAAACTCTTTAGATTCTAGGAGTAGTTCCTGAGGATTGGAGGATAGCTAATGTAACCCCACTTTTTAAAAAGGGACGGAGAGAGAAAACGGGGAACTACAGACCAGTTAGTCTAACGTCGGTAGTGGGGAAACTGCTAGAATCAGTTATTAAAGATGGGATAGCAGCACATTTGGAAAGTGGTGAAATCATTGGACAAAGTCAGCATGGATTTATGAAGGGTAAATCATGTCTGACGAATCTTATAGAATTTTTCGAGGATGTAACTAGTAGAGTGGATAAGGGAGAACCAGTGGATGTGTTATATCTGGACTTTCAGAAGGCTTTCGACAAGGTCCCACATAAGAGATTAGTATACAAATTTAAAGCACACGGTATTGGGAGTTCAGTATTGATGTGGATAGAGAACTGGCTGGCAGACAGGAAGCAAAGAGTAGGAGTAAACGGGTCCTTTTCACAATGGCAGGCAGTGACTAGTGGGGTACCGCTAGGCTCAGTTCTGGGACCCCAGCTATTTACGATATATATTAATGATTTGGACGAGGGAATTGAATGCAACATCTCCAAGTTTGCGGATGACACAAAGCTGGGGGGCAGTGTTACCTGTGAGGAGGATGCTAGGAGGCTGCAAGGTGACTTGGATAGGCTGGGTGAGTGGGCAAATGCATGGCAGATGCAGTATAATGTGGATAAATGTGAGGTTATTCACTTTGGTGGCAAAAACAGGAAAGTAGATTATTATCTGAATGGTGGCCGATTAGGAAAGGGGGAGATGCAACGAGACCTGGGTGTCATGGTACACCAGTTATTAAAAGTAGGCATGCAGGTGCAGCAGGCAGTGAAGAAGGCGAATGGTATGTTAGCATTCATAGCAAAAGGATTTGAGTAAAGGAGCAGGGAGGTTCTACTGCAGTTGTACAGGGTCTTGGTGAGACCACACCTGGAGTATTGTGTACAGTTTTGGTCTCCTAATCTGAGGAAAGACATTCTTGCCATAGAGGGAGTACAGAGAAGGTTCACCAGACTGATTCCTGGGATGTCAGGACTTTCATATGAAGAAAGACTGGATAGACTCGGTTTGTACTCGCTAGAATTTAGAAGATTGAGGGGGGATCTTATAGAAACTTACAAAATTCTTAAGGGGTTGGACAGGCTAGATGCAGGAAGATTGTTCCCGATGTTTGGGAAGTCCAGAACAAGGGGTCACAGTTTGAGGATAAGGGGGAAATCTTTTAGTACCGAGATGAGGAAAGCTTTTTTCACACAGAGAGTTCTCTGCCGCAGAAGGTAGTTGAGGCCAGTTCATTGGCTATATTTAAGGGGGAGTTAGATGTGGCCCTTGTGGCTAAAGGGATCAGGGGGTATGGAGAGAAGGCAGGTACAGGATACTGAGTTGGATGATCAGCCATGATCATATTGAATGGCGGTGCAGGCTCGAAGGGCCGAATGGCCTACTCCTGCACCTATTTTCTATGTTTCTATGTTTCTAAATACAGGTGCACAACCTTTTATCCAAAAGCCTTGGGACCAGACACTTGTCGGATTTCGGAATTTTTCGGATTTCCGAATGGAAGATTTTTAGCGTAGATTAGGTAGGTAGCGCGGGCGGCTTGAAAAGTCTGGAGCGGCTGCCTCCTCCCCGGTGACCAGGGAATCATTGTAAATCATTGCATAAATGTTAGCCAGTTAGTTTGGAGGGATTTTTTTGGGGGGGGGGGGGGTGAAGTGGTGAAGGGGGAAACTTTAATTGTTAGTCCCCTACCTGGTCGGAGAGGCGGGGAGCGGGCAATGCCTTACCGGGTCGCCGTGCAGTAAGCTCCGGAGCGCTGTGGCCGCCTACTCCCAACATCGCGGAACTGGGGGCTGCGGGCGTCCGGCCGCGGGCGGCGCCGGTTGGAGCTCCGACCCCGGCAACTCTACCCCTGGCTGCGCGGCGCTCCAAATCCAGCGCCGCCCGCAGCCGGACGCCCGCAGCCCCAGCTCCACGAATGTTGGGAGTCCGCGGCGTCGCAGCGTGGGATACCAGCGGGGAGCGGGCAATGCCTTACCAGGTCGCCGTGCGGTAAGCTCCGGAGCGCTGTGGCCGCCGACACACAACATGTCGGCGGCCACAACGGTGCTGGGGCTGCGGGCGTCCGGCCGCGGGCCGCGCTGGATTTGGAGCGCCGCGCAGCCAGGGGTAGAGTTGCTGGGGTCGGAGCTACAACCGGCGCCGCCCGCAGCCCCAGCTGGGAGTTGGCAGCCACAGCGCTCCGGAGCTTACTGCACGGCGACCGGTAAGGCATTGCCCGCTCCCCGCCTCTCCGACCAGGTAGGGGACTAATAATTAAAGTTTCCCCCTTCACCACCCCCCCTCCCCTCCCTCCCCCCCTCTTTCACACAAAAGCCCTCCAAACTAACTGACTAACATTTAAGCAATGATTTACAGATGTTTAAGTGTCTCCCCGGTCTCCGGGGAGGAGGCAGCCGCTACAGTAGTACAGACCTGGGTTGACCGTGGGTCGTTTTGGGTCAAGTTTGGCGCCAAACGCGAGCTTCGGTGTGCAGACGACATCCTGGGAAAAATGGCCGGTTTTCAGAGTTTTTCGGTTTCCGGAACTCCGGATAAAAGGTTGTGCACCTGTATATATATCTTATCCTTCAAAATAACTTGCCTGGCACAGATGTTAGGCTCACTGGTATATTATTCCAAGGCTTTTTCTTGTAACCCTTCTTAAATGGAGGTACAACATTAGCCGTCCTCCAGTTTTCTAGTGCCTCACCCGTGTCTAACAATGATTCTTCCTTTTAACAAATATTTCTTCTCTAGTTTCTCACCGTGTCCTCGAATATATCTGATCAGAGTCAACTTGATTATGTACATATTTTACATTAGATTAATTGATTGGTGATGTATTAAAATCCTACATTTATTGGGGAAGAGGGTGTTATCAATACACCAACTAATTAGAACAGTCAATAGTCCTTGGGACACTTTCCTGGGACATTCCCTAATCACAAAGTGGCTTATATTATACCTCTCACTTTGACTTACTGGGGAGTATCTTGCACCACACTCATATTTGTCTGCCAGTCTGACTTTGCCTTGACATTTTATTCTTTATTATCATTTTAAATGTCATTTGCTAGGTGAAAAGGGGTCATGCGCATTGCAGTACCCATAGCAATATCAAGGAGGAGGAAACAAATGGAAGAACTTTTTCATCACACATTTGACAAATGCTGATAAATCTGCTGTCGGGCAATGTTTTAAAAGGCAACTCAGTTTTCACACATTGTAAGACTGGCGATCTAAAGAGCAGGCTTGCAAGCACATCTGTGAGACAAAGACTTACAGTACTTGTATAATTAAAAGGCACATTTCATAGAACAGAAATCTGAGAGTGGCAGTAAAAGAAGCAGGGATTCCCAATCAGTGGTTGCATTAGTAGTATCAGGACACAATGGCGCAGCGGTAAAGTTGCTGCCTTACAGTGTAATGGACCCAGGTTCAATCCTGATTACAGGTTCTGCCTGTATGTACAGCGTTCCCGTGACTGTGTAGGTTTTCTCAGGGTCTTCCGGTTTCCTCACACATTCCAAGGATGTGCAGATTTGTAGGTAAATTAATTGGCTTCTGTAAATTGCCTCTAGTGTATAGGATACAAAACTGGGATAACATGGAACTAGTGTACATGTGATTGTAGGTCATTGTGGACTGTGGGCCTGTTTCCAAGCTTCTTTTTTGTTTTTTTTGTTTTTTTTTGTTTATTTTATTAGAAGTTAATACAGTGCAAAACAATACAGTGGCACCTAATTTTAGGTGCCAACTATGTCATATCATAATCCATTCTATGTACAACCTCTAGTTTTATGTTATGAGAAGGAAGTAAGCAAGACAAGAAAAAGAAAACAATAGAAAGGGGAAAAAGTGGTAAAATAGATGGTAGAGAGTAGAAAAACATGAAGTGTGTATATAAAAAATAAAAGAAAAAAGAAAAAGTGGAAAGTAGAAATAGAAGAGAAGGCCCCGTAAAAGAGAATTTTTCAAATCTATATTCGGAGATGTAAATCTATCCACGTCATGAACTGAAATCAGCAATCCTTATGGTACCGCTGCATCACATGATTCCAAAAAGTCGATGAAAGGAGACCAACTCCTTAAGAATTGGTCATATTTATCTATTAGTCGGAGTCTCATTTCTTCAAGGCGTGCTATGTCCATCATATTCCTAATCCACATTTTAACAGTTGGTATGGTTGTATTTTTCCAAAATTTAAGTATCAATTTCTTTCCAATTATTAACCCATAATTAAAAAAAACATTTTGGTCTTTATTTAAATTGGTATCTTCTCCTATTATTCCAAATATAATCCATTCTATTTTGGGTTCTATTCTTGACTTGAAGAGCTTTGTAAATATATCAAATATATCACTCCAAAATATATTCAACTTTGTACATCCTACAAATGAATGTGTTATATTAGCGTTTTGAAATAAACATTTATCGCATCTGGGAGAGACGTTTGGATAAAATTTATTCAACCTCGTTTTTGAATAATATAGTCTATGTAATAATTTGAATTGATTTAATTATGTCTTGCATTAATAGAACAGTTATGTGTATTCATCAAATACTTTTCCCATCTATCCTTCGAGATCTTTATCATTAGCTCATGTTCCCAATCTTCCCTTAGTGCTTCTGTTGAGGGTGATTCTCTATTTAATATATTATTATAAAAGTATGATATTAATTTTTGTGAATCAGCCTTAATATTCATTGCTTCTTCTAAAGGGTCTAAAAATATAGTTTGAAATTTATGTGTATATATCTTCATAAAGTCACATACCTGTATATATTTAAAATATTGATTATCCTTCAATTTTAATTTTAATTTTAATTGTTGAAATGATAACAGTTTGCCCAATTCATACATATCCCCTACTTTCCTAATCCCCAGTGTATCCCATTGTTGATATGTGTTGTCGATGAGAGAAGGTTTGAATGCGGGGTTGTTCAATAGTGGGGTTAGTACTGATAAATTATTTAATTTCAAGGATACTTTTATTTGTTTCCAAATTCTTATTATATTGTGAATAATTGGGTTCTTCTTATATATTATACTATTCAATTTTATCGGTGAGAGCAGGATCGTTCCTATATCGTGCGGATAGCACTCCTCTTTCTCCATTCTTATCCACTCCAACTGCTGAGTGGAACTATCCAGCCAGTACATTATGTTCTTAATATGCACTGCCCAGTAGTAATACATAAAGTTAGGTAATGATAAACCCCCAACTTCTTTAGATTTGCACAAATGCTTTCGTTGAATTCTATGTGTTCTGTATTCCCATATAAAATGAGTGATAGTGGAATCTAGTTTTTTGAAAAAATATTTTGGAATATATATTGGGATCGCTTGAAACAAATATATTAATTGTGGTAAGAAAGTCATTTTTATAGCGTTAATTCTACCTATCAATGAGAGCGGAAGCGTTTTCCAAAATGTAATCATATCATTCAGTTTATTTAATAGTGGTATAAAATTGGCACTAAATAATGATTTGTGTCTTCTCGTAATTTGAATACCCAGATACTTGAATTTTTCTATTGCAATTTTGAAGGGGAATTTTAGTAAGTGTCTCGAATCCTGTGGTTTTAAAGACATAATTTCGCTTTTATTCCAATTTATTCTATATCCTGAAAAATAGCCGAATTCCTCAATTAGTGTTAATAAGGTGGGTATACTCGTTTGTGTATTAGTAATATATAAAAGGATATCATCAGCATATAGTGAAATTTTATTCTTTGAGTCCTTAGTGTTATATCCGTGAATATTCGGGTGATTTATAATCTTTTCGGCCAACGGTTCTATCATAAGGGCAAATAGCAATGGTGATAAGGCACACCCTTGCCTATTACCCCTTGATAAGTAAAATTTTGGAGATAGCGTATTGTTAGTTCGTATTCTTGCCGTAGGTCTATCGTAAAGTAGTTTAACCCATCTAATAAAATTCTCTCCCATATTGAATTTTTGGAGAACCTTGTATAAATACTGCCATTCTACTTGATCAAATGCCTTCTCTGCATCCAGCGTGACAACTGAAATATCTTCATTGTCCTCATTATGAGAGTACATTATATTGAAAAGCCTTCTCAAATTATTAAATGATTGTCTTGTTTCCAAGCTTCTAAACTAAACTAAACTAATCTAAAGTAAAGTAAAGTAAACTAAACTAAACTAGTAAGATTGTTTCTGCTGTTACAACCCAATGAAGACCAAAAAGCAGTTATTCCCTGTAATCATAAGCTCATATGTGATAGGAGTAGAATTCGGCCATTCAGCCCATCAAGTCTACTCCGCCATTCAATCATGGCTGATCTGTCTCTCCCTCCTAACTCCAATTTCCAGCCTTCTCCCCATAACTTCTGACAACTGTACTAATCAAGAATCTATCTATCTCTGCCTTAAAAATATCCATTGTGATGTATTGAATCTGTCAATAAGATGACTTCTGTCATGCCAAAATTCCCAAGGTGAAAAAGGATGAAAGTTATAGTTTAAAAACTCTACATGTCTGATATTTCCTTAAAAAAAGCATTAAACAAGAAACTAATCACATATGTAATCAAAGACTCAACCGTAGAGTATTAACACCAATGCCAAAGCTAAAGATACAGTGTTTAAATCTCTTTCTATCTGAAGGTCAGCATACATGATTACAATCAAGCCATTTGTAGTGTATAGATGCAATTTATTCCCTTGTCGTGTATCTATACTGTAAATGGCTTGATTGTAATCACGTCTTGTCTTTCCGCTGACAGGATAGCACGTAACAAAAGCTTTTTATTGTACCTCGGTACATGTGACAATAAACTAAACTGGACTTTGTCTAGTTTGGTGTCTTGTTATTACCACACCATATTCAAGGTTGGATTAATAACTGCCCCTTTAACAAAAGATGTACACCTGAAATATAGACCGGCATCAGTGCTCTTGATTACTCAGTAACCACTCTTCCAGGGATCTTGAATACCTGATGCAACTTCTTTTGTGATGAGCAAATAACTGTATAATATATTATACAACCATAGGGAACTTCAAATAATCAGTACTGATGCAGTTTATTAAATGCACAGTTTGAGCATTTATTAATGTATGACAGTCCTGAAAACTTGAAGGGCTATCTCTGTTTTTCTGTTGCCTGATCTGCTGAGTATTTCCATCATTTTTAATTTCCAGCTGGTAATGTTATGACTTTCGGCACATTGGCTTTCATCAGTTAGAGTATTGAATACAGAACTTGGGAGATCATGTTACAGTTACAGTTGTATAAAAAAGCAACACAACACACAATTAAACACAATTTAACACAAACATCCATCACAGTGAGTCTCCTTCAGGCACCTCCTCACTGTGATGGAAGGTAAATAAAAGTCTTATCTCTTCCTTGCTTCTTCTCCCGCATTCATGCAGTCAAACTGCTGCGTTGCGATGATCAAGGCTCCCGATATTGAAGCCCCCGCCGGGCGATGGAAGATCCCGCGGCTGATTTTAAACTGCGCCGGGCGATGAAAGGCCCTGCGAACGGGCCGATTCAAGCCTTATGATTTGGGGCTGACGAAGCTGCTGTTGCTGGAGCTCCGGAAAATCGGTCGCCTACCAGGGATCTGAGAGCTTCCGATGTTAAAGTCCGCAGGGCCCGCGGCCGAAGCCTCCGCAGTCGAGTCGCAGCTGCAATCGCAGCACCACCACAGCCTTCGAAAGTCAGCCAACTCCGTAATGGTAAGTCCACAGGTTCTGCGACTGGAGCCCTCAAGCTCGATTCTAGTTGGAGGCCGCCAGCTCGTCGATGTTAGGCCACAGCACGAATGGAGACGGGCCACGGAAAAAGGTTGCATCTCTGTTGAAGGAAGAGATTAAAAATAAGTTTCCCACACCACCCCCCCACCCCCCACATAATACACAACTAAAAATAGACTAAAACATACATCTAACATTAACAATAAGACAAAGAAAGAAGAAAGACAGATGGAGTGCAAGCAAGTCGCAGCTGCAAATGCAGTGCCACCACAGAATGAGGGGGCGGGGCTCATTGCAATACCGAATAGTGAAAGGCTTGGATAGAGAGGATGTGGAGTGGATGTGGAGAGGAGAGTCTCGGATTAGAGGTCATTAGACTTGGAATTAAAGGACTGTGGCGGCTCCCAAGGGTCGTGCCACCTTAGTGTCGAACCCCTCGGCACAGGAGTGGTTCAGTCCGGAGGCGGCCCTTAGCCGGAGGCTTTAAAGGCTGGGGTTTGGGTGCCATCTTTCTCTCGTTTGGTCTTCCCTACAACCGGGAGGATCAGAATAAAAAGTGTCTCTCTCTAAACATGACTCCGTGCTTTATTCCAAGACACACGCTACATTGGTGACCCCGACGCTCCATTGGCGTCATGATGGAGAACAGAGAAAGCCCTACCTCCTCACAGGCCGGCCTGGCCCTGTCTCTGGACGCGGTCTCCGTTAAACTGCCCAAGTTCTGGACCACCCGGCCGCTCATCTGGTTCCAGCAGGCGGAGGCCCAGTTCAACCTGCGGGGCATCACGGTCGATGCCACCCGTTTCTACTACCTGGTGGGAGCCCTCGACCAGGATGCGGCTGAAGAGGTCACGGACTTCCTCGCAGACCCCCCGGACAATGATAAATACCTCGGCCTGAAAGAGCTCCTGCTCCAGATTTACGGACTGAGTAGGATGGAGCGGGCAGGTAGGCTCCTGCATATGGAGGGCCTAGGCGACCGGCGGCCATCTTCCCTCCTAAAGGAGATGGTGGCTCTACTAGACGGGCACACGCCGTGCCTGATGTTTGAGTATACATACCTGCATCTGCTGCCGGCCTACATTCGTCTGCAGCTCACCGACGTCTCGTTTGCCGACCTTCGGGCCCTCGGAAGGCGCGCCGACGCCCTGTGGATGGCACGCCCTGATGACGTCAGCGCGCTGGGCGTCAGCAGAGACGGGGTCGCGCTGAGGTCGACGCGCCCTGATGACGTCAACGCGCTCGCCGTCAGCAGGTACGCCGATGATGTCACCCCAGCAGCTCCCGAATTCCCCCGGTGGGGCGGGGGAGATGTGGAAGGAGTGACAGCTCCAGCCCGACGGCCCGTACGATCGCCCCCAGCGGCAGTGAGGGGTACTGCACCTGCAGCCCAGCGCCAGCAAGCTGCAGGCACCACCAGCAGGAGCAGGCAAGCTCCAAGTGACTCCAACAGGAGACGTTGGTGCTACTACCATCAACGCTGGGGTGCTGCAGCACAACAATGCCGCCAGCCATGCACATTCCCGGGAAACGCCTGGGCCGGCTGCCAATAGTCCCTGCGGCGGCCGGCCAAATTCATCGCCTTTTTGCCTGGGATCGGCGCTCCGGGACCCGCTTCCTCGTGGATACAGGAGCGGAGCTCAGCGTCCTGCCCCCTTCGCTGGCCGACATTCGTTCCGGTAAGCGGGGGCCCGTCCTCACCGCGGCGAACGGCAGCCCCATCCGCACATATGGACTGCGGATGGTTCCCATCGTGCTCGGCTCCTGCCATTTCTCATGGAGCTTCACCATTGCCGACGTCTCCCAACCATTGCTCGGGGCCGATTTCCTCCGGGCGCATTCCCTCATGGTGGACGTCGGACGTCAGCGTTTGATCAACGCCACTACGATGGAGCCGATCACGTTGCGTGTGGATCAACCGGTGGGACGGCCACTGGCGTCCGTGGACTCCCGATTTGCACGTATCTTGGCTGCGTTCCCGGACATTCTCACTCCGCAGTTTCAATCAGCAACCCCCAGCCACGGAGTGTTGCATTATATCCCGACTACCGGCCCACCACTCCATGCACGAGCACGGCGACTGCCACCAGATAAACTGCGTCTGGCACGGCGGGAATTCCGCACGATGGAGGCCTTGGGGATCGTCCGCCCTTCAAGCAGCCCTTGGGCGTCCCCACTCCACATGGTCCCCAAGTTAAGCGGGGGCTGGCGGCCATGTGGGGATTACCGACGGTTGAACGCGGCAACAACAGCGGATCGATACCCCGTACCCCACATCCAGGACTTCACGGCCCATTTGGCTGGGGCCACGATTTTTTCCAAAGTGGATTTGGTACGGGGTTATAATCAGATCCCAGTTCACCCGGATGACGTGCCGAAGACGGCGATCATCACGCCATTCGGGCTTTTCGAGTTTACTTGGATGCCGTTCGGCCTCAAAAACGCAGCACAGGCCTTTCAGCGCCTCATGGACGGGGTTTGTCGCGGCCTCGATTTCGTGTTCGTGTACCTGGACGACATCCTGGTGGCCAGCCGCTCGCAACAGGAACACTGTGCTCACCTTCGACAGCTCTGTCAGCGGCTCAGCGAGCATGGTTTGGCCATCAACCTGGACAAGTGCCGTTTTGGGGTGAATGAAATTGACTTCCTCGGCCACCGCGTGACTGCGCAAGGCGCGGTTCCCCTGCCTGACAGGGTCGACGCCATCCGCCGGTTTCCCCGCCCACGCACGGTGCGTGGCCTGCAGGAATTTGTCGGCATGGTGGCGTTTTATCATCGTTTCGTGCCATCCGCGGCCCACATCATGCGGCCCCTGTATCAACTTCTGGCGGGTGGGCAGCACAAGAGCGTTGAGTGGACCCACGAGGCGGAGGCAGCTTTTGACGGCGCGAAGGAGGCCCTTGCTCGGGCCGTACTGCTGGTACACCCGCGGGGAGATGCCCAGACTGCTCTCACGGTGGACGCCTCGGAGTCGGCGGTTGGTGCTGTGCTGGAGCAGCTGACGGGCGGAGGTTGGCGGCCCCTGGCCTTCTTCAGTCGGCACCTCAACCGTGCGCAGACCAAGTACAGCGCGTTCGATCGTGAGCTCCTGGCTCTGTACCTGGCTGTGCGCCATTTTCGTTACTTCCTGGAGGGCCGCCCGTTCACCGCCTACACCGACCATAAGCCGCTCACTTTCGCCCTGCAGAAAGTTTCCGATCCCTGGTCCGCACGTCAGCAGCGGCAATTGGCCTATATATCGGAGTACACTACATCTATCTGCTACATCAAGGGGAAAGACAACCGGGTGGCCGACGCATTGTCCCGGCCCGCTATCAACGCCGTGTTCGAGGTGGCGCCCGGAATTGACTATTCTGCTCTGGCGGCGGCACAGCTCACGGACGATGAGGTGCCCGCCTACCGGACTGCCATCTCCGGCCTCCGCCTTGAGGATGTCCCTCTCGGTCCTGGGGGAGAAACAATCCTGTGCGATGTGTCGTCCGGTCAGCCGCGCCCCATCGTCCCTGCCACCTGGCGCCGGAGGGTGTTCGAGGTGATCCACGGACTGGCTCACCCATCAATCCGGGCGACAACGGCACTAGTGCCTGCTCGTTTCATGTGGCACGGTCTGCGCAAGCAGGTTGGCCATTGGGCTCGCACCTGCATTCCGTGCCAGACGGCAAAAATCCAGCGCCATGTCCGTGCGCCGCTCCAGGAGTTTGGTCTACCTCACCGGCGGTTCGACCATCTCCACATAGACATTGTAGGGCCTCTCCCGCCGTCCCGGGGCATCACCCACCTGCTTACAATGGTGGACCGCTTCACGCGGTGGCCGGAGGCCATTCCGTTGACCGATACCTCAACGGCTACGTGTGCTCGTGCGTTGTACCGCGCACTGGATTGCTCGCTTCGGGGTGCCGGCGCACATCTCCTCAGACCGGGGGCCACAGTTCACCTCCGAGCTGTGGTCAGCCATGACTCACTTGCTGGGGGTGCGGCTACACCACACCACGGCTTACCACCCGCAAGCTAACGGTCTGGTGGAGAGATTCCACCGGCAGCTGAAGGCAGCACTGAAGGCACGACTCTCCGGCCCGGACTGGATGGACGAGTTGCCGTGGGTCATGCTGGGCATCCGGACTGCTCCCAAAGAGCACTTGGGCTCATCATCGGCGGAGCTCGTTTACGGGTCGCCACTCACGGTGCCCGGGGAGTTCGTGCCGTCGGCGCCGGGGCAGCAGGGAACGCCCTCATCCACCCTACAGCGCCTTCGCGAGCAAGTTGGCAGGCTCGCACCCGTCCCGACGTCCCGCCATGGGACATTTCGCCCACACGTGCCATCAGCCCTCAGGGACTGCCCGTACGTCTTCCTGCGCCGTGATGCCCACCGGACTCCACTCCAGAGGCCGTACGAGGGTCCGTTCCGAGTGCTGGAACACGGGCAGTCGACTTTTGTCCTGGACATGGGGGGCCGGCCGGAGGCAGTGTCGATCGACCGGTTGAAGCCGGCACACCTGGACATTGACCAGCCGGTGCTGGTTGCCCAACCTCGGCCCCGAGGGCGCCCCCCTTCACGGCTCCCTCCGCCTGTCACTCCACCTGTCCTCCCGCCGGTCCCTCGTCCTGTCCCTCCACCTATGCCTCCGCAAGCCCCACGAGCGGCTAACTTCCGCACACGGGCCGGCCGGGTCGTTCGCCCGCCGGTGCGTTTCGTGCCTCTGGTTCTGGGGGGGGGGTCCTGTGGCGGCTCCCAAGGGTCGTGCCACCTTAGTGTCGAACCCCTCGGCACAGGAGTGGTTCAGTCCGGAGGCGGCCCTTAGCCGGAGGCTTTAAAGGCTGGGGTTTGGGTGCCATCTTTCTCTCGTTTGGTCTTCCCTACAACCGGGAGGATCAGAATAAAAAGTGTCTCTCTCTAAACACGACTCCGTGCTTTATTCCAAGACACACGCTACAGGACGCTCCTTTAGGAAGAGATGAGGAGGAAATTCTTTAGTTAGAGGGTGGTGAATCTGTGGAATTATTTGCCTCAGAAGGCTGTGGAGACCAGGTCAATGGATATTTTTAAGGCAGAGATATATAGATTCTTAATTAATATGGGTGTCAGGGGTTATGGGGAGATGGCAGGAGAATGGGTGTTAGGAGGGAGAGATAGATCAGCCATGATTGAATGGTGTAGACTTGATGGGCCGAATGGCCTAATTCTCCTCCTATCACTTATGACATTACATAACTGCAAGTCATGCTCAAGATGTTATTTAAGTTATACAAAGGCAAGCATTTTTGTTGGGAGCAGCGGAAATATTGGTATGTGAACAGTCTAACAATCTATAAACATTTATCTCAAGGAGATCTTTGTGTGCAGATTCGGGAGATCAACCTTCGGTCCTCTCAAATACCGCCAAAGGCTTTGGAGTTTGTCAGATGTGTAAAATGTAACAACATTTTTTAAAATGGAAGATAAATATCTTTCTGACCCTTTCAGCACTTTCCAGCCAAAATAAATATTTTTTAAAGTGTATTGGTGTAATATGAAGTAAACATGACAGGCAATTTATGCACAGCAGCGCACCAGTAGAACAATCAGATAATGAGGCATAATCTGTTACTCTCAAATTGTCTTCTGTCAAAGATAACAATTTCCTTACGACCTTCATTTAACCACCAGAAAAATAAAATTGGATGGAAGCCACCAACTGCAGACCATGATAGATAGAAAGGCAAACTTGCAGAATTTAAATTATGTTATCCTGAAATGTGGAAGGAAATGGTAAGGTTGAAGATTAGCAGAAATAAATGGATCTCCTTGAAACATCTATTCATTCAGTGAGTTCCCATTGTGCTACTAGTAAGGGGTTCCTGAGTTTGAACCGAGTAGCAACTGAGGAATCATAATATATGTTCATGTTTAGAGACTTGGAGCTGGTATTATTCCCTATTATCATCTGATTTTATCTCTCTTGATGGTGGATTTAGGAGGCAATCATTTGTAGCAGTGCCTCTTGGTTTAAACTGGTTGGTGGATGGAACTGATATTTAGGCAAATGGATGAACTTCAACATCAGAGCATTGGAGCAAGAACAGCACAGTTGTTCTGTTATTCAAGATGATCAAGGCTAACCCCCGGCATAGCTCCAAGTATCTTCACTTTCCACTTACTTGGATGGTTTGAAATTTAAAACTGCCGACCACCTCTAAAGCAGCTCTGTTTATGAGGACAGGGCATAGTTTAGTTTAGTGTACTATTGTCATGTGTGCCGAGGTACAAAACATGATTACAATCAAGGATAGATACAAAATGCTGGAGTAACTCAATGGGTCAGGTGGGTGACCTATCCCTTTTCTCTAGAGAAGCTGTCTGACCCGTTGAGTTACTCCAGCATTTTGCGCCCATCTTTGGTACAAACCAGCATCTGCAGTTCCTTCCTACACGTGATTACAATCGAGTTGTCTACAGTGCACAGATCCTGGATGAAGTGTAACATGTTTAGTGCAAAGTAAAGTCCAATTAAAGAGAGTTGAAAAGGTCGTATTCACTTGGCCACTTCCTTTGGTCAACAACCAACACTTTCAGCTGGGTTGAAGTTTAGGGCTATGTTGTTGTTCCAACAGCATGATACAAAGTACACAATCTCTGTCCTATATTCTGCCTCAGCATTGTTATTAATTTGACCAACAACAGTAGTATCATCGCTGCACTTAAAAAACAAGTTGGCGTTGTATTTGGCCATACAGTCATGAGTGTACAGGGAGTAAACTGAGCATACAACCCTGGGGAGCACCATTGTTGATGATTTGGGTGAAGGGAATATTATGATAAATTCTAATCGACTGAAGTCTGCTGGTCAGGACGTCCAGAAGTCAGTTGCAGATGGAGGCCTGAAGCCCAAGGTGCAGGAGTTTAAAGATGAGCGTATTCAGTATTATGGTGTTGAACACTCAGTTATAATCAAAGAATAGCATCCTGACATAAACGTTCTTAATGTCAAGGTGATCCAGCGCTGAATGTAGTTCAAGAGAAATGATGTCCTCCATAGACCTTCATGTTGTTTGAATTGTTCAGGAGAATGGCGCTGATGTGGGCCATTATCATTCTTTCAAAGCACTTAATTATGGTCGATGTTAGGACTACTGAGTAGTCGTCATTGAGACAGGTCACTTTACATTTCTTGGGGACTGGAATGATGCGCCTTTTTAAATGTTAGTAATGCAGCATGAACACAACTCCTTCTGCCCACCAAACCCATGCCTACTACCTGTTCAGACTAGTTCTATGTTATCACATTTTTGCACATCCATTCCCTCAGCACTAGGGACAATTTATAGAGGACAATCAATCTGAAAACCTATATGTCTTTATGATATGGGAGGAAACTGGAGCACCCAGAGGAAACACATGCCGTCACAGGGAGAATGTTCAAACTCCACACTGACGGCATCCGAGGTCAGGATTGTACCTGGTGTGAGGCAGCAACTGTAACAGCTGCAAAAGTGCCACCCATGAGCAAACAAGGACAGTAGACTACTGAACTGAGGGGTTGAAGCTGTTTCCAAGAATTTACACCCATGAATGCAGACGTGACTTCTATAACTGAGATGTATGGGGTAGAGCAGGGATCGGCAACCTACGGCCCGCGGGCCGGATCCGGCCTGTAACCCGAAATCATCCGGCCCGGAGGAGTAACACAAAACACACACAACATTAAATCCGAGAGTAGTTCTCACAGACACACACAGCCAATTTTATATCACAACACCTGTCGACTCACTCTCTCTCTCCATCCTTACCCTCCCACCCCCTCTTCCATCCTCCCGACGACCCGGAGTGAAAGCGCCCCCCACCCCGGGGCCGCGGCATGTGTGAAACTGAAGTAGACTGAGAGTGGCTTTGGCGAGGCGCTGCTGGAGTGGTTTTCTCGGGAGCCCAGCAGCGGGCGGGCTGATGGAAAGGGAAACATCAGCGGGGTCAGTGAGGAATTCCACACTGGCCATGTTTTGCACTTTAGTTGTAGTTTGTCGCAGGGTAATTGTCCTTTTGTTACATTTTTGTTGCAATTTTTGTTAACTATCATTAATTATTTAATAACTATGGCAATAGGTGTGGCCCACCATCCGCTCACAGACATGGGTCCTGGCTCCTGTGCAGAACAAGGTGGCCGACCCCTGGGGTAGAGGGATCAGTGAACTGAGGGAGCATTGACATGGGGTGAGGTCAATTCCTTTGGTAGGTGAAAGGGATGGCATTTTATGATCAGATATTCCAGGTCGGGAGCAATATTGAACTAAGTGCACCACAAAGCATTGATCATAAAGCAGATGTCATGCATTTTGGTCTATTATTACCTAACAGAGATTTCCATTTATTTACTAAAGCTGAGGTCAATTATATCATTTTTTTGCACTTCAGGATTTCCATACCCTAGTCAAGAGTCAAAAGTCAAAAGTTCTTGCCAAATGTCCCGAAACAGAATAATAAAATTCTTACTTGCAGCTGCAAAACAGATATGTGAACTCTGTAAACACAAACAACAACAAAAGTTCAGTATATGAACAGTATACTGAATTTATTTTTTTTGCTACATAAATTTTCTGCAATGACTTGTAATACTTATTGCATTGTAAAATATGATTCCTCATGATTTAGGTTATCAATTTATTCGGGTTGGATTAAGAATAGGTAAAGGTTTGTAAACAATAGTATAACGGTTGTCTCAGAAAATGTATTTTAGTTACTTGGGTAATATGGGTCACTGTGATCAAGTAAATAGATTAGTTAAATGAAAAATAATTGAAAATATACAGTAATATACAGCCTGCCTTAATATAAGAAAGTCTGAGTACTAAATGGAAGTTTTCCTTTTTCGGTATGTATTCTCAACCAGGTGAAGTTGGACAGCATATGAAAAGCAATCATGCTCTATATAAAAGCAGCTTTACTTCATCCCTAAGTCGTTACATATTAACACAGAATATTTTTTGTTAAAAACACATTGATTTGCAATGAATTTGAAATAATATTTAATTTCATTTTAATTGGTAAGAGGTCTCCACCATTAGTGAACATATTTGCTATCAGATAGTTCAATTAACCTAATGTTACAGGCCAACAATAATCGAGCACTGAATGTTGCTGATATTAAAAAAAAGTGACCAATATTGCAGGCACAGAAAATCAGACATCCGGTTACTGCTGCAGAGGTGAGAAATTCTGTCAAACTCTGTTTCTGCTGCATGCTTAGCTGTTGTAAGCAGCCCTTCACTACAGATCTGGCATTTGTGCTGAGATTTTATTCTTTGTATTCTCGGGACTACATTAATATATTGCAGACTTTATTAATTAAATCAGGGGTACATTGAGCCTCAACAAGGTTCTTGTTATATTATAAATCAAATAACAATGTCATGTTGATGCATTCAAATCTTCCCTGCATAAAAATGATTTTATTTTTGTTTTCCATCGAATAATTGTTTTTATTTCTATTTCTCTTTCTTCTAATTGTGAAAGGTCCCTGATATTTAAAACATGCATTTGTAAATTGCAATTGTAAAAAAAATAATACAATTAATTCCAACATCATTTAGCATAATAAGGTGTCAATTTATTTTATGTGTGTAATGTAGGGAAATACGTTTACAGTTGCCTCTTTATGTTATCTTCCTGTCTAAACACATATTTTCGAGAAAAAGGCGGGAAGGAAATGCAAGATATGCGCAAAAAAATGTGGTGGTTAGGTGGTGATTAATTCAGGACATCTGTGGACTTGAAGTGAGATCAAAAGACCAGGCATATGAATTGATAATGCATTGTTATCATATCTAACATTGAGAAATTGCGCTGGTAGTGAAGAATTTAAGGTAACTCGGTGACTACATTGGCATGGAAAGATTATCCTGGCATGCTGCATTAAGTATCATCAGTTGAGACAGTGTCACAAGCTTAAAGCACATTCCTCGCAACTGTCAGTTTGTGTACAATATATGACATATTGAAGCGAGACCAGGCAGGTTGAGTGAAATAGTTTTAATTCGCAAAAAACAAACAGAAACCCGTAAATATGTGTGCCAAGTCGAGCTTTAGAACACAGCTCTTGTTGCTGGGAGGAGTGCTGATAACCAAAAGCCCGCGAAATGAACCCCCGCGGTCATGTGACTGTGCCGACCAATGACGAGGGTTCTGACTTCCCAGCCCATCACTAGGTGCTGCTGCAGGAAACCCCCCAGAACCAGAGGAAAGGAAACAAGCAGGAGTCCAAAGCACGCGGCCAGACCGAGTGGAGACAGGAGGGACAGGCATAACAGGTGCAACAGGCGCAACAGGCACAACAGGCAGAACAGTCACAACAGGCGGAACAGTCACAACAGGCGGAACAGTCACAACAGGCGGAACAGTCACAACAGGCGTAACAGGCACAAAAGGATCAACCGGCGAAAGCAGGATGGCCAGCGAATGACCTCTATGACAGGGTTGGGCCACCAACACTGGGCTGTCGACATCCAGATGGGCGGGCTTGAGACGGGCCACCGAAACGATTTCCTCCCGGCCCCTGACATCCAAAACAAAAACCGGGACGCCAGGCCGCAACACCCGGAAAGGATCCTCATAAGGCTGCTGCAGCGGAGTCCGGTGCGAACCCCTGCGGAGGAAAACAAAGGTGCAGTCCTTGAGTGCAGGCAGAACATACGAAGGAGCAACACCGTGGCGAGAGGTCACAACAGGAGCCAGTCCACCCACTCTCTCGCGGAGGTGCGCCAGCACAGGGAAGCCCCCGAGCCGCAGGAAGGAAATCGCCAGGCCCCTTCAGAGGGGAGCCGTAAACCAGCTCCGCAGATGACATGTCCAAATCCGCCTTTGGGGCAGTGCGGATCCCAAGCAACACCCAAGGCAACGCATCCACCCAACCAGGGCCCGTGAGCCGCGCTTTCAACATGGACTTCAGGTGCCGATGAAACCGCTCCAGCAAACCGTTGGCCTGAGGATGGTACGCAGGGGTATGATGCAGCTGAGCACCTTACAGCCGAGCCATGGACGACCACAGAGCAGAGGTGAACTGAGCACCACGGTCTGAAGAGATGTTGGTGGGAACTCCAAAACGTGCTGCCCAGTGGGCCACGAGAGCCCGAGCACGTCGTGGCAGAGGTGTTAGGGAGCGGAATGGTCTCGGGCCACCATGTGAAACGTTCCACAATCGGGAGTAGGTGGGTTACACCTCGGAATGGTGGCAGAGGACCTACCAGGTCGAACCGGTGTTGAGGAACGACAAAGTTCTGGAGCGGTGCACGGACATGCGGTTGGATCTTGGACGTCTGGCAGGGAATGCTGGCCCTGGCCCAGGCCCCAAGCTGCGTGCGGAGGCCATGCCAGATGAACTTGGCCGCCACCAACGCAGTAGTCGCCCAGATGGAAGGGTGGGCCAGACCATGGATGGAATCGAAAACACGCTGCTGCCATACCACAGGGACGATGGGATGCGGCTGCCTGGTGGAGACATCACAAAGGACCGTCCCACCCGGAGGACCGAGCGAACATCCTCCAATACAAACCCTGAAACAGCAACACGATAGGAAAGCATCTTGTCCCTATCTCGTTGTGCATCAGCCAACCCAGAATAATCAATGCCCGGGGCCACGCCAGGACGGCATGAACTGCAGGGCAAGATAAGGCATGGGCGACCTGGTTAAGCTTACCCGCCACATGCTGAACATTGGTGGTAAACTCAGAGACAAACAGCAGGTGCCGCTGTTGGCGAGTGGACCAGGGGTCGGTCACCTTCGTGAACGCGAAAGTGAGGGGCTTGTGGTCGGTGAAGGCCGTGAAGGGCCTGCCCTCCAGGAAATACTGGAAATGCCGAACTGCTCAATAGAGAGCCAGGAGTTCACGGTCGAAAGCACTGTAGTTCCGTTCGGAGGGGAGCAGGTGCCAGCTGAAAAAGGCAAGCGGCTGCCAGCGACCATCAATAAACTGCTCTAGGACCCCCCCCGATGGCAGTATCAGCAGCGTCTACAGTGA
This sequence comes from Amblyraja radiata, assembly GCF_010909765.2. Taxonomy (NCBI): domain Eukaryota; kingdom Metazoa; phylum Chordata; class Chondrichthyes; order Rajiformes; family Rajidae; genus Amblyraja; species Amblyraja radiata. Next base: position 58,710,763 of record NC_045962.1, on the reverse strand, counting down.
GGGCGGTTGGGGCAGCATCCCACAGGTACATGAGCATGGTGGCGTTAGCGAGCGCCTCCTTGGCCCCGTCAAAAGCAGCCGTAGTTTCCGTGTCCCACAGCAGGTTCCGCTGCTTGCCGGCCAGACACTGGAACAAAGGCCGCATGACCCTGGCCGCCGCTGGCACAAAACGGTGATAAAAGTTAATCATCCCCACAAACACCTGGAGCCCTTTAATGGTGTGCGACCGGGGAAACTGCCGAATTGTCGCCACCTTGGCGGGGAGAGGAGAAGCGCCTTGTGGGGTAACGTGGTGTCTGATGAAAGAAATGGAGTCCAGACCAAAATGGCACTTGGCGGCGTTGATGATGAGACCGTGGTCCAGGAGGCGCTGGAACAGCACCCAGACGTGCGCACAGAATGTCATCCAGATAAATGAATACAAAGTCCAACCCCTGGACAACCATGTTCATAAGGCCGAACGGTATCCGCAACCACTCAAACAGGCTGGACGTTGTTATGATGGCAGTCTTGGGCACATCATCGGGATGGACGGGGATCTGGTGGTATCCACACACCAGATCTACCTTGGAGAATATGTTAGCCCTGTCCAAATGGGCCATGAAGTCCTGGATGTGCTGGACTGGGTAACAGTCAGCGGTCATGATGGTGTTAAGGCGGCGGTAGGCCCCACAAGGTCTCCACCCTATGATGACTTGGGAACCATATGGAGTGAGGAAGCCCATGGGTTGTCAGAGCGCTGCACAATACCCATATCCTCCATCCGCTGAAACTCCTCCGTAGATAAACGCACCTTGTTGGGCACGAGCCTGCGCACCCGTGCGTGAAGCGGGGGCCCGGTGATGAGGATGTGATGAACAACAACATGCTTAGGGGCAGCCGAGTGAAACTGAGGGATCAGGATCTCCGGAAACTCGGCCATAATCGGAGCGTACACACCGTCCGCATCAGACACCGTGGTGACGCATGCTGGAGGGACTTGGGATGAATGATGCGATGGCCCCATACGTCAACCAGGAGGGAAAAGGCCTGTAGAAAATTGGCACCCAGCTCTGGCTGGGAGACGTCTGCAATAGTAAACGGCCACGATTAACGGCGAGATTCGAGAACGAGGGGAACGGTGCGAGTACCATATGTGCGGATTGGGCTGCCGTTGATGGCGGTCGGGGCGTGGCCTCGCTTACCGGAACGGGTATCAACCCCAGACGGAGGTAAGATGCTGAGCTCGGCCCCGGTGTCCCCTAGAAATCGGAGCCCGGAATGGCGGTCCTGGACGTAGATATTTCTGGCTGACCGCGATAGCCTCTATGGTGATCGGCCGAGGCATTTCCCAGGTGCAATTGAAATTGAATTGAAATAATTTAATTGCCACACAACCAAGGTCGGTGGTATTTGGGTTGCCAGCAGCGGTACAATAATAAAGAACACAACCACAATAAAAATTTTACACAAACATCCACCACAGCATTCATCACTGTGGTGGAAGGCACAGAGCTTGGCCAGTCCTCCTCCATTTTCCCCCGTGGTCGGGACCACCACCCTCCACAGCCGTTGCTGCGGGCGTCCAGATGGAAAGGGACAAAGTCAAAGTCAAGGTGAGTCCAGGATCGGCTCTTCCCAACCAGAGACCGCGGCTTCAGGCTGGTGAAGGCCGCAGGCCGGCGGTCAAAGTTTAAAAGTACCTGCCGTGCCGCAGCCGGAAGCACCGCAGTCTGCAGGGCCGGCGGTCGAAGCTCCCCTCCAGGGGAGATGATAAGTCCATACCGCACCCGCGGTAGAAGACGGCCGCGGGCCGGCAGTGAAAGCTTCTTCTTCCCCCGGGTCCCCAACGTGAGATCCCGGGCTGTAGACGCCGCACCAGCTGGAGTTCTGCAGACCGCTGCTTCAGGCTGCCGGCTGCCGCGGGCCAGCGTAACGGAGCGCTCCTCTCCAGCGAGGTCTCACCCGCTCCGCGCCGAGAGTCCACGCTGTGCCCGCCGCTGAAGCTCCGGGCGCGTCTCCGGGAAAGTCCGTGGTGCAAGCAGGGAGCGCGGCATCGGCGGGCCTCAGCACCCCAGCGTTGGTGGTAGTAACACCACTGGTGCTTACTGCGATTCACGGCGGTCGGCTGCGGCGCTGTCGGTCGATGGTGGAACTGACCGTCGAGGCCGTTGCAGAGCCGTGGACACCCAGCTGTTGGAAGCGCCATCCAGCTGCTTGGCGAGCCACAGCTCGTCTGTCCGTTCGGCGAGCTGCAAGGGGTCAGCGAAGTCGCGCCCGGCGAGGAGCAGGCGGATGTCGTTGGGCATCTGCTCCAGGAACGCCTGCTCGAACAGGAGACAAGGCTGGTGGCTCTCCAAGAGCGACAGCAATCTCGCTCATTAACGCCGACGGCTTACGATTGCCGAGGCCGTACATGTGCAAGAGCCGTGCCATGTGATCTCAGCAGCTGAGCCCGAAGGTGCACAGTAGCAGCGCCTGGAGACTCATATTTATTGACGGCGGGCGGATTCTGCAGGTAGAGGAGCAAACGGGTGGCGGTGTCCTGGCTGAGTGCACCAACCACGTAGAAATACCGGGTGGAATCCGTGACAATCTGGCGGATGCCAAACTGGGCCTAGATGTGCTGAAACCACACATGAGGCCGATCCGCCCAGAAAACGGGCAGTTTAAGAGAAACCACGTTTTGCTGGGTGGGGTTGACGTCAAGGTTATCGGCGGCTTGCATATTCAGACCCGAAAAATGTCCGGATTGTCGGGGTCATCACTGAAGCGCGACCAGGCAGGTTGAGTGATAATTTTTAATTCGCAAAAACAAACAGAAAATACGCGTGCCTAGTCGAGCTTAAGAACACAGCTCCTGTCGCTGGGAGGTGCACTGATAACTAAAAGCCCGCAAAAAGAATCCCCGCAGTCACGTGACCGTGCCGACCAATGACGAGGGTTCTGACTTCCCAGCCGCACCACTAGGTGCCGCTATAATATCACACTGTTTTAAGCCACCAGTTGGCTGGCTTGCCGGTTCATACCTTCCACTTTTTTGCTGGATTTTATCACTCAGATTTGTATCTTCTTTCTTGATGCCAAAGTTCATGTTTTGAGTGCAAATGGTTATAATAAATGACCTCCTTCCAACACAAGGACCAAGCGGTGCAAATAATTTATTTTTTTCAACACAATACTTTGTTATTTATTATTGTACATTATGTTGTAAATAATAGGCATCTTTTTTTGGAGAATGCAGTCTTCTTCTTCTTTCGTGTCCATCTTCCATGTTTCAAATGTTGACTTCGCTGTCATCGTCCGTCCTGAAAAGGACGCAAGCTACCGGCGACAATCAGTGGGAGCCATCACTTGTTGCAGTAGATGATGGTGGTAGCAGAATTAGCTCGGGATACTTCCAGTTTCCAGCCCCGCGACGTGGACGCTTCTGCTATTGGGCCAGAATGCAGTGATGTAATGTGTTTTAATGTTAGAAAACCATGAAGAATTAGTTTTAGGTGACTTATTTAAGTAATGAGATTTGTTCTATCCTTCATGAGCACAAAGTTTGAATATTACTGTAATATAATATTTATCAATTAATAATGTATAGGGAATTCAAAATGCTTTATTGAAAAAAGTCAGAAGGAATAAAACTGCTTTGTGGTTTTAATTAAAATATTTGAAAATAATGGCTCAGATATTGCAATCAGTTTCATAGTGATGATAAAAAAGTCAGAAAGTGTTGGGGTAACTCAGCAAGTCAGGCAGCATATCTGGAGAACTTGGATAGGTGGAATTTTGTGTCAGGATCCTTCTTCAGACTATCTCAAGAAGGTTCACCTATCCATGTCCTCCATAGCTGCTGCCTGACTACAGCTTCGTTTCTTTTCTTATATAACAGCATCTGTAGTTCCTTGTTTCTACTTCTTCGAAGTGATGTTGTGGGTCATTCATTTCAAAGAAAGCTTTCCACACAGCAATTTATATGGTGCAGAATTTATTGTTTCCTAATGTTGGATGTTGTCAAGTGTCAGGTCCATTTGAACTCTGGCATCCAGTTGTAGGGATGTTCTTCAGAAACCAAATACATTACATATTTGAATCTGAAGAAAGGTCCCAACCTGAAACATCTCCTATCCATGTTCTCCAAAAATGATACCTGTCCAGCTGAGTTGATCCATCACTCTGTATCTTTGTTTTGTAAAACAGCATCTGCAGTCCTTCTTTCACATTGCATATTTCTCATGGGTGAACTGGGATGATTAAATAAATGATAAGCCCAGTTTTTAAGATTTAAGAGCATACAATTAACATTGTGATGTGCTATTGGTAGAAATTTATGGATAGATGAAATTAAATTGTCTTAAAATATCTTCAACAGACATAGACCTTAGAGGATATTAGGGCACTCATACCTGATTTATAATTTGAGCTTCCAGATAATTTTGTTAAGTAATAATTTGAAATGATTTTGCATTAAAAATTCAATTATATCTCGTTACAACTTGGAATGTTTTCAGGGTATTTCTCGAGGGGAATTGAGAACTGAAATCTTCATTATTTCATTGATTTCTGTACAATTACACTGTAGAAAACATTTTACGGTCATAATGTCATAAGGAATAGGAGTAGAATTAAGCCATTCACACCATCAAGTCTACTCCACCATTCAATCATGGCTGATCTATCTCTCCCTCCTAATCCCATGTTCCTGCCTTCTCCCCATAACCTCTGACATCTGTTTTGCGGTGGAGGAGCGAGAATACATGAACATCTTCTGGATTTGAGCTTCCACTACACGTATGTGCACTCTGCAAGCCAGTCAGAATTTCTCCATTGTATTGGTCAAAGCAGATAGCTACAGCTTTCAGACCAATAGATATACTTGCATCAGTTATTTTACGGGTTTTTATCACACATATTCAGTACAAAGCATTTGTTTCACTTACACAATGTCTGAAAGAATAAGAGTAAAGTTCCAATTTATCAATGTAGATCATCCATGGATTACAGACACCCAATTTATGGACATCTATACATGCAAAATAACTCCCCTATGTTTGTTTGTTCTGATGAAATATTTGCATATATGGGACATGAATTTAATAATAATATGGGAGCTTGTTTGTATGGGACCTAATTGCATTGAAATAGTAAATGTTAATGTAGATCACCAACAATATGAAACCAGCACCAATGCTTGTAGTACTTCCCTTTGACTACCCTTTGACTCCTTTCCCCAAGCCAATTTTGAAACCAATTGGCTAGCTCACCTTGGATTGCATGTAATTTAACCTTTTAGAATTGCCGACCATGTGGACCTTGTCAAAGGCTTTATGTCAATGTAGACAATGTCCACTACCCTGACCTCATCATTCCTCTTGGTGACCTCTTCAAAAAGCTATCATATTCATGAGACACAAATTTCCATGCATAAAAGGCTTGCTGACTATCCCTAATCGGTCCGTGCCTATCCAAATGCAGGTAGATCCAACAACCTTTCCACCTCTGATGTCAGGCTCACCGACCAGTAGTTCCCTTGCTTGTCCTTGCTGCCCTTCCTAAAAACCACTGAACATTAGCTAGGTTCCAGTCTTCCAGAACTTCACCTGTGGCTAAAGATATCACTGCATGGGCAGAAGCAATTTCTCCCCAAGCTTCCCACAGAGCATGAAGATACACTTAATCAGGCCCTGGAGATTTACCCACCTTTAAGGAGATTACCCACTTTGGCGACTTTTTAGTCCAATGCAGAAGACTCTGCACTCGCATCATGATCATCACATGGTCGCGACATGTTCGCTGGTGGTCTCTGGTGAGTTTCCTTCATGGTCGCGTGGAGTTCCCGCATTCTGGGAACTAGTCGCGGCCTCAGTATGGTCGCCGCAAATGTTAAAAAATGTTCTGCGACCAAAGATTGGTCGCCATGGAGAAAATCAATAATCCTGTTGTCGTAGGTGCAGTTGTAGTGGGGTCGCCATGTAGTTATGGGTAGTCGAGGTAGTCGTAGGTAGTTTTAGTTAATCGCTTTTGCTGACCGGGCATTTTCATTGGCTCACTGAGGAAAAAAAAACGTAAGCACGAGTTTTCAGAACCAAGGATAAATGCCTGCCAAACTTCACAGCTGTGTATCTCTGCTTATTAAAAGTTGTCTGTCTTCTTAAAAGTGTCTCCACTGCTTCTCCCCCCTTCTCACCCCCTTCTTCCCCCTTCTCCCCTCCCCCCCCCTCCCCCCTCTTTTAAAGGACTTACTGTACACTGTGCTAGCCATCTTAACCTTCCTGTTCATCGCGGTGTGTGTCTGTATCACCTTGGCTTTGCACCGTGTGAATTTCGGACAGCACTCCCCTGCTTTCCCTGGCCCCCGGGTTTGCGATCTGTTTGTGTGTGTTCCATTCTGACAGTCGCCGTTCCAGGTCCCGGTTTTTCAGGCGAGTGCCGCAAACTTGACAGTCACCGGCAGTCCGCTGAAAAATCGCCTAAGTGGGACAGCCCCTTAATGCACTTTAAACCTGCCAACCTCCTATTTGGTCATTCATAAGTGATGTAAGACACTCCAACTCTTATGCCTCAATCCTTTAGCTTCCATGATCTTCTCCCATGTAAAAAGGGTGAGAAAAATTAAATTAGTATTTCCTCCATCTCTTGTGGCACTGCACTAAAGCAGTCATGCTGATCTTTGAAGGGACCTATTCTTAGCCACCCTCTTAATATACTGTTGAATATCTTAAGAATTACCTTTACCTTGTCTGCCAGATCCATGTCATGTCCTATTTCTAGAGTTTATTGTATAGACTTACAGCATGGAAACAGGCCCTTCGACCCATCCTTCACACCAACTATCGATCACCTGTACACACTAGTTCTATGTCTTACAGATGATGGGCAATGTACAGAAGTCAATTAACCTGCAAACCTGTACATCTTTGGAATGTGGGAGGAAACAGGAGCACCTGGAGAAAACCCACCCAGTCACAGGAGAAAGTACAAACTCCATACAGACAGCACCCGTAGTCAGCATCAAACCCAAGTCTTTGGCGCTGTAAGACAGCAACTCTACCACTGTGCCACTGTGCCATCTGATTGTCTTCTTAAATTCCTTTCTGGTTCCTAATTTCGACCCATATAGTACTGGATGATCCCCCAAGAATATTCTCTCGAAGCACTGTAGTCCTCACTGATCAAAAATGTAACCGCCTCCTACTTTCTTACCTGCGTGGAAATGTCCGTTAGAGTGTAATTAGGCTGTAAGCAATAGAAAATAAGCCCCCACCCATGGATAACTTTGATTGTCCCAACCTCTAAATATCCTTAATGTGCCTGAATTTACATCTGGGGAATAAGGACACAATGAGGAACAAATTCTCCTCTGCATTTATGCCAAGAGAACTGCTTTTACAGGTAGGTTATTCATTTAATACTAGCACTTCATTATTTTATGCTAATTTGATGGAATAAAGAGGTGTGATTAACTAATACCACGCTCTCAGTTCCTCCTGCGAGGTCATCTTTCGCAAAAGGAGCAGTTTGTGTTCTATTCCTCTAATTTCTCCCATGGGTTTCTTTCTCAAATGTGTCCTGATATAAACAAATGAACTGATGATGGACTGTAGATAACTGCTGCAAATTGTTGCTGCCCAGGAATAACCTGAAACCCCACTTACACCAATAGAGTCAAATGATATCCTCACTTGCAGAGAAGACATAGCAAAGAAACAATGGCATATATTTGATAAAACATAAATTATACCCTTAATTTATCTGAAACAATTTCATAGATTATTTATAGATTCAAACACGAGTTAACACCATTTACGAAAACACACTTCATCTTACTTTGTTGCATATTGCAGAATTTTAGAATGAAATATTATGAAATATATCTGAACTTAAAGTGATAAAATTGCTGTCCATGTAATATTGGTATGCTTCAAAAGTTATTTGTGAATTGCGACTATCAGAGTAAATGCCTGGTTGAGTGCTGTCATGTGAATAAGGATTGATTTACGCTGCTTTCTGATGCACACCTGAGACAGGATCAGTGAGTGCATGATGCAATTTCTATGGTTGTAAATCTGTAAATCAGCAGTTAAAATAACAATCTAGGGGATACCCAGCTAGCCCGGTAGCATCTGTGGAGCAAGAAGCAGTCATTGTTTTAGGTCAATGATCCTTCATCAGATTTGGAAAAGTGAGAAAACAACATGTTTTAAAATGTGAAGAGAAAACTGGGTGAAGAAAACAAAAATAATACCTATAAGATGGAGACATTAGGTTGTCCTGGTGATGTAATTGCGTTTGATGCCTTCTACGAGAGCGGATAAATGTTAATCTGTCAGGTAATCTGTCTCTGACAGTGTAATTAAAGTAAAATGGATGAGGGTAGAAAGAAACCAATAAACTGGAACAATGAGATATTACTACAGCAGTTGCTTGCAATCATAATACAATAGAATGCTATAAATACTCAGCTGATCAGGTAGCAACTATGGAGAGAGAAAAACATAGTAAATGTTACAATTGGATGACCTCTTATCAGAAAATGCAGGAATAAAAGCACCATTGAACCATTGAGGTCAGACAGCATCAGATAATCTGAAGTTGCTTAATTGGATACTGAGTCCTAAGGGCCACTTGCTGTTTACCTCTTGCTGTGAAGGAGCAGTGTAGGAAACAAATGATGGGGAAGTATAGTGGGACGAGAATGGAAATTCAAAGTAACAGGCACATGAAAGTCGCCACTTCCATGAAAGAAGTTGAAGAAAGTCGTATGCAGAACAATATCGATTGAATTATGTACCTATTGTTATGTACCTATTGTTATGCCTTGCCTAGCATTCTGTAAGGGTGCTTTTGTAAATAGCTTGTTCTAAGCTTCCCCCAGTCTAGTGTCAGTCAAAAATCACTGAGTCAAGCACTTGCGCATCTAAACTTTATTTTGACAGTACACAATTACTGTTCAACTACTATACCTAACCACCGCGGGTTCAATCCTCGTATCTGCCTGATCAAGCCCTCTTAGCCTCGCTCAAGCAGAGACGCTCCAGAAGGTCACGCAATCCTAAGCATTCTCCCAAAAGATCGACACAGGACCTCGTGGGAGCGGTGTTTTATTGGTCCCCGAAACATGAGGGGCCGAACCACATAGGGGTGATCTCTTTACAGTCCAATAACAGATATCAATTAACCCAGTAACATGATAGACATTTCCCTAACCCAATAACACAGTGACTAATACATTGTATTCAAACGGTGCTTCTCAAAAGAAATGAACATCGCAACATTTGCTTGATGAGGATAGGCTGAGACCAAAGATCTTAGCAAAGATCTTTGGATCTTAGAGCAGAGCTCCGCTATAAGATCTTTGGCTAACGAATCAAGTCGCGACCTAGCAGCGCCGCCGCGGGGCTCCCGTGTGGAAGGGAGAGAGGGACTAGGAGTTGGCGGTTGGCATAAACTGGTTTGTGACTGGATCAAATGGCAACTCAAGTAGGATTAGAGGATGACGAAGATCAAGATGATAGGGCTTATGGTGACTGGACGGCAGTGTCTAGTCGGAGATTAGGGAGGAATCAAGGAGAAGGAGGAATCAGGCAAAACGAGCTCAGCCAAAACAGCAAAAGGAGTTTTGAAGGGAACAGTTCAGAAGAGGATAGGAGAACGGTTCGGAAAAAGGTTGAAAGGAAGGAGGTTAAAATAATACTGAAATTTAGAAAGGAAGATGAGCATGTCAATTTAAGTCCGATAGCTTTATCCAGGGAGCTAAAGAAGAAGGTAGGAGAGGTGGAAACAGCTAAGATTTTGAGAGACGGGAACTTGTTAATAATATGTAAAACGGAAGAGCAGAAAAATAAGGCTCTGAAGATTGAAAGTGTTTGCAAGAAGATGGTTAGTGAAAGAAAGACTCTGGGTGAGAGTAGAAGGGGAGTAATAACAGGTATTCCGGTAGATGAAGACCTGGAGAAACTCAAACGGAGTATTTTTGGTGGCCAGGTGAGTGTAGCTAAGAGATTGTTAAGGACAGTGGAGGGTAAGAGGGTAGAGAGCTTGTCTGTGCTTCTGGAGTTTCAGCAGACTGAACTACCAGAAAAAGTGAGAATCGGATGCATGATCTTTCCAGTGAGGCCTTATATCCCTCCACCGCTCCGATGTTATAAATGCCAGAGGTATGGACATATAGCAGCGGTGTGTAAGGGGAATCAGAGGTGTCCCAAGTGTGGAGGAGAGCATAGATTTGAAGAGTGCAGAGAAAATATGCAGGATAAATGCTGCAATTGCGGAGGACCGCACAGGGTAACGTATGGGGGATGTGAAGTCAGGAAGAGGGCTGTGGAGATTCAGCAAGTGAAAACAGTAAGTAACATAAGCTACTCAGAGGCAGTGAAGAAGGTGCAAGGACAAAGGGGAAGAGTGGATATTAATGGGAGAGAGAATCATCCGTTTTTGAGATCAGAGGAAAGTCAAGCAGTCAAAACTCACACAGAACTGACAGCTGATAAGCTAATTGTTTTCATTGCATATGTAATCAACTGTACTGATCAGGTTAAACACAAAACAGAAAAAATAAAAATCATTGTTAAGGGAGCAGAGAAGTTTTTGGGTTTAAAAGAAGTATCATGGGAGAGTATCAATAAAAAGCTTGAAGGAGATGGAAGGGAGGAAGGTTCTGGTGATAGGTCAAATTGATTATATTACAATGGAACGCAAGGAGCATAATAGCAAATGGACAAGAGTTTAAAGGATTCATTAAAGAGTGAAAGAAGAAACCATAAGTCATATGTATTCAAGAAAGCTGGCTTAAGCCTTCATTAGACTTTGTCATCAAAGGTTATGATAGTATCCGTAGAGATAGGGGGGAGGGAAGTGGAGGGGGGTGTGTAATATTTATAAAGCAAGGAATACAGAATAGATTGTTGGTGAAAGGAACAGAATTAGAATATTTAGTGGTGGAAATTTGGATAAGAGAAGGTAAGGTTAAAATTGTTAATTTTTATAATCCGTGTAAAAGGCTTTCATTGGAGTTGATGGATGAACTTGCTGGGTATTTAGGGGGGAAAGTTATATGTTGTGGTGATTTTAATGCTCATAGCACGTTGTGGGATGATTCTAATGATGAAAATGGGATGGTGATTGAGGATTTAATGGAGAAGAATAACCTTGTGTGTCTTAATGATGGAAGTGGGACACGAATCAACATCAGAACAGGGTCAGAATCAGCCATAGACCTCACACTAGTGTCAGACTCATTGGCGGGTGTTTGTTCATGGGAAGTAATTCGAAGAACAACGGTAGGAAGTGACCACTACCCGATAGAAATAGTAGTAGGAGTAAGTTTAGAGGAGTATAATACAGAGAGAATACAAAAGTGGTCTTTTAGTGGTGCGGATTGGGAAAAGTTTAAGACTATTAGTGATCAAGAAATGGAAAAAATTGATATTTATGAAGATGTGGATAATTTAAATATTTCTGTTTGCGAAGCCATTTTAGAGGCAGCAACAAAGTCCATTAAGAGGAAAGGAGGTAAGCACAACAAAAAGAGCGTACCATGGTGGACTAAGGAATGTGACAAAGCAATTAAGTGTCGAAATAAAGCTTTTAAAATTTTGAAAAGAAATCATAATTTTCAGAATCTTATTGAATACAAAAGGTTGCAAGCAAGTGTAAGAAGAGTAATAAAAAATGCAAAGAGGGAATTTTGGAGGACATTTTGTAACTCAGTGGGAAGGGAGACAAAAGTAGGTCAAGTTTGGGGAATGATAAGGAGAATGAAAGGAATTAAAAGAGAATACAAATATCCAATCCTAACTGACGGTGAAATTACAGCAGTGAAAGACGAAGAGAAAGCAGAGATGTTGGCAAAATCTTTTGCTAAAATTCACAGTTCAGACAATGTTAGTGAAGAAGGAAGAAAAGGAAAAGAAAATACCATAGCAGAGAATAGACAGTTAATACGACATGAGGAAGACACTAACGATGTTCTAAACAAACCATTCACAAAGACAGAATTCAACCGAGCTCTTAGAAAAACCAAGATGTCAGCACCAGGTAAAGATCAGATTTGTTACACCATGTTAAACCATCTCAGTGAAACATCCAAGGATTTTTTGTTAGAATTTTATAATAAAGTGTGGGAGGGTGGGAAATTACCGCAAAGGTGGAAGGAGGCAGTAGTAATCCCAATAGGAAAGCCAGGTAAAGATCTGACAAACCCAGGGAATTATAGGCCTATTGCATTAACATCCAACATATGTAAAGTAATGGAAAAAATGGTAAATGAAAGGTTAACATATTATGTAGAAAATAAAGGATATTTATCCAATTACCAGAGTGGTTTTAGGAAGGGGAGAAACACCATGGATCCAGCTATATGTTTAGAACATGAAATTAGGAGAGCACAAATTAATAGAGAAAGTGTAGTAGCTGTATTTTTTGATATTGAGAAAGCATATGATATGATGTGGGGAGAAGGGTTATTAGTGAAACTAGGTAAATTGGGGATTAAAGGTCGTATATTTAAATGGATTAAGGATTTTTTATTTGGGAGGTCAATACAAGTACGAGTTGGAAATCAATACTCAGGAACATTAGATATTGTAAATGGAACACCTCAAGGGAGCATAATAAGTCCTTTACTATTTTTAGTAATGATAAATGATGTGTATGATGAAATTGTAAATGAAATGGGAGTTTCACTGTTTGCGGATGATGGGGCAATCTGGAAAAGGGGGAGAAATGTGAAGTTTATTGTGCAGAAACTACAGAGGGCTATAATAAAGGTACAAGAGTGGTCTTATAAATGGGGATTCAAATTTTCTGTGGAAAAGACAAAGATAATGTTTTTTACTAGGAAGGAAATTGGTAGTGAGGTTAAACTAAAATTATATAACCAGGAATTGGAGAGAGTAAAATACTATAAATTTTTAGGTTTATGGTTTGATGAGAGGATTACATGGATAGTTCATATTCAGAAAGTAGTGGACAAATGTAAGAAGATACTTAATGTAATGAGATGTTTAGTTGGATGTGATTGGGGGGCAGATAGAAAAGCTTTGAAGGCTATATACAATGGGTTAATTAGATCTGTGTTAGATTATGGTTGTGTGGTGTATGGGTCCGCATCAAGTACTTCTCTTAAAAAAATAGACAACATTCAATATCAGGCATTGAGAATATGTACAGGTGCAATAAAAACAACTCCAACAGCAGCATTACAGGTTGAAATGGGGGAGATGCCTCTAGAGATGAGAAGGATACAGCTTTCATTAAATTACTGGATTAACCTACAGGGCCAGAGTCAAGAACACCCAGCACAAGTTACTATCAAACCATGCTGGGAAAAGGAGAGAAGGGAAACAAAAAGTTTTGGATGGACAGTGACCCAGAGAGCAGTACAAATCGGCATAGCACAATTAAATGTGGTTCCAACAGTTCCATTACCTTCAATTCCACCTTGGATACTTCCAGATGCAACAGTAGACTTTACAACATTAGAACAGGAAAACAAGGATAAACAACATAGGTATAATTCAGTCATCATACAGGAATACATTGACAGATACTACAGTTTTGTCCAAATTTATACAGATGCATCAAAAGATTCAGTAGATAAAGTAGGAGTAGCATTTATTGTACCAGAATTTCACATCAAAGTAGGGAAGAGGATCAATAATGAGGTCTCAGTATACACAGGTGAAATGATTGCAATATTGTTAGCGGTACAGTGGGTCGAGGATACTAGGCCTTTAAGGACAGTTATTTGCTCAGATTCAGGTTTAGCAATAAAGAGTTTACAGCACAGCCATTCAGACAGTAGACCAGACATTTTGATTGAAATACAACAAACACTATTCAGAATTCAAATGATGGGGCTTACAGTCATATTTTTATGGGTACCAGCACACATTGGCATTAGAGGAAACGAAATGGCAGATAAGGTAGCAAAAGAGGTAGCAAAAAGAAGTAAAATTGATTTAAGTATTAACATAGGTAAAACTGAAATCAAAGACATTATTAAGCAAAGACTGAAGGAAAGATGGCAAAAGCAATGGGATGAAGAGCGGAAAGGACGGTGGTTCTACAGAGTCCAGAGGAAAGTGGGAGAAATTAGATGCGCAGGAAAAAACAGAAAAGAGGAGACAGTAATCTCAAGAATTAGATTTGGACACACTGGTCTGAACAGTACACTTTTTATAATAGGCAAGCATAATACAGGTAGATGTGAATACTGTGGGCAAGAAGAGACAATAGAGCATGTCATTGTACATTGTGAGAGGTATGAGGAGGAGAGAGAACGGATGAGTGAGCAGTTCAGAAAAGAAAGAATACAATTTGATTTGGTAGATATTTTGCAAGGAAGTTCATATAAGTGCTATCAAATCCTGTTGCATTTTCTTAGGGTAACCAATTTGTTCGGAAGGATATAGGTTATTAGTATATGTAATGGTGTTGTTTGATCCACACTCCATGCCAGTTGGTGGCGGTAATGCACCAAAAAAGTTGTTTGCCAACCGCCAAAAAACACCACATAGAAGAAGAAGAAGACATTTGCTTGATATGCAAGAAAACCAAACAATGCTCAATACTTAATCCAATCAACATCCAGCAAAGTATAGCTTTGCAACATTACATACAATGTGTATGTCTGGTTTGCATTCATCCAATCCATTCCATGCAATTTGCACCTAATTGTCAGGGTACTGCAGATGTCTCCATTCTCTTCCTGCAGCTCTTATCTATGCTCTAGACAAACTGGCACCATTCTGCAGCTTGTCCTATTTCTGCAGAAAGTACATTTAAACTGGCCAAATGGCCTAGCAGCCCAGAAGTCTTTACTCAATTTCAGTGTCCTGGCCTCTCCAATTTGGCCAGAATTAACACTTTGCACTTTAATTAACAATCCTAGATAAATAGTTGCATTTTCACTTCAAACGGACCAGGCCCAGTATAAGATGTATGTCTTCTATTTAGTTTCAATTTTCATTGCTCCTCCAGCATGGGAAATTACTAATGCATGCTAGAAAATAAACATCACTCCAGAGAACAGCTAGGATTTTAAATGTTCGGTGAGAAGGAAAGAAAGAATCCTTATTCTCTAAACATTGGAACTGAATTATAATGGGTTCTACCTTGGGTGATTATCAGGACATTCTGGAAGCCAGATTTGTTACATTAGATTTACATTAATTTCTGTGTAAAATTTAAACAATGTGATTCCAACAGTGGTGCAACCTAGTACTTGTGTCAGATCAGGAATTTAACTGTAAGCTGGATATCATTATTCATTGATGTTTTACTTGCATTATTAAATTTCATCTTTTAAAAAAATTGGCAGACCAAAAATCAGATTTTAATAGGAAACCTCATGCCATTTAGTTACTGTCATGTGCATTCAGATAACGTGGTGTACAAAGAGACAGAGCAGCTAAGATATGTGTAACTGGGTTATTCAAACAATCATTTATTCTATGCATGTGTGAATACATTATTCATCGGTCTACAATACACTGTTTTCCCTTTGTGAAAAGAAAAAAAATATGCACGGGAACACATTATTTACAGGTTTTCTAGGTCTTTTCTGAGTAATAGTTTCTTTGACATGATTTGAACTTCTTGGGAAGGAATTCCTAATGCACTAGAATATTGTGTTACTTCTTCCATAGTTACAACTGGATTAGCTTTATGGGGTAGACTGGTCATCACACAACCCTTGTTTTTGTGCTTCTCTTGCTGGAATTAAGTGGGTTACGTGTATACTTTTGATTTAAACTATTTCTAGAATGCATAATTTTATACTGTGTACTTCACTCATTGCTCTGACATTCCACTTTCAAATGTAAAATCTACTAGGTCACGGATCGTGCAACGTAGAAACCGGCTTTTTGGACCATTGAGTTTGCATGAACCATCAATCACCTATTTAAACCAATCCTACATTATTCCTATTTTTTTAATCTTCTCTACATTTTCTCAACTCCTTCCAAATTCTACAATGCATCTACACTCTCGGAACAATTTCCTGTGTTCAATTAACCTACCAACATGCACATCTTGGTACACAAAATTGCTGGGGAAACTCAGCGGGTGCAGCAGCATCTATGGAGCAAAGGAAATAGGCGACGTTTCGGGCCGTTTCGGGCTTGGGGATGTGGGAGGAAATCCGAGCACCCAGAGAAAATTCTCATGGTTGCAGGGGGAACTTGAAAACTCCACACAGACAATATCCAAGATAAAGGTGGAATCTATGTTTATGGTGCTGAGGTTAAGGTCTAGTCTGCTTTGTTTATGCTAACACTATTTCACTTCATTTCTGCCTGAATTGCCTTTATTCCATTCGTCCTTCATGTTTGACCTCAATCCATTTCTCATAACCTTCTCCGAGTACTAGGTGATCACTGCCTTTTTCATAACAATCAATGTGTTCTCTTTGGAAATATCTCAGTGGCCTTTCTAGCTCTTGCAGTTTGTGGCTGGAATCTGCATTTCTAACAAACAGTATACAGTACCTACTGTATCTATTGGTTCTTTAAAATCTTCATCTAATCTTGACTGAAATGTGTATCTGTGGTCTCCATGCTCATGCTTTCACCCACTCTAAGTTTTTCTGTAACTGTAATGCTATAACACGACCACTATATTCTGCACTCTGATATTTTTTACTCTTTGCACTACCTGTTGTACTTGTGTATGGCTTGATTGTATTCTTGTATAGTATGATGTGACTGGATGGTTTTCCACTGTATCTCAGTACACATGGCGACAATAAAGCAATACGAATACAAACTCTTCTAAAATTACTCTGTGCATTTGGTCGGTGTATATTAGGAGAAATTGCGAATCCATCATTCACGTTCCTTTAGTGATTGGGTTATAGCACAAAAAAAAGGCTTCACAGAGAAAAGGCACACATTAAACCTACTGAAATGTGAATGTTGAGTGCTGTTATGATAATGGGCCAACTCCCACATAATGCAATATTATTCCATTGACAACAACTATTGTTGGTAACAATAAGACCTCGTATTCATGTAAGTACTTGCCTGATTCAGTGCTGACTTTTAAGATATTTTATATAACTTTTTTTTAGAACATAACTTATTGGTGTCTTCTGAGTTATCTCCACCACTGTAATCAGAAAATCACCTTCAACTATTTCAAATGTGAATATTATGCTTTCAGTACCTAAATTGCAAATGATAAATTTGGCAGCACATCTGCAGGAGGATTTTATTTCAAGCTTTTATACTCCATCACTGCACTTAAATTGGTCCATCTTTGCATTCTCAAAGTAGTCAATCCTTTCTGATACTGCTAGCTTATACCAGGAATTGCTAGTCTTATGATCAATTACCAAAATAGATATATAAAATGTTTCACTCCATAAACAATTTCAAACAATTTCCTCCTCATTCTGAGCATACATTTTATTTTTCCCCTCTCTTTATTAAATTCACGATGGAAACAAATTGTTTATTCTTGATCTTTGCCCATTACATAAGCGATCATTGGTGTTGGCTTACTATTTTTCAGATATGCAATGTTTTGCGTGCTATCCAGGCAACACATGTCTGACATAAGTACAATCACAAGTAAACCAGCCAATGCAAAAGGTAAACAGGAAACTGACTGCAGAATGCAGTGGTACAGGAAAGCGCAGATAAAAAAGAGCAAGGGCTGCAAGGAGATAGATTGGAAGATCAGGAATACTTCTTTGTTACTGCTCTTGCATCACAATTTAAAGCATCACTTTCACGTTTCATATTCATGTCAGATCAGTGAATTAATAAAGACGGGTTCCAGACTTCTTCCTCAAAGCATATGCCTTTAGTTGATCTTTGCTTTGTTTTTCTTTTTCATCTTTCTTCTGTAATTGATATAATGGTGTCAGTATCTAGAAAATCTAGCTTGCACCATACTATATCGTCATCAACATTTGTAGCCATATAGTGTGGGAACAGGCCCTTCAGCCCAACCTGCCCATGCAGCCCTACATGTCCCATCCACACTAACCCACCTGCCTGCGTTTCACCCATATCCCTCCAAACCTATCCTATCCATGTACCTGTCTAAATGTTTTTTTAAACATTGTGATAGTACCTGCTTTAACTACCTCCTCCTGCAGCTGGTTAAAGATTGTGATAGTACGTGCCTCTACCTCCTCCAGTGGCTTGTTCCATATTCCCACAACACATTGTGTAATAAAAAAGTTACCCCTCAGGTTCAACAGACAATAGACAATAGATGCAGGAGTAGGTCATTTGGCCCTTCGCGCCAGCACCGCCATTCAATGTGATCATGGCTGATCATCCCCAATCAGTACACCTTTCCTGCCTTATCCCCATATCCCCTGACTCCGCTATTTTTAAGAGCCCTATCTAGCTCTCTCTTGAAAGCATCCAGAGAACCTGCCTCCACCGCCCTCTGAGGCAGAGAATTCCACAGACTCACCATTCTCTGTGAGAAAAAGTGTTTCCTCGTCTCCGTTCTAAATGGCTTACTCCTTATTCTTAAACTGTGGCCCCTGACTCAGGATTCTCCCAACATCGGGAACATGTTTCCTGCCTCTAGTGTGTCCAAGCCCTTAACAATCTTATATGTTTCAATGAGATAGCCTCTCATCCTTCTAAACTCCAGAGTGTACAAGCCCAGCTCCTCCATGCTCAATGGGGGAGGAGCCATCTTGTTGAACGGCTGCTAGCCAGCAGCCGTCTGTTTTAAATTCGTTTTATTTATAGTTTTTAGTGAGTCCTGTTTTTTTGTTTGTAGGGGATATGGTCTTTTTAATGTGGGGGGTTAGGTGTAACTATATTTTTCGGTCCCTACCTGGTCGGTGTGGCAGCCTTTTCTCCGGGCTGCCCGTCGACCCGTCCTCGTGGCCTGCCAGCAGGCTTGGAGCACCGTTTCTTGGCGGGGACCGCCCAGCACCTCGGCCTCGGCGGCGGCACAGTGTTGGAGCGCTGGAGCGGAGCGGAGTGGAGCGGGCGTTGCCTTGCCTGGGTCGCCGCGCTGGAGCTCTGGCGAGCTGGACCGCCGTGAGCAACATCTCCGGGCTGCGGGTCTGCGGAGCGGAGAGGCGGCATGCGGAGAGGCGGCAGTGCGGAGAGGCGGCGCCGGCTTTTTCATCGGGAGCCTGGGTGCTCCAAACCGGCGCGGCCTTGTTGGCTTCGGCAGCCGCGGGCTCCATCCAGGAAGCGGCCGTTCCAGGTGGCCCAGCCGCCGAAAGGACTCTCCCGACGCCGGGGCAAGACCACCCGGTGAGAACGGCCAGGGACATTGGGCCTCCGTAGAGGCAATTGCAGTGGCCTCAATAGGCCTGAGTTTGGGGTGAACATGGGGTGGGGACTGGACATTGTGCCTTCCTCCACAGTGCTATCCACTGTGGGGGGATGATTTTTTTGGTCTAATTTGTAGTCCTGTAGGTCTGTGTCCAAGATGGCTGCCGTGAAGAGAGAGTGGACGCTGGCGCGCTTTGGCTGCCGCTGCTCTCTCTTCACACTGTGTTTTTGATTTTCTGTTTTTGGATTGAATTCTGTTTTTAATTTGTGTCTCTGTGATGTCTTTATTACTTGTTATATTCCGATTATATGTTATTCCGATTACTATGTAAGGTGTCCTTGAGATGTCTGAAAGGCGCCCATTAAATAAAATGTATTATTATTATTATTATTCTCTCAGCATATGACAGTCCCGCCATCCCGGGAATTAACCTTGTAAACCTACGCTGCACTCCCTCATTAGCAAGAATGTCCTTCCTCAAATTAGGGGAGCAAAACTGCACACAATACTCCAGGTGTGGTCTCACTAGGACTCTGTACTACTGCAGAAGGAGCTCTTTGCTCCTATATTCGATTCCTCTTGTTATAAAGGCCAACATGCCATTCGCTTTCTTCACTGCCTGCTGTACCTGCATGCTTACTTTCATAGACTGATGTACAAGGACCCCCAGATCCCGTTGTACCTCCCCTTTTCCCAACTTGACGCCATTTAGATAGTAATCTGTCTTCCTGTTTTTGCTACCAAAGTGGATAACCTCACATTTATCCGTATTTAACTTCATCTGCCATGCATCTGCCCAATCCCCCAACCTGTCCAAGTCACCCTGCATTCTCATAGCATCCTACTCACAGTTCACACTGCCACCCAGCTTTGTGTCATCTGCAAATTTCCTATTAAATCTTTCCCCCGTATCCTTAAATCTATGGTTCTCGATTCCCCTACTCAGGGCAAAAAACTCTGTGTGTTTACTCGATCTATTTCTCTCATGATTTTGTATACCTCTATGAGATCACCCCTAATGCACCTGCACTACAAGGAATAAAGTCCTAGCCTGCTCATCCTCTCCCTGTATCTCAGGCCCTCAAGTCATTGTAACATCCTTGTAAATTTTCGCTGCACCCTTTCCAGCTTGATCTTTCCTATAACATGCTGGTCAAAACTGAACATTATACTCTGCATGTGGCCTCACCAGCATCTTATATAACTGCAACGACCTGCCAACGTCTATGCTCAATACTGACTAATACTGACCAATACTGTGCCAGAAGCCTTTTTGACCACCTTATGATGGAAGGTGTGGCTCCACCTTCAAGGAATTATGCACCTGCACTTCTAAATCCCTCTGCTCTCCTCAGAGCACTATCATTCACTCTGTAGGTCCTGCCCATGTTAGACTTCCCAAAATGCAACACTTTGCATTCTCTGTATTAAGATCCTGTTGCAATTTTTAACAACCATATGCAGGAGGTGCCATTTTGGCACCATTTCCAGTACCCGCTGCAGCTGATCACTAAGGCTCATTGCAGTCATCGCCTCCATTCCAGTCGTCCCTCTCCTTGCATGGCCCTCTTTAGCCCTTGTTCCCTTTTAGACTTGTATGCTAAGGATATTTGTCTGTTTTTCTCATGGTTAAAATAGTTTGCCATTTTAAATTGGAACTGGTGGAATATTCACCAAAACCTCCATGATCACGATTCACATTCCCCAAAAGGGGCGTTTCGGTACCAGGGATAACCGAAAGACCTATATGCCATTTTGAAGTGGTGGATGGATTTAATTCTGTATGTAACAGCAATTCACACCCAGTCTCATCCTAATGCTTCTCATTCTGCTGTGAGCTCTAGCCTTCATTATAGCTCTATGAATATAAATTGCACGCTTATCTGTAGTTTTCATTTGACAAGGTTCTTTAACGTTGCTCAATAACTTTCCCATAGACCTTGTAATTTTGCAAAGGAGAACAAATGTAAGATTCCGTCTGTTTAATAATCTTGATTAAATTCTCTTATCAGTTAAACCACAAGCTGTCATGAAGCAATATCGTCCAAAGGGGCACCAAATTTGCAATGCGATACCTGGTGCAACAAGACAATATACTCATTGACAGACTCACTTCTAATCCCTAGTTCTATATAGGTAACTCTGCAGAATTTCTAAAAATTTAGGATTGAAATAAACCTGCTACTCCAGTGCTACTTTGCTATGCAGAATAACATTTTGCTTTCTGTAGCATTAAGAAGTTTCAAATAGAAAAACTACTTTTAGGACCGAGATGAGAAAAACATTTTTCACACAGAGAGTGTTGAATCTCTGGAATTCTCTGCCACAGAAGGTAGTTGAGGCCAGTTCATTGGCTATATTTAAGAGGGAGTTAGATGTGGCCCTTGTGGCTAAAGGGATGAGTTGGATGATCAGCCAGGATTATATTGAATGGCGGTGCAGGCTCGAAGGGCCAAATGGCCTACTCCTGCACCTATTTTCTATGTTTCTATGTTTCCTTGTGCTCCCAAAACTCATAATTTAGTTCACGCATTCTCACCACCACCATCAATTTCTCTGTTATTTACTGTGAAGACTATTTGTTATTTGTATAAACAAAAAGGTTTATGAATCTGACACCATAAACAAAGGCTTCCCATAAATCAACCCTAATATTAAAGTGATATTGGCTTGAGAATATTTATGTCCTTTGTCATTATTTCTCCTTTTGCTTTATATATGATCACTATTGTTTCTTGCCATACATTGTTTGTGTGAAATTCAAGCTGCATCGGTCAAAGTTTTGTACAACTGTAATAAATTATCCTGATTCTATACTCAATTTTCTGACTGAGGAAAGTCAATGTGCCAAAAGCGTTCCTCACCAGCATATCTACCTGTGATGTTATTTTCAGGGAACTATGTACATGTGCACCTAGATCTCTGCTCTTGAACACTCCCCTGGACCCTATCATTGACTGTGAAGGTTCTGCCTTGGTGTGACTTGCTAAAATGCGACACCTCACACTTATCTGTATTATATTCCATTTACCATTTATTGACCAACTGGCCCAGCAGTAATTTTTGATAACCAATTTCACTGTCCATCTTTTTTGGTGCCATTTCAATCGTGCCTTGTGCATTCTCATTCATATTGTAGACTTGGACGAAAAAGAGCAATTTGCCCAGCATCATGCCCTGAGATAGGCATTCAATCCTAAAACAATCTTTCACCACCACTATCTTTTTTGCGTACCATTAAGCTAATTCTATATCTAGTTAGCTAACTCTAGCAGCAGCACGGTGGTGAAGCGATACAGTTGCTGCCTTACATTACTTGCAGCACCGGAGACCAGGGTTCAATCCCTACTATGGGTGCTGTCTGGATGAATTTTGTACGTTCTCCCCGTGACCTGTGTGGGGTTTCTCCGAGATGTTCGGTTTCCTCCCACACTCCAAAGACATAGAGGTATGTAGGTAAATTGGCTTGATAAATGTAAAAATTGTCCCTAGTGTGTGTAGGATAGTGTTAATATGTGGGGATCGCTGGTCGGCGTGGATCTGGTGGGTCAAAGGGCCTGTTTCCACGCTGTATCTCCAAACTAAACTAAACTCTTCAGAGCAGCCTACCAAGCGGAATGTTAACAAAGGACTTGCTGAGGTTTATATAGACTACTTCTATGGTCCTACCCTCATCAATCTTCTTGGTTGCTACAAGAAAACTCAATCAAATTCATGAGCCATGATCTCCTACACTGCTCATCCTCTCATCTGCTCTCTCACAAATGCAGGTCACTAATTTGACTAATATTAATTTATTTCATTTAATTTCTTACTTCTAACCCTGACAACAAAGAATAACTGGAAACACAGTTGCATAGAGAGATGCTAGGACATGTGAAATGATTTATACAAACAATTATCTTCATAATGCTTGTGCAAAATTAGCATGCATATACACCACACATTTGCATGCACAAGATTTACAAATCTGTTCTAAAAGTGAGCCTAACAACTTTAGATTACATTGAATGGTGAATAATCCTCATCTGACTCAGAGGGTTCAGGAAAGTTGAGCTGGAACTGGCTTCCACTAGGTTTCTAGCTTTGACTGGACCTTGTTTTCAGTCAATCGTTGTGCTGTATATCACATAAGTTATTTCGGGAAATAGGAATACTTCGATTGTCTTTGAAGTCCCCCAGTGCTTTCCACAGTAAGTCCATTATTAACAAAACCTACTATTGCAGGTATCCTGGGCATAATATAGCTGTAGGTGAGTCTGACAGCGCTGAGTCCTGCAAGGATATTGATAAATAGATAATAAAAAAACAGCGATTCATTGGAGGAGTAATCATGAGCAAGGTATTTCTTGTTCAATCTATTAGACCAGGCAGGCTGAAAAATCCACCTGTTATCCCCACCTCAATGATCTTATCTCCTGGTGGGTGCCACGGCACTGAATGGTGTTTACCTTAAACCCATTATATCGGTAATTCCTTACAAATGATTTTTGCTTAGGGCTGCTGACATGATCAAAGTAGGAGGACGTCCATTCGTACAGCAACACCTATGATGAGCCAGAAAGCTCAGGCTAGTCCCTCACCTTTTTCCTTAAGCTTTTGTGTTGGTAATGAGAGAGTTCATGAGGGAAAATAAGAACTGATCATTCTTTGATTTGTGGCAGTGGAAAGACTTTGGTCATTCGAGTCCTGAATGGCACTGACTCAAGTCAGCCCCTCAACTTACTGCTCCACTGAACTATGAATCTGTGCCATGGGATTTTGCAATAGCTAGCTCGCGTGAATACACAAACACTGTTTGGTCAATGTATAATTTAGTGGAAAAATCTGTTTGTACCGTTTGGATGAGAACCTCACATACATTCAAACATACAGGGAACTCTACTGCAGCATTGTTCTTTCACTCTGATCACTTTGTTAGGTGTAGTTCTTAGTAACCTTTTCTCTATGGCAGAGGAGTTTAAAAGCAAAGGGCAGAGGGATAGGGTAAGGGTAAATACTTTAGAGCAAATGTGAAAAAGAACATTTTCACCCAGATGGTGGCTGGAATCTTGAAATCATTGAATGAGCGGGTGGTAGAGAAAGGTACTCTCATAACATTGAAGAAGTATCTTAACAGGTATTTTGAATTAGCAAGACAGACAAGGCTGTGGACCAAGTGTTGGTAAATAGATGGATCCTTTATGGTCAGCACTGACATAATGGGCCAATGTGCCTATTTCTGTGCTGTAATACTCTGTAACTATAATAACTTTACATTGCCAAGCTCAATATCAAATCATGAATAACTTTGTGCTGTGAACTTTGAACCAGAAGACATTGCTTTGAGCTTGCTAAAATTCATTTCATCAAGGAACATTATCATTAGCAAAGTAATTAGATCTTCATTCTCAATCCATACTCCATTTACTCAGAGAGTGGTGGCTGTGTGGAATGAGCTTCCAGTGAAGGTGGTGGAGGCAGGTTCGTTTTTATCATTTAAAAATAAATTGGATAGTTATATGGACGGGAAAGGAATGGAGGGTTATGGTCTGAGCGCAGGTATATGGGACTAGGGGAGAATACGTGTTCGGCACGGACTAGAAGGGTCGAGATGGCCTGTTTCCGTGCTGTAATTGTTATATGGTTATATGGTTATATATGGTTATTTCAGCCTATGTTCCAGACATTTATAGCTACCAATGCTATTCCTTTCTGAGCCTTTGTCAACAGATCAAGTTAATTTGGCCTCTTCTGAGATACATTATCTGTTTCTGATGCACAATGAATCAATGAAATTAAAGATATATGCCTTACACATTTTATTTCTGGATGGAGTTACTGTTCCGTTATCTCTGCCAAGCAATATTCTATTGCATTTTTGCCTTTGGCATTCAAATCATCATAACAAAATGAAGTATTTTGTAGTGTTAAATCAATTTGCTTGTGTTTCAGTGACAGCATTGGCAATTTCACTTTCACTCGATGATGTGCCGAATGAATTATTGGTTAGATTGGGAACTTTTATCATATTATCTGAATTCTAGTTCTCCTACATGTGAGAATGAAGGTTTTAACAGGATGGTGACGCATGTAACTGTATTATCTTTTTATTATTTTGTGATTTATAATGCAACATCATTTCACTTATTTTAACTGCAAATTGCAACAATCTATATCTCAATGAAAAGAATTGAATATTTAATATGATGGCTGATAGTTTATTTTATTTAAATCTTGTGAAAAAATGTTAGTAAAATAATCAAGAGAACAAATTTAAAAGTAAGGTTTCTTTAGAAAAAATGAAGCTATATACAGGAACATCAAAAAGAAACCAGATAAAATGATTCAATTGTTTAATATGTTCGACTTGTGGCTATTCTGTTACCTGCAATTTAATCTAAAATGAAATTTAATTGGATTTTTAGAACTGGAATATATGAGATTCGTAACTATGTAATATATGCACGGTGGCTGGCATGTTCTCTTTGGCTTGTTTTTAAATACAACAAACCATATTAGAGAGAAGAAAAGATTTTTAAAATGACAGGAGGCAACTTTCAAGTCTCATCCTTTCATTTCTCACGTCATAAATGAGTGATAATTAGTTTAAAGTCAGTAGGAGAACCAAATGGGACAGCAAGCCATCCTTCTGTTGCCATGGTAGATTGCCACAATGCATTGATTTGTTTTTTATCACGCTGAATGGTGGATTATATTTGCAGTTTCCCAGTATGCTGGACTGTGCACTATGTCTCTGCAACTTATTTGTATCACCGATGAACATTCTATGCATTGTTCTTGAAAGGGGCAATTGGAGCAGCAGCAGACAAAGCAGCAAAGAACCCCTAAATATTAGTTCTTCGGCAGTCAGAAAAAGCAACGTTACCCCTATAATACATACACAAATAACAATTACATCATGAGGTACATCATTTCCACCCCTGCACCTTCCTCTTCTTTCCCCAGTCTAAACGGAATTTAGTTCAGGCTTCCCATTCAAATGTGGTCTGCAAAAGCTCTGCCTAGAAAAGGTGTCAAATTGGGTAAGCATAGAAAATAGATGCAGGAGTAGGCCATTCGGCCCTCCGAGCCAGCCTTCAATATGATCAATATGAGGTCTAAGATATTTACTCCGTGTTTTCATTCACATGTCTCTGCATATGCACAGACACAAACACATGCATATATTCATACATACAAAAACTTTTAAATATTACTAGACCAAGTGGGACCGGTTGGGATTGTTACACAGGAGGCCTGGTCCCCCAATGCAATATTCCACCACTCACCCATTTCCCCAACGCAACCTGTTCCCCCAACGCAATATTCCACCACTCATCCATCGCCCCCAACTGCGCAGGGGCAGCTCATTTCCCCTTATCCCCCACCACTCCCTCCCCCTCCTCTTCAGCCTCCCAATTGCACTTGCTGCCAGGACTTTAAAATATAATCTAATTGCATTTCCCCTGCCTCCCCCAGCACTCCATCCTCCTCCTCTTCAGCGTCCCTGTTTTTAAACTTTAAAAACTAGGATAGTGTTAGTGTACAGGGATCGCTTGTTCAGCGCAGACTTGGTGGACTGAAGGGCCTGTTTCCGCGCTGTATCTCTAAACTAAGCTAAGCTACATTTCCTATTATTCTTGTATTGTATATTTCACATTTTTTAATTCCAACATATTGTTATTTGAATTATAAAAAGCAGGCCTACTGACTAGAAGCATTATGAAAGGATATGGGAATAAAATACCAGGGTTGTAACGAAATTTAAAAGTAATTCAATGATAACAACAAACATTAAAGGAGCCCAATGATTCCTCAGAATACCAAAAGGGATCGATGAGGAAAAACAAGATCATTTGTGATATTTTAATGGATATATTACTTCTATGTACTGTCAGAGGACATTCAACAACATTTCATATAAAACAATATTAACAAAAATGAGAGTGCTTGGAATTGGCAGCAGAGATATACAAAACTCACTGAAAGTTAATGAATTGATACAAAAAGTAATTTAAAAGGTTAATGGAATGTTGGGCTTTATCTCAAGAGAGCTGGAATACAAACAGATGGAAGTTATATTGCTGCTACACAGAACTCTGATAAAGCTCAATTTGGTTTTGTACATTCAGTTACTGGGACTGGAAAGTAATGGGGCTTTCTCACGGGGCGACTTGACGCAAGAGGTAACCAGAGTTGAACATCGTGGGAACCTCGTACGATAACCGTACGGCATTCGTGGACCACCGTGGACCACCGTGGCGCTAACGGCAGGTACTCGTGTAACTTGTTGACTCGGGAGAAAATTCAAGCAAGCTTGAATTTCTCCAAGAGTGACTTGTACACTTGTGGTTGAACATTGAAACAGTATATGGACGTAGTGGTCAGTGTGATATCCGTAATAACTCTTGCGTTTACCGTGAGAACTCCTGCGAACGGTGAACCCGGAAGCTGGACAGAGGGGACAGAAGGTGAGTAAAAAAGGTGGTCTCAATATCGCCAATGGAACATGTGTCCATCGAGGACGTCCCACCTCATTGTCATTGTTGGAGAATCTCAGTCTTGATTGTCAGTGCTTGTTTACCTCATTGTTAAATAAAAATATTTTTTACTATCAGATTGATGTCTGCAATTCTTCATTACACATCACTACGATGAATGTCTCTAATGTTATAATCCCTCTCATGCTGAAACACAAAATAGTTGAAGGGAGGTGATATAATCACATTTTCATTCTTTTTCATTTTTGAGTGTTCAGGTCCCTCAATTGATGAGCTATTTAAACGTTTGAAAGTTTCACCTCTCGGTAGATAATAAAATAAGACAATCATCACGGTCAATGTGAGACAAAGTCTTTATTCCTATTTGACAATATAAAAAGACGACTTCTTACACATATTGAGAGAAGGTGCATCACACCAAACAACATTTGTCTAAAAAAGGGCTTCGCAAACATGAAAATCAACAAATGAGGCACGCTAGATTTTTAAAAACAGATTCTATTCATTAACCTCCGCAACAAGCCTAAACTCAGGCAATAAAAGGGACAATGCAATGTGCTAAATGGCAGGTTTTGCGGATGACCATCTTATAGGAAGCACTTTTCAGAGGACAACACTTTAAAGTGAAACAAAGAGAAGTAAGCAGGATTACAACGGGACATTATTATCAGCTTATTTTCTATGCATGTCTGCTAACATGCAGTATTGTTCCTGTGGTCGGCTACCCATCAATAGAGCTGTCCTGCCACGGCACACTCCCCAATTGTGAATTGTAGTAAGCGCAGAGATGGCCTCTTTGCTCTTTCCCACTTTATGTGCCCGAGTTACCTTTGAAACGCTGCAGTGGGACCATTTCCGCCTCGGTTGCACCACTTCTCCATGTACCTAGTGTTATTCCCCCTGTGTCCAAATGAGCCAATTCAACCAAGGGAGGATATTTATAGTGTGTGAAAAAAAAAGTGACATCATTTGTGCCACGTGATGATTTAACAACACTTCACAGTTACAATGTTCATTCAAGATTTAACGGGAAAGCTCGGGAGACGGACAAGTCACTCGCACAAATAACAGAAATGCAGAGTACCCGTGGGAACTCTTTATCTACCCCCCGTTATATCGTGTGATATCGTGCTAGACCACGACCACTTCACTCTGGTTACATCTTGCGTCAAGTCGCCCCGTGAGAAAGCCCCATAACAATCCTGAAAGATCACAGCATAGATTTGTCAGGATATTACCAGGTTTCTGGGCATAACGCAATTTAATTTAAAATAAAGGATTCAACCAAAGGATTATTATGAATTCACTACAAAATCCTCAAAATATGCCACTTTACTTCTGCTTCCTCTATGTAACTGGAACATGAAGAATGCTGCATGCAAAACATGGCTGGGTGCCTCATCGTGGCTTTCTACCACACGTGCTTTGCGGCAGTTGTTCAGGATACACATGCAGAAACAGTTCTTCGCAGAACTTCCTTTTGTCAATGCTAGATCACTGGTCATGGAGCCTGGTGGAGGTAACCGTATTTAGCATGTTCTTTTAACAATGATGCATATCCTCACTGAAACTTCTCACTTGCCCGCAAACTCCTTACCTCGCCATCACCTGAATCATTACTCTGACACCCACCACCTCTCTACCAGCCACACTTTTGTCTGAATATCATCCTCCACCACTATCTATTGATCCCTCACTTAACGCTTGCCACTAGAAACATAGAAACATAGAAAATAGGTGCTGGAGGAGGCCATTTGGCCCTTCAATTATGATCATGATTGATCGTCCCCAATCAATAACCCGTGCCTGCCTTCTCCCCATATCCCTTGATTCAACTAGCCTCTAGAGCTCTATCTAACTCTCTCTTAAATCCATCCAGTGATTTGGCCTCTACTGCCCTCTGTGGCAGGGAATTCCACAAATTCACAACTCTCTGGGTGAAAAAGTTTATTCTCACCTCAATCTTAAATGGTGTCCCCTTTATTCTAAGACTGTGGCCACTAATCTTCTATTCGACTCTTAACACTGATCTGTTGCCTGATTCCCCCAATTGATAACTATACCCAGCAGCTCATCCCAATCATCATTTTCCCTCATGAACCTTATCCCAAATGAACATAACCAATCATCAAGATTCCCAAACTCATAATGACAACCTAGGTCTTCCAATGGCCTCCGCTCAGAAAGCCTTTTAAGATATATGATTTAAATGAGGAAGCTTGCAAAGCAAAATTTTCCTGGGCATAAAAAAATGATGGAAACCAGATCATTCACAAGAATTGTGTGTGTGAGAGAGAGATATTAGATAATGGGGATTTTTCTATCTTTAAGGGCGGCACAATGGCTCAACGGTAGAGTTGAAGTGGCGGATGTGGCGGCGCTGCCTTAGCAGCTGCGGCTCGCCTGCAGTCCGTCTGTTTTTTCTTTTTTTGTTGTTTTCTTTTGTCCTGTTTTAGTTAATTAGGTTGTGTATGTGGGGAGGGGGGGGGGTGGGAGAAAAATGTTTTTGGTCTCATACTTTGGGGGGATGCAACTTTTTCTTGTCGTATCCCCGTCTCCGTCTGCGCTGAGGCCTAATGGCAGAGCTGGCGTCCTCGGGGCTGTGGCGGTGTTCCGGCGGCGGCCCGATTTCTGAGCTGTGGTGATGTTCCGGCAGAAGCGGCCCGACTTGGGAGCTGTGGCAGCGTTCCGGCGTTCCAGCGGCGGCGGCGACACGACTTCGGAGCTGTGGTGGCGTTGTGGCGGTGGAGCCCGACTTCGGAGCTGTGGCGGTGTTCCGGCGGCATATCCGACTTCGGGGCTGTGGCAGCGTTTCGGCAGCGGTGACACGACTTTGGAGGCTCGGCCGCGGGCCCAGTGGACAACATCGTTGGGAGCTCGCAGGTCACAGGTTGGTGACCTGTTTTTCCGGAGCTCCCGCAACAACAGCTTCATCCGCTGGACTGAAGGGCGGCAGCTTCAGCAGTTTCAACCACCCTGGGCCGCAAAGTTTTAACCGGGCCGTTCGCGGAGCTCGGATTCAGACGCGGGACTGACTTACTTACCATCACCCGGCGGGGACACAATATCGGAGGCCTGGATCACCTCAGCGCCGAGGGAGAACAAGGAGGGAAGAGACAAAGACTTTAAGACTTTTGCCTTCCATCACAGTGAGGAGGTGCCTGGTGAACTCACTGTGGTGGATGTTAAATTTGTGTTTATTGTGTGTTTTTGTTATACCATACAGCCATACTAAGTGAAAAGAACACAATACATACATAAAATAAATTTAACATAAACATCCACCACAACATTCCTTACTGTGATGGAAGTCAATAAAGTTCAGTTATAAAGTTCAGTCAGCTTCCTCTTTGTTCACCCGTGGTCGGGGCCTTGAACCCTCCGCACTTGCCATTGCCGACGGTCCGATGTCTGAAGCCCTCTCGCCGGGATGATCAAAACTCTGGTGTTGGGACGGATTGGAACACTCCGGAGCTCCCGTGTTGGCCATTTCTTACCAGAGATCACGGGCTTCACGGTGTTAAAGGCCGTGTTCAGAGCTCTTCTTCTGGCGATCCTCGGCAAAGGATCCCGTGCTTCACGATGGTATGTCCGCGCCGCACCACTCCATATTGTCAGGCCGCAAAGTGGGGGCGGAGATGCGACGGAGAAAATCACATCTCCATCGAGGTAAGTGACTGAAAAAAAAATTCCTCCTATTCCCCCCCCCCCCACCCCCCACATAAACTAACCAAGAAACATTGAAACAAACTTTTAGAACATACTTAAAATAATAAAAACAGTAGAAAGGACACACAGACTGTTGGCGTGGCTGCCACAATGGTGGCGCCCCCCGGTGGAATGTACAGGTGTATAGGTTAATTGGCTTCTGTAACATAAATTGTCCCTAGTCTGTGGGACAGTGCTAGTACACAGGGTGATCGTTGGTCCGTGTGGACTCGGCGGGCTGATCGGCCTGTTTCCACACTGTATCTTAAAGTCTAAAATCTAAATAACATTTGTTATTCCATCATTAGGTTTTAGAATTTTTCTTAAATCAAGTTTATTTTATTCTTGGAATTATTTTATTCAACCCTGGTATTTTATCTCTTTCCCAATAATGAAGAAAGTTCTCAGAAGGAATGATTAACCCTGTTTCTACTTCCATAGATGCTGCCAGCTTTATTGAGTGTTTTCATCATTTTCTGTTCTTATTTCAGATTTCCAGCATCCACAGTTTATTTCTATGTTTTCATTCATTGGCACACTGAGCATCTACATTTAATCCAGCTTTATGAGCACCATTCTGGTTCCGAGCATTTTCTTTAGTGTAGGCAAGCGTTGAGTCACTGGAATGCCAACATACTGTTGCAAACTGATTTGAAAATAAAATTTCTGTCAAATTTGAAAGAAAAAGATTGAGGGAGTTTCTTCTGAGCCAGGTGTTATGGCTTTTGGAAGAAAGAGAGCACTGGAATTCTTGTGGGTATTGTGGAAGTGTAACTGAAAATCAGGAGGTGATGCCTAATGAAAAATCCTGAAAGAAACATGAGGCTGTCTTCCCAGAGTTGATCTGATAGAGAGCAGATGTCAGACAGTGATTAAAACTCTGTGGAAGATTTATGAAGGGTAAAATTGGTAACTATTACTGAAACTGAAAACAATCTCATTAGTCTGCAGTGTTGTGCAGCCGTGTGATCTGCAATTGGAATCTGATCTCTCCCTGATACGATCTTCACAGGTACCAATCCACAAAATTGTTACTTCAATATATAATTACGCCATACATTTATAATCACATGCAAATGCTGCACAGATAATATCCATGAGTAAAAACATTCCAATGACCTTTGCGTGGGTGTTTTTAGACAATAACTAATTCAGTTACAGATAAAGTTAATACAAAATCTGGAAAAATAAAATCATCAAAATTAGTGAGCTGAACTTATTTTAGAAAAAAATTAGTGAGCTTCATGAAAATTAGTGAGCTGAACTGAGATGGAAGCTTAGGGAGAACATTATAGGATGCAAGCAATTGGAAACATGTTTGACCTCAGTGGAATACATAGACCAATACAGCATAGGAACAGGCCATTCAGCCCACAATGTCTGTGCCAAAGTTGATGTAAAGACCAAGAATGGTGAATACCTAGTATAAGCAGAAGGCAACAACTTGAGGATCAGAGTTCCATCAGACCGCGGCTTCAGGATGTTATAGGTCGCAGGCCGGCAGTCGGAGCTCTTCTCCGGCAAGGGATCCCAGACCCCGAAAGGTAAGTCCACGCCCCGCCCCTGGCTAGAAGCTAGACCACAGCCCCATGATGCCAAATTCACCAGGCCAGCATACAATCGGGTCACTACTTTCTGGCGACCACTCCTTTCTTGTAGGTCCAATAATTGCTGTATGCTCAGCCAAGGGAATTTTTTGTATTTCTTTAGCAAGTACAGCACTATAAAATTATACTGGTTAAGCCTTTGTGAATGTTATTTTGTTATGTGCAAGATAATGTGCAGAGTTTTAACTGAAGGGTGTGCAGAGTGAGTAAAGTATTGCATTTCACAGAAAGCAAAAATATTAAGCAAATTGAGCATTTGTTAAGATATTCAAAGAAATTATTCCTTGGAGTGCTTTACAATATGTAGATTATTCCTCAAGGGATCAATTACATGAGTGATGAGCCATGCTGTTATGCATGATTTTTTTACATTTCACATAGTGCACAATGTTCATTGTGTTAAACCTCATGGGTAATGTATTGCTCCAGTTTAAGGAGAAGTTGCTGCAGTTACATGTGGGTAGTGCAGGGTTGGTAGAGGATGAGTGGTACGGTTTGGTGAGACCATTTAGTTTAGTTTAGTTTAGTTTAGAGATACAGTATGGAAAACGGCCCTTCGGCCCACCAAGTCCATGCCTACCAATAATCACCCATACACTAGCTCTATCCTAACACTAAGGATGATTTACAGAAGTGAATTAACCTAAAAACCTGCACGTCTTCGGAATGTGGGTGAAAGCTGGAGCATCCGGAGAAAACGGTTACAAGGAAAATGTACAAACTCCTTACAGATAGTACCCATAGTCATAGAAACATAGAAAATAGATACAGGAGGAGGCCATTCGGCCCTTCGAGCCAGCACCGCCATTCATTGTGATTCAGTCAGGAACAAACATTCAGTCAGGAACAAACCCTGGTCTCTGCCGCTGTAAGGTTGCAACTCCACTGCTGCACCACTATGCCACCCCAGTTTTGGAGGTTTATAGCTTTAAACCAGTGTGCAGGAAAGTGTTTGAACTTGAGAGGGGTGCAATATTGTTTGAAGAGATTAGTAGTAGTATATATGTAGTAATATATATGTAGTATTTTATTTTAAACAAAAAAAGTTAAAAACAAAGCACAATAACAATAAAATGAAATGAACAATAAACCTATACACAACTCATTGAATAACATCATAAACATCACGAATTAAATCTTACATGTTCGAAAAGTAAGAGGAAGTATACACTTATTTATTCCTACCCCTTCTCCGCTACTCATCAATTAATTCACACACTTTATCTCATATATATATATACATATATATATATATATATATATATATATATACAGACAAATGCATGCATATATCCATACATAAGCCACATACATACGTACATATATACACGCATATGCACGCAAACATACATATACACAGTTTAGAAACAATTATCGAAATTCTATGTACAACGAGTGTATCACACTGTGTCAATAAACAAAAACGTAACCGTCGTCACAGCCCTTCTTCATTCTTATACATCTGGAAAATAATTTTTTTGCACTTCTTCTTAAACTGAATAATGTTTGAGCTTTGCTTGAGTTCCACATCCAAATCATTCCACAATTTCACCCCACATTGAAATACACATACTCTTAATAGTTGTATGCACAAAGTTTCTTTAAATTAAACTTTCCTCTTAAATTATAACCATACTCCCTGTTAAAAAAATAAAATTTGTATATTACCTGGTAGTAAATTATTTATTGCTTTATACATTATTTGTGCTGTGTTAAATTCTACTAAATCCATGAATTTCAAGGCATTTTACTTTAACAACAGTTGGTGTGTTCATAAAATCCTACATTATTAACTATCCATATGGCCCTTTTTTGCAGTATGTATAATGGATGTAGGGTGTTTTTGTAAGTGTTACCCCATACCTCCACACAATAATTTAGATATGGCAGTACGTGAACAATAAACAATGTACAGCGCTATGTGATTCAGAATGTGCCTTGTTTGTTTATGTCAAAACACCTTTTTAATTTTCTCATTTCTGATGTGATTTCCTGCAAAAGCTGCTGTAAATTCTCCCCAGAACAAAAGATATTAGTATTGTCCACAAATAAAACAATTTTCAATATTTTTGATACTCTACATATATCATTTATATACAGAATGAACAATTCAAGAGAATAGAATAGAATAGAATAGAATAGAATTACCTTTATTGTCATTCAGACCTTACGGTCTGAACGAAATTTCGTGCCTGCAGTCATACATACAATAATACAATAATAAACAACAATAAACACAAATTAACATCCACCACAGTGAGTCCTCCAAACACCTCCTCACTGTGGTGGAGGCAAAAATCTTCGGGCTGCAGTCTCTTCCCTCCTCTTCTCCCTCTGTGCTGAGGCGATACCCCACCGGGCGATGGTACAACCAGTCCCGCGGCTCACCGAACCCCGCAAACGGGCCGGCTCAAACACCGCGGCCCGGGGTGGTCGAAGCTGCCGCCCTCCAGTCCAGCGGACGCAACCGCTGGCCCGCGGCTGAACCCCGGACTCACGTCACCGCCGCCAGAACGCCGTCCCAGCCACCGGAGCACCGTTCCAGCCACCGGAGCACCGTTCCAGCCCCTAGCCGGATCGCCTTCACGTGAGTGCCGTTCCTCCCTCGAGCTGGGCCGCTCCGACGGGAGCGCGGTACCTCCCTCGAGCTGGGCCGCTCCGACGGGAGCGCCGTACCTCCCTCGAGCTGGGCCGCTCCAACAGGAGCGCCGTACCACCCTCGAGCTGGGCCGCTCCGACGGTAGCGCCATACCACCCTCGAGCTGGGCCGCTCCGACGGGAGCGCCGTACCTCCCTCGAGCTGGGCCGCTCTGACGGGAGCGCCATGCCACCCTCGAGCTGGGCCGCTCCGATGGGAGCGCCATTCCACCCTCGGGCTGGGCCGCCCCGAAGGGAGCGCCACAGCCCCTCACGGGAGAGTCTCAGCCCCGCGCCAGGCCGCCCTCACGGGAGCGTCACAGCCCCTCACGGGAGCACCGTTCCAGCCCCGAGCCGGACCGCTCTCACGGGAGCGAGCCCAGGGCAAGTCCTGACTGGCTCTGCCTCCGGAGTCTCGAGGTCGCCAGCTCCGCCATTAGGCCTCAGCGCAGACGGAGGCAGAGAAGGCGGATACGACAAAAAAGTCGCATTCCCCCGAAGGGAGAGACAGCAAGCCCTGTTTCAACTGCCCCCCCCCCCCCCCCCCACATAAACACAACCTAAAAACCAAAAACTTAACTAGACAAAACGGAAAAAAACAACACAAAAAAGTAAAAACAAACGGACTGCAGGCGAGCCGCTGCTGCCAGGGCAGCGCCGCCACTTTAGAAGAAGTGATTGTAAGAAGCATCTTGTAAGATATTGTAGAATACCAAAAAATGAACACAAAGTACTGGAGTAACTCAGTAGGTCAGGCAGCATCCATGGAGAATGAGGATAGGTGACATTTCGAGTTGGAACCATTCTTCAGAATGAAGAAGAGTTCCAACCCCAAACATCACCTATCCATGTTCTCCAGGGATGCTGCCTGACCCGCTGAGTTACTCCTGCACTTTGGATCCTTTTTTGTTTTGTAAATCAGCTTCTGCGGTTCCTTGTTACTGCATTGGATATTACCATGAAGGATGGAAATAAAGGGTGGGGAAAGGGTTGGGCGGGGACAGTTCATGACTTGTGGAATGAGGGTGGCAAATGACTGGGATAGAGGAATCTGTTAATTGTTAAATTTAATAAGGTACTTTGATGGGCTAAGGGAAAGCACTTCTCTTCCAAGTCCACAAAGAATGTTGGAGGTATTTAATTGTTCTAGCCAACTTATTCAGCTGCAATATTTCACAATAGTTGTAATCAGGTAGCCATCACTAATGTTAAAACAGAAAAAAATATGAATATGTCTTTGTTAAGATATTCACATTTTGGACCATGTGCATTGTTTCCTTGCCCCTTGTCAATTCACATTGAATTGAGTTTGCTTTTATAATTATTATTACTTTAACCTTCCATTATCATAAATCCATTTGTTTTAGGGAGACAAAACTAACTCTAATGTATTCTGTACAAAGATCACCCCATAAAATCACATAGTCAAGTGTGTATTTATATTTAAACTATTGTACATAAATGGCAAACCTTTATGAAAAGAATATCCACATGTCATTTTCAGTGAAAGAATAGCTGCATAAATGCAAATTGGTGTTAAATGAGGCATTCTGTACATAATGCTATAGTCAAGCATTGTCCTGTCAACAGCTGAATTTTCATAAATTAATAGATTATAATAATTTTCCATTGCTCAGAAATATTCATTGAAAATTTAATGTACAAATACTGACACAGAGCCCACACTACCATTTTATTTTGGAAAGGTGATATAGCTGTTTGCCTTGAATTTGCTCCATTATAATATGTTCAGTAACTCAGCAATGAATGTGGATAGAGAAACTGGACTGGGGAATGAGTGACTTCAGGGGAATAGAATATTCTCTGCTGCAATCTGCTTCAAACTAATCCAAGGTCCAGCAACTATCTGTTGCAAAATTGGCACAAAATTGAGTAATTCCTTTGCCATCCAGATAACCATATAACCATATAACAATTACAGCACGGAAACAGGCCATCTCGATCCTTCTAGTCCGTGCCGAACACATAATCTCCCCTAGTCCCATATACCTGCGCTCAGACCATAACCCTCCATTCCTTTCCCGTCCATATAACTATCCAATTTATTTTTAAATGATAAAAACGAACCTGCCTCCACCACCTTCACTGGAAGCTCATTCTACACAGCTACCACTCTCTGAGTAAAGAAGTTCCCCCTCATGTTACCCCTAAACTTCAGTCCCTTAATTCTCAAGTCATGTCCCCTTGTTTGAATCTTCCCTACTCTCAGTGGGAAAAGCTTTTCCACGTCAACTCTGTCTATCCCTCTCATCATTTAAAAAACCTCTATCAAGTCCCCCCTTAACCTTCTGCACTCCAAAGAATAAAGCCCTAACTTGTTCAACCTTTCTCTGTAACTTAGTTGCTGAAACCCAGGCAACATTCTAGTAAATCTCCTCTGTACTCTCTCTATTTTGTTGACATCCTTCCTATAATTAGGCGACCAAAATTGTACACCATACTCCAGAATTGGCCTCACCAATGCCTTGTACAATTTTAACATTACATCCCAACTTCTATACTCAATGCTCTGATTTATAAAGGCCAGCACACCAAAAGCTTTCTTTACCACCCTATCTACATGAGATTCTACTTTCAGGGAACTGTGCACAGTTATTCCCAGATCCCTCTGTTCACCTACATTCTTCAATTCCCTACCATTTACCATGTACGTCCTATTTTGATTTGTCCTGCCAAGATGTAGCACCTCACACTTATCAGCATTAAACTCCATCTGCAATCTTTCAGCCCACTCTTCCAACTGGCATAAATCTCTCTGTAGACTTTGAAACTCTACTTCATTACCCGCAACCCCACCTATCTTAGTATCATCTGCATACTTACTAATCCAATTTACCACACCATCGTCCAGATCATTGATGTACATGACAAACAACAGTGGACCCAACACAGATCCCTGTGGCACCCCACTCATCACTGGCCTCCAATCTGACAAACAACCATCCACCATTACTCTCTGGCATCTCCCATTCAGCCACTGTTGAATCCATCTTGCTACTCCACCATTAATACCCAACCATTGAACCTTCTTAACCAACCTTCCATGAGGAACCTTGTCAAAGGCCTTACTGAAGTCCATATACACAACATCCACTGCTTTACCCTCATCAATTTCCCGAGTAACATCTTCAAAAAATTCAAGAAGATTAGTTAAACATGACCTTCCAGGCACAAATCCATGTTGACTGTTCCTAATCAGACCCTGTTTATCCAGATGCTTATATATATTATCTCTAAGTATTCTTTCCATTAATTTGCCCACCACTGACGTCAAACTAACAGGTCTATAATTGCTAGGTTTACTCTTAGACCCCTTTTTAAACAATGGAACAACATGCGCAGTACGCCAATCCTCCGGCACTATTCCCGTTTCTAATGACATTTGAAATATTTCTGCCATAGCCCCTGCTATTTCTACACTAACTTCCCTCAATGTCCTAGGGAATATCCTGTCCGGACCTGGAGACTTATCCACTTTTATATTTCTCAAAAGTGTCAGTACTTCCTCTTCTATTGATCCTCATAGTTTCCATAGCTACTCTACTTGTTTCCCTTACCTCACATAATTCAATATCCTTCTCCTTGGTGAATACCGAAGAAAAGAAACTGTTCAATATCTCCCCCATCTCTTTTGGCTCTGCAGATAGTTGGCCACTCTGACTCTCTAATGGACCAATGTTATCCCTCGTTATCCTTTTGCTATTAATATAGCGGTAGAAACCCTTCGGATTTACTTTTACCTTACTTGCCAAAGCAACCTCATATCTTCTTTTAGCTTTTCTAATTTCTTTCTTAAGATTCTTTTTACATTCTTTATACTCCTCGAGCACCTCATTTACTCCATGCTGCCTATAACTATTGTAGATCTCCCTCTTTTTCCGAACCAAGTGTCCAATTTCCCTTGAAAACCATGGCTCTTTACAATTTTTACGATTTCCTTTCAACCGAACAGGGACATAAAGATTCTGTACTCTTAAAATGTCACCTTTAAATGTACTCCATTTCTCTTCCACATCTTTCCCATAAAACAAACTGTCCCAATTTACTCCTTTTAAATCCTTTCGCATCTCCTCAAAGTTAGCCTTTCTCCAATCAAAAATCTCAACCCTAGGTCCAGTTTTGTCCCTCTCCATAATTATATTGAAACTAATGGTATTGTGATCACTGGACCCGAACTGTTCCCCAACGCATACCTCTGCCACCTGCACCCATCTCATTTCCTAACAGGAGGTCCAGTACCGCCCCTTCTCTAGTAGGTACTTCTATGTATTGTTGCAAAAAACTATCCTGCACACATTTTACAAACTCCAACCCATCCAGCCCATTTACAGAATGTGTTTCCCAGTCTATGTGTGGAAAATTGAAATCTTCCACAATCACTACCTTGTGCTTACTACTAATATCTGCAATCTCCTTACATATTTGCTCTTCCAATTCTCGCTCCCCATTTGGCGGTCTATAATACACCCCTATAAGTGTTGCTACCCCTTTCCCATTTCTCAGTTCCACCCAAATAGCCTCCCTAGACGAGCCCTCTAATCTATCCTGCCAAAGCACTGCTGTAATATCTTCCCTGATAAGCAATGCAACACCTCCACCTCTTGCCCCTCCAATTCTATCACACCTGAAGCAACAAAATCCTGGAATATCTAGTTTCCAATCACAGCCCTCCTGCAACCATGTTTCACTGATCGCCACAACATCATACTTCCAGGTGTCAATCCAGGCTCTAAGTTCATCCACTTTTCTTACAATGCTCCTAGCATTAAAATATACACATTTAAGAAACCCACCCTCTCTTATTCTCTGATTATTTTCTTTTTCTTCTCTCTCCCCTACATTTTGGGTCAGAGTGCTAACATTCTCTGCCCCCTGCTTCACACACTGACTGCTAGCTTTCCCACCTGCAGTCACTGCTTTAGGTGGCTGGGATTGATTTTATGCAAATAAATTGTATGTAATTATCTTCCATTGCATTTTACTGCTTTTATCAAGTTGTGTCACTATTTAACTGATGTGCTTTGTTTCCTAAAATTTATAGAGGCTAGTCATTGTTTTGTTTGCTGTAAAGTGCACAGCACACTGAGTCTTGTCACTAGTCATGCCAAGTTTCTAACGCATTAATTGGGATATTTCCGTGAATGAACTCAGCTGGTATTTGCACCTTATATTACAGTATGCTATGGAATAATCCTCTTTATACTTCAACATTTGAATCTAATAGTCAGTAGCAATGTAAAACACACAATATCTTCAGTAAACCTGGTTCGTGATGTCCTCTTCAGTAAATATGGTTTTCCCATGGATGGATCCTCACCTCTTTCTTCTCTGTATCCTGCAGTTCGGCTCTAGCTCCAAGATGGAACAAGGATAGATTCCCCCTGGTCCTTGCTTTTCACCCCACCAACCTCTGCATTCAACACATCATTATCCGACATTTCCGCCACCTTCAACTTGTTCCCACCACCAGTCACACCTTTCAATCCTCACCTCTTTCTGCCTTATGCAGAGACCACTCCCTCCACAACCACTTGGCTCACTCAAACCTTCCCATCAAAAAATGCCCCCTCCCCAGGTACTTTCCCCAGCAACTGCAGGAGATGTAACACCTGTTCCTACACCTCCTCCCTCAACTTCATCCAGAGGTCTAAGCAACTCTTCCAGGTGAGACATGCTCCTCTTCAAACCTCATCCACTGCATTCAGTGTTCCCAATGTAACCTCCTTTACATCGGTGAGACCAAGCACAAATGAGCTGACTGTTTGGCTGAACACTTTCGCTCGGTCCGCCAAGGCCTGCTGGATCTTCCAGATACGAACCGTTTTAACTACCCTTCCCAATCCCATACCAACCTTACCACTCTGGGCCTCCTCCATTGGCAGAGTGAGTCTGCGTGCAAACTGGAGGAACAAAGCCTCATATTCCACGAATTGAATTCCAATTGAATTCCCCAATTTTAAGTTACACCCTCCCTTCTCCATCCCTCCTTTCTGTACTGTCCCCCTTCCCATCTGCACTGGTGCGGACCCATTTCTCCATCTATCCTGCCCA
Organism: Amblyraja radiata; assembly: GCF_010909765.2. NCBI lineage: Eukaryota > Metazoa > Chordata > Chondrichthyes > Rajiformes > Rajidae > Amblyraja > Amblyraja radiata. The sequence continues at coordinate 58,669,020 of NC_045962.1, read as the reverse complement.
TTCTTGTCGCCTTCTTCCTTCCCTCTGGCTTTAAATTTCACTCCTCTTCTCTCCTTATCTGACATACTCTTGTCTCCTTTTTTTCTCTACACTATGTCCACCCACCTGCCAACCATACTTCCTTCACCTGTATCCACCCATCAATTGCCAGAATATGTCTTGCCCCGACCTTTTTTTCCAACTTTCTCCCCCTACTACAGTAAGTCTGACATAGGGTCCCGACCCAAAATGTTTCTTGTCATTCATCCACAGATACAGCCCAACCCAGTGAGTTACTCCAGTACTGTGTTTTACCTAATCCCTTTCTCTACAACTGAAATATAGTTATAACTAAATCAACATAACAACACATAATTAATAATATCAACTCATTCTTAGTTCATGGCTTTTATGGCACAGAGTGGTTAAAAACCATCCTCTTTTTTTCTCTGAAGTTGGGATCGAGTGCAAGGAATAATAGATCCAGTGCATCAACAACCATTTTGCGAAAACATTTTGTCCCAACTCTTATGTAGTTGGTTTATATTCCAATCATTAAACAAAATAAACAAGGAATTTGGAGGCATATATAAGAATATATTTGTCATTTATGATCCCAATACAATATTTACTAATTGTGCACTCATGTTGCAAGTTTTGTATTTTGTCACAGTTCTCTGTGTTGACTATACCAAATTGGGGGTGCTGAGATGTTACAAAATAGTGCATCAGATCCCTATGCCCTAACTGCCCAATCAAATGCTGTAGATTTATGATCCCAACAGCAATGGTGTTGAAAATCATTTGCTAATCTGAGTCATTACCTTTGGCCACTATTCATTGCTTCTGTTACTCCTTCTTTGAATCTAAATTAATGAGTCTACTATGCAGTTTTGTTCTTTCTTTAAAAACCAATATGAGTCTGTCACATTTTCTGTTAGTTTTTCAAATACTTCAATGAAGGTGACCAAGTTTTTACTCTGTGGGAAGTTTGGACGTTGAAATACAGTAAAAGCTTGTTTAGTTTCTCATGCAATAGGTTGCCTCCTTTAATACTGGTGAAGATGTTTGAAGTAACATTTTCCTGCAATGTCAGTAATTTTGTGGTGGTCTGAGAACCTTCATACAGTATGTATATGAAAAAAGCTTATCAAAATGAACTACTAACTTTAGTTTGCTACAAACAATCAAGCAACTCATATTTCGCTTGGGTAGTTTACACTCCAGCGGTTTGAACATTGACTTCTCCAATTTCAGGTGGTCCTTGCTTTCTCCCTCCTTCCCCTCCCAGCTCTCCCATAGCCTACTGTCCCCACCTCTTCCTTATTCTTTCCACACCTCCCCCCCTCCACCTACCCCCACATCAGTCTGAAGAAGGGTCTCGACCCGAAAGGTCTCCTATTCCTTCGCTCCTTAGATGCTGCCTCTCGCTGAGTTTCTCCAGCATTTTTGTCTACCTTCGATTTTTCCAGCATCTGCAATTCCTTTATGATCATGGATTATGTATCCATGGCAGGACTAACAGTCACAAGTGTGTTTGGGTATCAATACCATTACATGATCAGCTGTGGAAATATCATCATTGGATATCTTTCAATTTGTTAAGGTTTTGTAGAAGGCAATTGTTTTATTCAAAGGAACTGGAAGTTAATTACTGGATGATGACAATGATCAAAGAGACATCCCAAGTAGACGAAAAATGCTGGAGAAACTCAGCAGGTGAGAGCATCTATGGAGAAAAGGAGTAGGTAACATTTCGGGGTCGAGACCCTTCTTCAGACTGATGTCGGAGGGTGGGGGCGGGAAAAAGAAAGGAAGAGACGGAGACAGTAGGCTATGTTGACCAAGCGTAGGCTCGGCGACCTCTTCGCCCAACACCTCTGCTCAGTCCGTATGAACCAACCTGATCTCCCGGTTGCCGAGCCCTTCAACTCCCCCTCCCATTCTGAATCTGATCTTTTTGTCCTGGGCCTCCTCCATTGCCAGAGTAAGGCCCAGTGTAAATTGGAGGAACAACACCTCATATTTTGCTTGGGTGGTTTAACCCCAGCGGTATAAACATTGACTTCTCTAATTACAAGTAGTCCTCGCTTTCTCCCTACTTCCCCTCCCCCTTCCCAGCTCTCCCACATAGCCTACTGTCTCCACCTCTTCCTTTCTTTTTCCCGCCCCCCCGATATCAGTCTGAAGAAGGGTCCCGACCCGAAACGTCACCTACTCTTTTTCTCCATAGGTGCTGCCTCACCTGCTGAGTTTCGCCACAATTTTTTGTCTACTTTCGATTTTTCCAGCATCTGCATTTCCTTCTTAAACAAAGACATCCCAAGTCCATTCTTTATTCTACGAATTTCTATCCCGACATGCTTAGCTTTCCCAAATGTCCATAACCTCATTATCTTTGGAATTTAAGGCACTTAATCAATTAAGCATCCATAATTAATGGTGCTGGGAAATTCTGCAGTTTCACCACCCTCAGTTCTCATTTCAGTACAACGTGTTCAATTCTTTATCCTCTGTCTATTGCATCTGGTGTTAGTTTACTCCAGCTGGGGTTTGGGGGAAGGGCGGGGTGACTTGTTATTTAAAAAATATTTTTCAACGATTCCTCCTCTCCCAGCTCCCCGCCTCCGTTTCTCTGAATTGAGGATAACACAATTTCTACTTTATTCCCTCAATGGGAACTTCAATAGACATCAATCCCGTAAACTTTTGTTGTATTGCCAGGCAATACATTTTAGCCTGGGTAATGAGCCAATACATTCATCTGTAGTCTCACCAAATGTTATTGTAATTGGATCAAGACTTCATTGCTTTCATCTTTCATACACCTTGCAAGAAAAGTTAACATTGCATTTGCTTCCCAACTACTTACTGTGATTGCACATTAACGTCCTATGATTCATTTACAAGGACACCCCAGTCCTTTGCATGCCAAAACTATCTAGCTTCTAGTCCTTTAAAAAATAATCTCCTTTTTTCTTCTTATTATCAAGGTGGGTAATTTTATATCCCCCAGAGTTATCAACGTCTGCCATTTTCCTGTGTTCATACTGACTTGTTTCCGTCATTTTGCAGCCACAAGCTTTTCGGGTTTATTTTCTTTTATGTTCCATTAATAGTTGATTTTCCGACCTAACTTTGTCCCATCTGAATATTTGGATGCTTTCCGTTCCTTCACCTAGGTTATTGATGGAAAATATACAGCCTGACTCATGCATGAAACTAGCAGTACCCAACTACTTATAACCTTTCCATGTAATAATTACCTATTTAATCCGAGATTCTGATCTGTAATTGCTATTAATTTAAGCCAAATGCACCCAATACATGAGCTGTCATTTGTAACTGTGATGCTGCATTCAGTCAACAAAATGTATGGTTAATCTATGTGCTTTGCTGAAGCCTTTGTACTTAGTAGCAGTGTCAAAGGGTTTGCCGACATGATTCAGTTCTTAGAGGTTTGCACAGCATTCTCATGATTATCAATTGTGCTGACTGAAGTAGTAACACCATCAAAGTGGGAAATGTCAAATATTACTTCAAATTCTGAAAAGCCATCGTGAAAATGGTGAAGTTCCTTTTTTTCCAAATCAAACTGACAAGGTTATACCTTCCACGCAGCAATAAAATTGTGCCATCAAAGCAATATTCACAACGTCAGTCTCAATCTTGCATTTTTACTGAGTGGGCAAATTGAAATGAATGTGGACAATGCCGTTTTACTAAACAGCGCAGAACAATAATCAGTTGCTGGATTTAACATAAACCACTCATCTCACGTAAATGGCATCACAGATATGAATACACAGAACAACAAATCCTTTAAATTACAGACATCCAGTAGCATTCATTGTTATGATTCCCCATTGGACTCAATTTGCGAGCACTTGAATTAAGGACATATATCTGTGTCCATTGATAATGTTCCCAGATGAGCCAGGTAAGCTCATCCCAATAACTGATCCCACTGGGTATTCAGTGCCATCTTCTCTTGTACAAATCTGGCTGATTACCCTCAGCTTCAATACACAGCTTAGCTGTCTTGTCAGCTCAAAGTAAAGGCGTTATTTACAAAATTCAGGTTATAAATTAGAAAATATTTGACTAATGTCTGATTTATTTTAGAATTAATTTGATATATCAGCTCTAATCAACATCCACACAAATCATTCTAAAATTGTACTAGACATCATACACCTTGCAAGAAAAGTCATCCTTGGAGGTTTCTTAAAAATGCAAGAATTCCTGTGCCAATTATGCAGTTGATTGATTGATTGATTCAAAGATACAGCTTGGAAGCAGGCCTTTGGCCCATCATGTCCATGCCTATCATCAATCACGTTTTCACACCAGTTCTATGTTATCCCACTTTCACATCCACTCCCTACACACAAGGGGACATTTTTAGATGTCAACTAGACCAAGTGCAGACCCGGTGGGTCTGTTCCGCCAACGTGCGGTTGGGGGGGGGGGGGGGTGGCATGGTGACTCTTGTACATGGTCTCAGTGGGTTATTTATATACACTTTTTAACGTAATCTAGGACTGTACTGATGTATGATAATAATTTACTGAACTGTATGAAAAAAAAAATAATTCTACTGTACCTCGCTACATGTGATAATAAAGAACCATTGAACCAGTAATCATCAGTGGGCCAAAGATAAACTGTGATCTCCTTGGGTCACATAAGATCTGTCCTCCTGCTAGAATGTTTGAAATCCTAAAGGGTCACTTCTGCTGCCAGGACTCTGGGTGCTGGAGAGCATGGCATTGAAACCAAATCCTTCATCCCTTCACAATTAACAAACTAATGTGATTAATTAAGGCTTGAAGTAAAAGAAGTAGGTGAAATAGAGCATTGTGTAGAGAGTTGCTCCAAATTTTAGGATATCCAAATCCTTAACTATTTACTCTTGAAAACTGTCAACAAAATCTTTAATATTGCTGAAGGAATTAATCATAATATATCTTATCCATGCAAATGTCCACTTATTTCCAATATATCCATGCATCCTTAATTAACTGCAGCTCTTCAAAAATAACTTGGAATTATATCACAAATGATCTCCCGTCCATCTGCCTTCAATACATCAGGGAAATGTCAACGTTCGGACCTATGATCTTCCATACATAATGAAGGAAAAGCATTTACCTTAAAAGTATTTTTTTCAAAATCCTGGTGTGTTATCAAGAAATGCAAAGCTGACTAGAGGGAAATATGTATTTCTTGTGGCAGAAATAAGAATGATTCTTGTTATTTTATACAAAGCATTGGGGTGGGAGATTGCAACCTTCACGTGGTCTGCCCTGTTTCGACAAATGCAATAAACCTGGTGTGCACAATCAAATAAGATCAAATAGAACAAGTTGTCCTGCAACTTTAGGCTGTGCACGCCATACGCAAGAACAAGATTCAAAGGATTCACACAATAAACCATTTCCATTGATCAGATAATAATCTACAGTATCCTTGGGCAGATAAGAAAAAAGGATTACTGCCCTTGCTCATGATACAGTGACCCCCTGGAACTTTACATGTTTGTGATTATTTTTGTCAGAGTCGCACTTGACGAATAAGCATTTCATTGTTTTCTTGTAAAACTGATTCTGACTGTATCAAGTAAGTGAATAAAGGGATCAAGATAAAAACTCAATGATTTAAGTGGTATGAAAAGCTTGAAAAAAAAAGAAACTACATTGTTTAACATGCCTGCATTTTAAAAGTAAATTCAATGTCATTCCCTTAAATTCTTTCCTTACTATGCATGCACTGGAGATATTTTCAGAGCAATGACGTTTAATATTCCACAGAACAGACAAAGAAGTTTGGGCTTTAAGGATATGAAGCTTGTCTCAGAGCTGTTGTGTCTGCGCCTTCCAGCAGTCAATGATTCAGCTGAGTAAAGCTGCTGTAGAGAGGTTAGTCTGTGATTTGAAGATGTTACTGAGGTTGTGGTATTGGCAACTGTTTTAATGTAACAGTTGCGGATGAGAACTCCGGTTGACGTTGGTAGTTGAAGTGCAGTTAGATGGGTCATGCCCAGCAGGGGAGTGTTTGTTTCCACTTTGCTCATGGTTAAGAAGGCAGATAAAGTGGCATGCATCATGGCGAACAGGCCCTTCAGCCCAACTCGTCCATGCCTCATGTCTGTTTACACATGTCTATTTGTTGCAAGACTTAGACAACATTTAGGCATTTAGACTCTCTCTTAAATCCATCTAGTGATTTGGCCTCCACTGCCCTCTGTGGCAGGGAATTCCACAAATTCACAACTCTCTGGGTGAAAAGGTTTTTTCTCACCTCAGTCTTAAATGGCCTCCTGTTTATTCTAAGACTGTGGCTCCTGGTTCTGGACACGCCCAACATTGGGAACATGTTTCCTGCATCTAGCTTGTCCAGTTATTTTATAATTTTATGTTTCTATAAGATCCCCCTCATCCTTCTAAACTCCAGTGAATCCAGACTCCTTCCACCAAACCAGTTTTTGGCTAACTCAGCTTGGATTCCATGTGATCCAACCTTCTTCACTCATGTACCATGCACGACATTATGAAAGTCTTTGCTAAAGTCCATGTACGCAATGTTCACTGTACTGCACTCATCAATCCTCTTGGTGACCCCTTCAAAAAACGTATCATTGTGAGACACAATTTCCCATACATAAAGCCAGGTTGAATATCTCTAATTAGTCCTTATCTATCCAAGTGCTTGTAGATCCTGTCCCTCAAAATATCCTCCAGTAATTTACCCACCATTTATGTCATGCTCACTGGCATGCAGTTCCCTGGCTTGTCCTTGCAACCCTTCTTAAATAAATGTAAAACCTTAACCAACTCTCCAGTCTTCCGGAACCTCATTTGCAGCTAAAATTGAAGATATCTCTGCTCAGACCACAAGCAAATTATTTCCTAGCTTCCTGTCTAAGGATACTTTAGGTCTGGCACATGGAATTTATCCACCTTAATAGTTTTTTAAAAACTGCTTGCAGCTTCTCCTATGTAATTTGAATAAGGTCCAAAATATCAGTACTCCGCTCACTCAATTCCTTTGCTTCCTCGACCTTCTCCTCAATGAATATAGAGGAATAGTACTTCTCAACTTATCTCCTGTTGTTCAATACATAGATGACTACATTGATCGTTAAGGGGGCCTATTCTCTGCTTTTTACCCATTTGCTTGAAAATGGCCTGACCCCAATTTAGCAGTTTAATTTAGCATCAGCCCTACTTTTACCATAACTGTTTTAAAAGTAACAGAATTATGGTCCAACTTCAGTCACTTGCCCTGTCTCGATCCCTCATAAGAGGTCCAGTGTTGCACCCTCTCGAGAAGAACCCTCTATATATTATTGAAGAAAACATTTGTGGACACACTTAAGATTTCCCACCCTGTTCAAGTCATTTGCAACATGGGATGCACTAGATGCAGATACAATTATAATTTTAAAAAAGCCAGCAGGATAGGTCCTTGAATGGAAAATGTTTACAGTGATGTGGGCCAAAAGTAGTAAAATGGGACAAGCTCCAGTAGAAACCTTAGTTAGCATGGAGGAGTGGGCCAAAGGGTCTGATTTTGAGCTGTACAGTATAACTCTATGATTTGTGCCCAGTCTGTGGTCCTGATCTTCAATTGGCCAAAGGTCGTGCTTGTGCATTGAAAGCATTGGGTAATTGTATCCTTAATGTACATTTTCTCTGAAAAACATATCCAGTGATGCAGGAAGTGATCCACTTTCCCATGTCAGAGGGTTGTATGGTAAAGTGAGATTGGTTTAGTAGACATCTTTTGACTTGCAGATGTTGAATGTCAGACCCATTCTACCTCTGTGCATAATTCTTAATAAATAGTGCATAATGAGCACTATTTATTAAGAACATGATCTGTAATAAATACTATATGTTGGTTAAGTAGTGTAGAATTGGTCAGTCAAAGGTCTGGACACAGGAGGCTGTAACTATGATTTGAGGCAGTAATGAGATCCAAATTATAATATTGCAGGAGCCAATCCCTTGCGCTTGTCCAACAGGTATAAGGTTCTGCTCCTTATATGGATGAGATCAGAGTCTGTAGAGTGGATGACCAAACTGACCATGGCATTGAGAAATGGGACCATCTAAGAAGAACAAAAAAGACAAAAATTGTGGAGTAACTCGGCAGATCGGGCAGCATCTCTGGAGAACATGGATATGTGACAATTCAAGTTGGAACCCTTCTTCAGACTGTTTGTGGTGGGGAGGAGCCCAGTTTCAAATTAAAGAGTAGTACAACAAGGGATATAACCTCTATCATTGAGTCCTTTGCACATTGACACAGAGCAAAAATAAGCAGTGTGTTAACTAGGTGGCACAGAGACTAGTGTGGAGTAAATATGTTTCAGCACCTGTAGAGGGAGAAGAGGGAACTATTTCTTTCAGGACCAAGAATGGGTGACGTTTCGGGTCGAGACCCTTCTTCAGACTAGGAGACGAGAGATATAGATGATGATGTTGGTAGATAAAGAACAATGAATGAAAGATATGCATAAAAGTAACGATGATAAAGGAAACAGGCTATTGTTAGCTGTTTGTTGGGTGAAAATGAGAATCTGGTGCGACTTGGGTGGGGGAGGGATGGAGAGGGAGGCAATGCCAGGGTAACTAGAAGTTAGGGAAATCAATATTCATACCACTGGGCTGTAAGCTGCCCAAGCGGAATATGAGATGCTGTTCCTCCAATTTGCATTTAGCCTCACTCTGCCAATTGAGGAGACCTCGGACAGAAAGGTCAGTGTGGGAATGGGAAGGTGAATTAAACAGTTTAGCAACTGGTGGATCAGGTAGGTCCAGGTGGACTGAGTGAAGGTGTTCAATGAAATGATGGCCCAGTCTATGTTTGGTCTTGCATATATAAGAGTCCACATCTTGAACAACGGATACAGTAGTTAATGTTGGAGGAGGTGCAAATGAACCTCTGGCTAACCCGAAAGGACTGTCAGGGTCCCTGGACAGTCCATGAAGGAGGTATAGGGACAGGTGTTGCATCTCCTGTGGTTGCAGGGGAAGGTACATGGGGAGGGGGTGGTCTGGGAGGGAAAGGATGTTAACCAGGGTGTTGCGGAGGGAATGATCTCTGCGGAAGGCAGAAAGGGGTGGAGATGGGAAGATGTGACTAGTGGTGGGATCCCGTTGGAGGTGGCGAAAAATGTCGGCAGATTATGCATTGTATGCGACGGCTGATGGGGTGATAGATATGGACTAGGGGAACTCTGTCTCTGTTGTGACTAGGGCAAGGGGGAATAAGGGCAGAGCTGCAGGCTACCGAAGAGGCACGTGTGAGAGCCTCATCTATGATGGGAGAGGGGAACCCCTGTTCTCTAAAGAATGAGGATATCTCTGATGTCCTGGTATGGAACGCATCATCTTGAGCGCAGATACAGTGTAGCCAGAGGAATTGGGAGTAGGGGATAGAGTCTTTGCAGGAAGCAAGGTGGGAACAAGTGTAGTCAAGATAGTTGTGGGAGTCAGTGGATTTGTAATAGTTTGTAATAGTCTAGAATTGCGTCACATTCTCAAAACAAGGGGTCAGCTAATCAGGGCAGAGATAAGTGGAAACAATGAAAAATAGATGCTGGCTTTTCCCCCTCCACCTCCCTTTCAGACTACATTCATTCTCCTAGTTTCACAATTTGCAACTCTTCAATCCTTTTGTCTCAAACCTCTCCTTCTGTCTTTTCATCTCTGGCCTTTGTCCCACCATCTGCCTATCAAACACCCCCCCCCCCCCCCCCCCCAACCCCCCCCCCCCCCCACCACCAGCAGTCTGAAGAAGCATCCCGATCCAAAACATCATCCACGTTGATGCGAGATGCTACCTGACCTGCATACCAGTTCAATTACGTCAGTTACTTTGTTTTCAGAGATGAGATAACATGTATTCATTCAGAAAGGAGTGTTTATTTAGAATTCTCTACTCAAGCCGACTGCGTAGTCTTGGTCAATGACTATATTCAAAACAAGATCAATAGATTTTTATATAATAAGGAATCAGGGGATATGAGATTAATGCATAGTAGCACTAAAGGAAAATATCAGCAATGATCTTACTGAGTGGCAAAAACAATTGCCTATTCCTGCTTTTATTTGCCATGTTCCTATGTCCCTTGGAAAACACACTGGTTCGACAAGCTGAATCACAATCTCTGATGTTAACCATCCAGACCCAACAGATGGTTGCCAGCTCATTTTCTGTGGTCTCCTTGATTCATCATGTCAGAGATTTATTAATATTCTAACCCAGTGAATCCTTGGGTCACTGCCTTTGTAAGTGAACGTCTAGATATATATACATCAGAGCAAAGCTCTGCAAGTCGATTCATTTTCTCCTTCCCTTATCTTGTTGTGTCGTTTACTTATTATTTTCAAACAGTATAAAATCTAAACGTTCACCATCATTTTGCAGGGTTTTGAATAATGTGTGTTTGTGTCCACATTTGTTAATAATTTTATTTTCAATCCCTTTGGCTAAGCATTACTCATTTGCTTATGCCTTGGATGTTAGCCAGTGGTTTGCTGAGTGCAGCCAAATTACTTGTCCATATGATTGAAAACAATGTCCCTGAGCTGCAGTGGGCTCCATATCTGAGGAGAGACATGGACATGTGGTAACTTCACCTATCAATAACAATGATCAGAGATAGACACAAAATGCTGGAATAACTGAGCGGGACACGCAGCATCTCTGGAGAGAAGGGATGGGTGTGAGAACCATCCTCAGACTCAGGGTCTCGACGTCTCAAAACATCACCCAGAGAGCTAGGCAGGCCCGATCCACCTGCCGAACAACCGCAGCACCGACGACCAGAACAACGACTGAAGACTGGAACGCACCCCGGTAGGCCCGACGCCCCACAGGTCTCCTAGGGGACTGCGGTGAAGCTGGGTGGCAAGGCCTGTTTGGGCTGATGGAGCCTCAGTGGTGGCAGTGATGGGAACCTCGGCGGCAGCAGTGGGAGACTCAGCTGTGGTAGACTCGGCAGGAGGAGACTCGGCAGTGGCAACGGGTGCCTCAACAGTAGCGGGAGCCTTGGTGGCAGTGGGGGGAGGGGAAGACAATGGGGACCCGGAGTGGGGGAACCGCCATGAGAGACGGTGGGAGAACAAAAGGGGAACGAGTGTGGAGGGAGGGGAGGGTGGGCACTCTAGTTTAGAATCCTCTGCCTAGGGGATAAGTCTGTGCTTGTTTGTTTGTTCATTCGTTCTGATGAAGGCGCTGTGCACATGGCAGCCAGCCAACAGTGGTTTGTCTTTTTCTTTTTCTTTTCACTTTTAATTTCAAGTTTTTGTGTATCTTGTGTGTTGTGACTGTCGGCAGACCAATTTCCCTCCGTGGATGAATAAAGTTTATCGCATCATATCGTATCATATCGTATTGTATCGTATATAGGGAACATACGTTTTCTGTTCAATTTTGCAAACAAATGCATTTATGAACCAGGCTCTGATTTAACTTCTTTTAACCTCTTCCGGTCAATGTTACATGTCCCCATATGCATCAGTGCATTATATTCTAGTTAAGAAATTGTATTTCTGACAATTTCAGGCAGATAACAACCAAATTGAGAAATAGATGGTGTAATTTGTCATATGCTAATTTATCACCATCCACCAACTCATTTTTATTCAATGCATGTGAAATAGAAATGTATTGACTGTCAAACTCCAGACCTGTAGCACATATTATGTAAGGTACACAAAATTGCTGGGGAAACTCAGCGGGTGCATATTTCCCCAGCAATTTTGTGTACCTTCGATATTCCAGCATCTGCAGTTCCCTTTTGAGCACATATTATGTAGTTGGTTTTGGGTTTGAACTTGCATGTTAATGTATTTCTCCATTATTAAAAGCAATAGAAAGTGAGTCACTGTGATTTGACAACAAAATATTTGATGCATCAAAATAAGTTTCAATTGTTTTTAACATCATTCAAAACACTGGAGAGACTATTTTGAAATATTGTTCTTGCCTTGGTAAAATGTGCTTCTGAGCAAATTTTGCATGGAAGCAATCTGGAGGGTCCCTCATTATTTCATATTGTCCCTGCTACAATGACCCATAATCTTCACTCTTTACAAAATCATATAACATAATTAAAATATTGGGTGTCATTTTAGACTTATGGGCATAAATTTAGCATTGTGAGCATAAATTTAACAGTGCATTCAAAACAGTTTTCCTAATCACCATGTCTCCTAACTCCTCTTCCTAAACTTCTCAGTGTTTGCTTTATACACAACTTGCTATCCACTTCAAAGATGCTAACTCAGCAATTAGACCTGGTGGGCACTGCCATTATTTCTGCATGTTATGTGGATGATGTGTCCTATATTTGGAAACCAAGTGCAGTGTCTGATTTTTACAAATATTACAATAATTGGAATATGTAGTAAGACAGTGACCTGGATCCAAAACTCAGCCACTTCATTACTTAGCTTCTTTCCAATGTAAGTACGGAGGTGGGGATGTTTACTGCTTACTGTACAATTTCAATTCCATTTGCAAGTCTTCAGCATAGAAAACAGTCCATGCTTACATACAACAAGATCTGGACAATGATTAGACATGGGGTGATAAGTGGCATTAATTGTGCCACAAAAGCACCATCTAATGCCCATCATCAATGAGGGAGAATCTAGCCAACCTGACTTTCAATAGCATTATTTAATTAAGTCTTCCATTAACAATATCAAGAGGTCATCTCTGATGAGTAATTCAACTCAGCCAGCCATATAAATACTATGGTTTCAAGAGCTATTCACCGAGTGGGTACCTGAAATGTACTCTTTCATGCTCTTGACTGGCACTCTCTAGATGTCACCATTTACATGTTGCAAGTTGGGAGCATGAGAGAAAATTTGCAGAATGCCTGGGTAAGTGGAGTTGCAACCCTTTTAGAACATAGCATTTTTTTTGATTAGCACATCATCAATCATCTTAACACCGATTTCCTCCACCATCAGTAGACAGTTTTTTGCTGTGTGTACAATCTACAACAGGTTTGCAGTTACTTGCCCAAAAGGCGTTGATAACATCTCTCAAACTCACAACCTCCAGCACTAAGAAAGCCAATGGCGACCGCAGAGTGCGATCACCACTTGCAGATTACCCTACAAATCACACCCTCTACTGACTTAAAAATATATTGCCAATCCTTCTTTAGAGTTGCACCAGAAGGATGGCAGAAATTCAAGATGATAGATTCAAGGGCAATTAGTGATGGGCAAAGGAAGTCTGGCTGACAACATATGATGAAAATGAATAATTAAAAATAAAAGGACTTTATTTTCTGCAAGATCACATTGTATTCTCATAAACATAGGTAGTCGGAGGTTATGGGGAGAAGGCAGGAGAGTGGGGTTAGGAGGGAGAGATAGATCAGCCATGATTGAATAGTGAGGTAGACTTGATGAGCCGAATGGCCTAATTCTACTACTATTCCTTATGAACTTATGACCTTATGACTTTCAGCCTAATTCTCTCAATTCTTTGTTAAAATAATTATTTTTTACTTAAGAAATCAATCTTCTCCTGAACTGGCACCCGAGCAAGTATATTCTTTCTTAAATAGTCTAGGAAAAACTGAATGCAGTCTTTCAGATAATGTGACCTCTGCTAGGTCCTTTGCAGTTGTAACAAGTCCACCCTGCTTTTAAGTCAATTCATGTTGTGTTTATTGCCATGTGCACAAGTAGGTTGAGGTACAGGTGCAATAAAAAGTCTTGCTTGCAGTAGCATCACAGGCACATAGACTTATACAGACAAAAACAAATTATACATAAATTATAGGTGACATTTCTAAAATAAAGTAGACGACAAAAAAAAACAAGACGCTAATGCAAAAACACATAATTAGGAAAAAAAAACAAATGCAAGTGGTGGACCGTAGTGTTCTGTCGTCGAGGTAGCATTATGATTTTTTAAGAACCTGATATTTGTAGAATGGCAGCTGCTCCTGAACCTGGAAGTTTGGAACTCATAGTAGTGCGAAGAGGGCAAGCCCCAGATGGTGGGGATCCTTAATTATAGGTGATGCCTTCTTGAGGCAGAGCCATAGGTAGATAGTTCCAATGGAGGGAGGGTCTTCCAGGCTGAATCCACCATTCTCTGCCACCACCAGTGTTCATGTGCATTGGAATCGCCGTACCAGGCCATGATGCAACCAGTCAGGGTATTTTCTACAGAACATCTATTGAGATTTGTTAGAAATATACCAAATCTGTTTAAACCTGCAAGAAGATGGAGGTGCTGGTGCACCTTCCTCTGTTGGACTAAGTTAATCAAAATGGTAACTAATTTGAGCGGGTGTAGTTAGCACTGGAAATGTTCAGCTTGCCTGCATGACAAAGTCAGAAAAGGAATTGTTTGTCAACTTCGAGAGAAATTGATGACAGAAACAATAATCAAATAGGAATAACCTTAGGACCAATCACAAAGGACCCATGCAGTCTTAACCAGCAGCGCCCTTAAGGAAAGCTTTAGTTGAAAAGCATTATCTTCAAAAGATAGCCTGTCATGATCAATCACTGGGTAACTAAAATGTGAAAAAAATGGACATAAAAGTTTGTGCCTGGGAAGAGAGCAACCTATAGGAAGTCTAATAAAATCAACTATCATTTTATCATTTATTGAAAGAAAAATCTTATTTCAATGTACAGAAGATTTTTTTTGTCACCTAATATTTCAATGGGATAAGAATAATGCTAGAAAAAGAAACCTAGAAGCTTGTCTGAAGAAGGGTCCCAACCCAATCACCTATCCATGCATCTGACCCAATGAATTACTCCTTTGGTCTGAAGAAGGGTCTCGACCCGAAATGTTGCCTATTTCCTTCACTCCATAGATGCTGCCTCACCCACTGAGTTTCTCCAGCATTTTTGTCTACCTTCAATTTTCCAGCATCTGCAGTTCCTTCTTAAACAATGAATTACTCCGGCGCTTTGTGTTCTTTTCTAGAACTTCAATTGCAACTTCCCATGACTGCGATAAATGAAACAATTGGCGGGACAAGGGTTCAAGTAGAAATTGCACATTTGGACACCTATTCATGCTGCACCTGTATTCTAACTCCTAGCTTTCAGAAGTATTGTGTCTCATTAACATTGAAAATGTCTGATGGATCTGATGATCTTGTTTGAACCCTGACAACATGCTTTAACCAAGCACTGAGAACAGCATTCATCATGCTACTCATGACAAGCCAGAGTGTTACTAAATGAATTCTGAGCCAAAAATAACTGTAAAATATGTTTTTTGTTAATCTAATGAAACCTCTGGAGCAGCAGAAAGCTCTAAGCCTTCATTAGCATTGTCTTTCTCCTGATTAGAATCCCAACTAAATATTACACATAATGGATATTAATGGAAAGTAATAAAAAGGAATTGCAGATGCAGGTTTATTACAAAGATAGACATAGAATGCTAGGGTAACTCAGCGGGTCAGAGTCTTCTCCCCTCTCCTGTCAGGCAGAAGATAGAAAAGCTTGAAAACACATACCACCAGATTCATCCCCACTGTTATCAGACCACTCAACGATCCTCCCATATGCTAGGATGCAATCATGATCTTCCAGCCTACCTCACTGAGAACATTGGACTTTTTTCTCTGCAATAGTAAAGCTATAAATATTGTAAAACTATATTCTGCATTATAGTTTTTTTCTCTCTTTGCTCTACCCACTGTACTTGTTTGTGTATGGTTTGATTGTAGGCCTCGTAGAGTATTATATTGTATCATTTGATCTTACTGGATAGCACATAAACTTTTACTGAATCTGTCACAGTGATGAAACAATAATAAAATAAGAATACTATTTATCACAATTCAATGCATGCTTCAAAATTGAGCAGTGCAAATAAAATCATAGCCCCAGTGCCAAAGGTGTATTCAGGAGAAATCTGGAATTAGGTTTAGGACCTGGTGTAACAAGGTGGAGATCAAGGAAGTCTGTTGATTTTAATAATAGTACTTCACAAGTAATAACTTTGCAAGTTCCTTGCCCAGCTTCAACTTTGGTCAAGAATCCTTTCACAAAGAATGCTGTGCATTCAGAAGCATGCAATCCAGAATGGAATAAAGAATATATGAGAAGAGGTCAAAAAATGGCTTTAATTAATAAAACATATTTCAATCTACTTCTCCGGTTTTATGTTATGAGAATTGATGGGGGTGGGTGTTGATGTGAACAAGGAGGGAATATTGATGATACACAGTTAAATTAAATGCAATGTCACGGCAACAAGTACATTCTATTCAGGAACTACAGAGGAGAACTGACCTCCCTCTTCAAACAACTCTGATGCACCTTTCAATTCTAAGGACTTTGTGTGTTTCAGCTGCCAATATATAAAGTGCACAACTTGATGATCCAAGCACCATAGAAAGAAATACAAAACCTTTCAAAACTTTGGGAAGATTTTTTGCAATCTGTAGCTCTTAGATCAGATATCAGGCATCACTTAATCAAATCTTCAAAAATGCCTTCCAGTAATATTTGCCAATCCCAGGTCAGCTCAGATTACAATGGTGATAATCCAATGCTCCCAACATTGTTAAGTAATTTCTAGGACTGATAGACACAAAATGCAGGAGTAACTCAGCGGGACAGGCAGCATCTCTGGAGAGAGCGAATGGATGATGTTTTGTCTGTCTTTGATTTAAGCCAGCATCTGCAGTTCCTTCATACACATTTCTAGGACTGAGACAATTTTAATAATCTTTCATGTGATTACAGGTGTGAAATAATGCCTAATGTTATTTCTATCCTTTT
Source organism: Amblyraja radiata (assembly GCF_010909765.2). NCBI lineage: Eukaryota > Metazoa > Chordata > Chondrichthyes > Rajiformes > Rajidae > Amblyraja > Amblyraja radiata. The sequence continues at coordinate 58,652,236 of NC_045962.1, read as the reverse complement.
GACCTGTTGAATTTGCAATTATTTTTCATGGTGTTTTTTTGAATAGTTTTGTGCTGCACAGTGGTGCAGTGGTAGAGTTGCTGCATTACTATGCCAGAAACTCTGTACACAGTTTGTATATTCTCACTACGACCATGTGGGTTTTCTCCGGGTGTTCCAGTTTTCCTCCCAGAAACTAAGTTCATGTGATAGGAGCAGAATTAGGGCATTCAGCCCTACAAGTCTAAGACAAAGTAACACTGAAGATAAACGAGGAAGCTGTCACCATTCTCCCGTCATTTGAACAATCTTTACTTATCCATTGTTTTGTTTTTTTAAAATCTGTCTTCTCCGCATCTGTTCCCAAGTTTAGGCTTTCCATACTAAGATATCTGACATGCCCTCTTTCTTTAGGAAACATAGATTCCCCCCCCTGTTGTCATAGATTGATCCCTCACCCACATCCCCTCTGTGTCCCGTACTTCTGCTCTCACGACCCCCATGCCCCCACCCCCCCTACTCTTCCACCTCCCTGCTCCACGTGGAGAATGAGCATTCCCTGGTCTTCACCAGTCTCCCAATTAACCACCACATCTAACACACCATTCTCTGACATTTCTGCCACCTCCACCGTGATCCTACATCATCTAGTTACATCATCCCATCCCACCCCTTTCTGACCACTCCCTCCACAACTCCTTATATTTCTTTAATAAATATCCAAACCTTCCCCCCCCCCCCCCCCAGATACTTTCCCCTGCAACCATGGGAGGTGTGACACCTGTCCCTAAACCTCCTCCCTCACATCCATCAATGGACCCCAGCATGCCTTTGCAGTGAGACCGAGGTTCACGTGCACCTCCCCTAACCTTATCTACTGCATCCTGTGTTCCCGATTCTGCCTTCTTTGAGTTACTCCAGCACTTCATGACCTTTTTTGTAAACCAGAATTTGCTGTTTGTTGTTTCTACATTGCTATACAAAATGCTGGAGTAACTGAGCAGGTCTGGCAGCATCTCTGGAGAACATGGCTTGGTGACGTTTTGAGTTGGGACCTTCTTCATCCTAATTGTGGTGTAGCGGGAAAGAAATGTGGAAGTGAGGAGTGGTAGGACAAAGCCCAGCAAGATATAGGTGAGGGATTCCCCACCCCACCCACTCCTGCACATTCAGAATAGGAGTCCCGACCTGAAAAGGCACTTATCCATGTTCTCCAAAGGTGCTACCTGACCCGCTGAGTTGCTCCAGCACTTTGCGCTTTATTTAAAGGCCACCACATGCAGTTCCTTGTTTCTACATTTTTATAATGTGGCTAGATGTTTCAAATTTCACTTTATATTGCCTTTTTATTTGAGACACAAATATGTGAAACTGGTACAATGTTTTTAAACTTTAATAGTCTTCCTGTCATGCTTTGAAGATTTTAGTTTACAGATGAATAAGATTAATCAGATACATACCAGAAATATGGAATGTAAGTTGTACATAAAGACTACTGAAGCTAATGGTATTCTCTTTAGAGCAGAAAAGATTAAGGGAAAATGTTTTGGATCTGATGAAAATGATGAATAGTTTTGAAAAAGAAGATAGGGCAAAACTGTTTTGAAAGACAGACAAAAAGGTCAGAACCCAGAAATCATAGGTTTCCTTTAATGGCAAACGTACATTGTACATGGGGAGTGAAAATGGAAAAAAAAACTGCTGATGATGGAAATCTAAACACAAACACAAACAGAAAATGCTGGAAATACTCAGCAGGCCAGGATACTATTGTTGAAGATAAACAATATTTCAGAAGAATCAATGTTTCAGGTCAGAGAACATCAGAACAGAAAAGGAGGCACAAAATAGCTTGTAAATTTGTATCTGAAAGGGTGCAACTGACCAGTGGAGAAGGCAGAATAATGTAATTAAGAGGGAAAGATAGATCAGCCATGATTAAATGGCAGAGTAGACTTGATGGGCCGAATGGCCTAATTCTGCTCCTATTCCTTCTGAACTTATGAACTTATGAACTGGGGTGACCATAGAAATAAGCTAAAAACAACTTCATCTGATCAATGCGTGCATGTGAACAGTTACAGAGTGACAACATAGTCCAAAGAATGAGGGGGTTGTGAAATGCAAAGTAGATTAGACTGGGCATGTCTCCATTCCAGACTAAAAAACAAACAGAGCCAATATCACCAGTGGATGATTTGTACAGGTGGATAAATCAAGTTACCTGTAGTTGTAGAACTTTAGTCATGGGAGAATGATTAATTGAATTACTCTTTCAAATAATTAGCAGGAATTCAATGATCCAAATGGTCATCTAACAGGTGTCCATATAATTCATCCTTGAGCATTGACTATAAGATTCATCCATGAGAATTTGATTTTATGCAGGGAAAATCTGTTAATATTTAGCAATGCAATGGCTCGTATTGTGGCTAAATTCATTTTGAGTTCATTTTCTTCACTAAAGAGGAAATAATTATGCAAAATAAACAGTAGAAATAAAGAGCTAAGAAATCCGGTTGTGAATCTGCCACTTATGATCATCAATTGCTTTGGTTTTAATTGAGCATGCACACCCAGATTGAATGCTTTGGTCGCAAATCTGCAGTCTGTGGCTCATAAAGGTGACAGCTTCTATGCTTTTTAAAGCAAGCAATTTGGAAAAAATCTTGGCATTATCTCATTTAAATTGTCTGTCTCCCAGTTCACATATTAAAGCCCAGAAGTCCTTTCCTCTGTTTTTAAATTTGCTGAGAACACTTAACAGCAGAAAGGTTAATTGAAGGTGAAATGTTCTCATGAAGCCTTGGTGTGAATGTTAATTCATAATTTTCAGCAGTAATCAGCATGTCCACGAATTGAACTCGCAACAAAGAAAACAAAAGCACTTCAAGTGAGATTTTATTAAATTTTGCTCAAGCAATTTAATACGATTCCACGTATTTAAAACTGAATTACCTGCTGAGTTGATGTATTTCATAATGTTTTGTACAAGAAAAAAATGCATTCACTATCTAGTATCCAGTCTCATATCATTAGTATGTTGTGAAGGGTCTCCTCGAATAAAAATACACATGGGGGTGTTTTATTTTGCATAAGAGTAGGAGACATATGAAAAATGGACCATGCCCAAGTGGGTTGTCATTTTTGATAGATCGACCTTTAGCATCTTTTTCTTCATATACTGCAGTATCTAATGCACATTTATAAAAATCCATTCTGAGTACCAAGGCCACATATCTGTAAAAAGAATGTATGCTATAAAATGGAAATCAATATACTTGTAATGTATAATTGTCAGTTCTTGAGATTTGTTCGAACAATTTTTCATGAAAATGAGGGATATCCGTAATTATTAAGAGCCATGGTTTATACTCAAGAGAGTTCCGATGGGGTCAGACTTCTTATAAATGAATGTGTTGTGCTTTAATATGCACTGAATATGTACTTACATAATGACCACAGACAATGGTTAACTTATTGTCTTGTCCCAAAGCTCCTACATTCACATTTACTGTTCAGAGAACATATATTAATTTAAAACCAGTGAGGCATTTACCAAGAATGCACTCCTGAATATGAGGGGGTTGGTTTGTAATCGATAGGTCTGCTGACAAATTATTGGAGGTCGAAGTTGTTTAAGGCATAAAAAAGATCAAGAGTAAAAATAATGTTCAAAGTAAATCAATTGAAATGGACTGCTGAGTGAATGCAAAATCTTCCTTTAGTATGGTGCCAACCAAACTTGTGTATTTTACTATCAAATTTGTTGCTGGTTTATGAGAAATAAAAGATTCTTCTTCTTGAGGGCATATGTAAACATTGAAATTTGACCACCTCTGGAGGTGCCTATTAACTACACGTAAATATGATTGTTGATTATTGTAGGGTAGTGTCTCTGATATCCACCCACCCCCAGTTTGTCCTGCACACAATTTTGGTTAACACAGCAATCCAGACATGCCACCAGTGTTCATTGGCCCAGTTTCTTATCGGAAAAGCTAGTAGTGCTGCAAGAAACTGCCACCTTTACCTCTGTAAATACTTGATGTGAATGTGGAACTATTTAACGTTATAATGTGCTTGGCTCTTTTTCCCAGTTTATCTTTCAAGTTAGATCCCATTTTGGATTCCAAGAACAGTGCATCGGCTTCCTGTAGATTACTTGATAACACTCTTGTGATGTCCTTGGCATACTTTGCTTAGTTAAAGGATCCTGAAAATATGTTCAGTTTGTTTTTCATCTTCCAAATGCATTTTATTGCTGATAGGAACAGATAATTATCCTGGGTCCTGATGTTGTAAGCTATTGAAGCATTTTTGTAGTTGTGCTTGCCTTGCGATATTTTATAAAGGTAGACATCATTGGGCAGCGCTGAGCATCACCCATCAGGGTAAAACCAACCTAGTGGATGCCATTTCTCATTTGAAGAACAGATGCCCTCCTGATTCGCACAGTGGCACAGCTGGTAGAGCCACTGCCTTACAGTACCAGAGACCCAGGTTTGATCCTGACCTTGACTGCTGTCTGTGTGGAGTTTGCATGTTCTCCCTGTGAATGTGTGGGTTTTCTCCATGTACTCTGGTTACCCCCACATGCCAAAGACGTGCAGGTCTGTAGGTTAATTGATGTCTGTAAATTGCTGGCAGTATATAGGAAATGTGGAATAACATAGAGCAATGCTGAATAGTTGGCGTTGACTCGATGGGCTGAAGAGCCTGTTTCCATGTTGTACCTCTAAACTAAATAAGACAATGGTGAGTGCAAGTGTACCACTGACACACATTGTTCTGGATTGAACATGTTTCCATATCACAAGATGGAGTGTGGCAATAGGTGCACTTTTCTTTATCACAAGATGGAGTGTGACAATAGATACATTTTGATTCAAAACTGTCTATCGTTCCTGTTTCCCTAAGTTCAATAATTTTTTTAAATCCTTAGACCAAATAGAAATACTGGAAATGAAAGCAGGTGAAGAAACATTTGTTGCAGACAGAGTTAATGCTTCATTCAACGTTTACTCTGTTCCTATGCCGCACATGGTCGTATATTTGTATTTCCAGCTTTTTTTGCCTATTTACTTTCTTTAAAAAACTAAATATGCATTGCTCTCTGTAAGACAAAAAAGCTCAATGATTTGTAGTTTCTATTTCACTTCCTAATGATAGAAGAATCTTGACCTAACCAGATTCCAGGGTGAACTCTGTTTTCCTCTCTGGGTATAGATCATCCAGTCACCTGGCATTCAGTTAAATTACCCATGTTCTCTGGAATCCCTGAATGTAGTTTCCATTATTCATGTCCAAACAGGAAATAATGTTAATCAGAACTTGAATATATATATATATATATATATAAATTCCACTTCAAAATTGCAACAGAAAAATTCAAGTATCTGGGTATTAAAATTACGAGAAGACACAAATCATTATTTAGTGCCAATTTTATGCCACTATTAAATAAACTGAATGATATGATTAAATTTTGGAAAACGCTCCCGCTCTCATTGATAGGTAGAATTAACGCTATAAAAATGACTTTCTTACCACAATTAATATATTTGTTTCAAGCGATCCCAATATATATTCCCAAATACTTTTTCAAAAAACTAGATTCCACTATCACTAATTTTATATGGGATTACAGAGCACACAGAACTCAACGAAAGCATTTGTGTAAACCTAAAGAAGTTGGGGGTTTATCATTACCTAACTTTATGTATTACTACTGGGCAGTGCATATTAAGAACATAATGTACTGGTTGGATAGTTCCACTCAGCAGTTGGAGTGGATAAGAATGGAGAAAGCGGAGTGCTATCCGCACGATATAAGAACGATCTTGCTCTCACCGATAAAATTGAATAGTATAATATATAAGAAGAACCCAATTATTCACAATACAATAAGAATTTGGAAACAAATAAAAGTATCCTTGAAATTAAATAATCTATCAGTACTAACCCCACTATTGAACAACCCTGCATTCAAACCATCTCTCATCGACAAAACATATCAACAATGGGATAGACTGGGGATTAGGAAAGTAGGGGATATGTATGAATTGGGCAAACTGTTATCATTTCAACATTTAAAATTAAAATTTAAACTGAAGGATAATCAATATTTTAAATATATACAGATATGTGACTTTATGAAGAAATATACACATAGATTTCAAACTATATTTCTAGACCCTTTAGAAGAAGCAATGAATATTAAGGCTGATTCACAAAAACTAATATTATACTTTTATAATAATATATTAAATAGAGAATCACCCTCAACAGAAGCACTAAGAGAAGATTGGGAACATGAGCTAATGATAAAGATATCGAAGGATAGATGGGAAAAGTATCTGATGAACACACATAATTGTTCTATTAATGCAAGACATAATTTAATTCAATTCAAATTATTACATAGACTATATTATTCAAAAACGAGGTTGAATAAATTTTATCTAAACGTCTCTCCCAGATGCGATGAATGTTTGTTTCAAAACGCTAATATAACACATTCATTTGTAGGATGTACAAAGTTGAATACATTTTGGAGCGATATATTTGATATATTTACAAAGCTTTTCAAGTCAAGAATAGAACCTAAAACGGAATGGATTATATTTGGAATAATAGTAGAAGATATCAATTTAAATAAAGACCAAAACGTTTTTTTTAATTATGGGTTAATAATTGGAAAGAAATTGATACTTAAATTTTGGAAAAATACAACTATACCAACTGTTAAAATGTGGATTAGGAATATGACGGACATAGCACGCCTTGAAGAAATGAGACTCTGACTAATAGATAAATATGACCAATTCTTAAGGAGTTGGTCTCCTTTCATCGACTTTTTGGAATCATGTGATGCAGCGGTACCATAAAGATTGCTGATTTCAGTTCATGCCGTGGATAGATCTACATCTCCGAATAAAGATTTGAAAATTTCTCTTTTAAGGGGCCTTCTCTCCTATTTCTACTTTCCACTTTTTCTTTTCTTTATATACACACTTCATGTTTTTCTATTCTCTACCATCTATTTTTCCTCTTTTTCCCCTTTCTATTGTTTTCTTTTTCTTATCTTGCTTACTTCCTTCTCAAAACATAAAACTAGAGGTTGTACATAGAATGGATTACGGTATGACATAGTTGGCACATAAAATTAGGTTCCACTGTACTGTTTTGTACTGTATTAACTTCTAATAAAATAAACAAAACAAAAAAAAAAAGAAGAAAAAAAAAACTTGTCCAAAGCATTGTGCATGTTGGACCAAGTGCTGGTAAATAGTTTTCCTATGGTTAGATATTTCATGCTTGGCTTAGACACAGTGACCAAAGGGCCTTTTCCTGTGTTGTATGCGTTTCGGTCCGCCAACACATGTTAGTTTTCTCTGTTGCTAGCCTCTTCTTCCCATTCCCATATTGACCTTTCTGTTCTGGGCCTTCTCCATTGCCAAAGTGAGTCCCCATGCAAATTGGTTGAAGAGCACCTCATATTCCACTTGGTATGAACCTAATGGTATGAACATTGAATTCTCCAATTTGTAGTAACTACCAAACCCCAACATCCTTCTTCCGTCCACATCCCCCCTCCCCCCACTTGCTCCCCACCCCCCTCTTACCCCTATGCCCCACCTGGACCCAATGCTATTTTTCCCTTCTCCCTCCCCTTCCCCATTCCCCTACATTCCTTCCTCTTGCTTCACAATACACAACTCTTCAATCCTTTTGTCTCACACCTTTTGTCTTTTCTTGTATGTCTCTGTGAATTTCTGTGACAACTGGTGGCAACGAAAAGCTTGGATGCAGTCAATGAGAAGACTTTGTGGTTGTTATTAGCTAACTCCTGTAACCTCTGATCATTCTCATTAATCCAATCATGATGCCATTCTGCTAGAGAAACCTAGCATCCAATTACAAAAACTACAGAAGAGTTGCCCTGTTTGTCTGCTAGAGGGAAAGACCATTGTCCCATAGCACATGTAAAACAATTTATAATAGCAATACCAACATATAGTTATCCTGCTGCAAGGTAGACAAGGATCATTAGGTTGGCATGGAGAATCTTGAGTGCATTCATTGAGAGCACATGAAGTATTGCGTGAAGGTACACAAAAATGCTGGAGAAACTCAGCGGGTGCAGCAGCGTCTATGGAGCGAAGGAAATAGGCGACGTTTCGGGCCGAAACCCTTCTTCAGACTGATGGGGGGTGGGGGGGAGAAGGAAGGAAAAAGGGAGAAGGAGGAGCCCGAGGGCGGGTGGATGGGAGGAGACAGCTCCAGGGTTAAGGAAGGGGAGGAGACAGCAAGGGCTAGCAAAACTGGGAGAATTCAACGTTCATGCCATCCGTACGCAAGCAACCCAGGCGGAATAAGAGGTGCTGTTCCTCCAATTTCCGGTGTTGCTCACTCTGGCAATGGAGGAGACCCAGGACAGAGAGGTCGGATTGGGAATGGGAGGGGGAGTTGAAGTGCTGAGCCACCGGGAGTTCAGGTAGGTTATTGCGGACTGAGCGGAGGTGTTCGGCGAAACAATCGCCCAACCTCCGCATAGTCTCCCCGATGTAAATCAGCTGACATCTAGAGCAGCGGATGCAGTAGATGAGGTTGGAGGAGATACAGGTGAACCTTTGTCGCACCTGGAACGACTGCTTGGGTCCTTGAATGGAGTCGAGGGGGGAGGTAAAGGGACAGGTGTTGCATTTCTTGCGGTTGCAACGGAACGTGCCCGGGGAGGGGGTGGTACGGGAGGGAAGGGAAGAATTGACAAGGGAGTTGCGGAGGGAGCGGTCTTTGCGGAAGGCAGACATAGGGGGAGATGGGAAGATGTGGCGAGTGGTGGGGTCACGTTGCGTGAAACTTGTTTATGACCACATTAGGTCCCAAGCTATGAACCCACAGCCCTAACTTTGCCAGAGTTGAAGGTCACACATCAGCTACCTCACAACACACAGACCTAAAGCTTTCACTGGGATTGGCATGCAAGGCAGCTTAGGGCGGCCAAGATTGAGAGTGATGCACATAAATCTTTTATGATTGCCAAATTCTGTTTGTTAACATTTCCTGAAGCACCTTGGAACACTTTACAATGTAAATACAAGTTATATCTGTTTCTGTTGATGAGTCTTCTGATATTGATTCTTCTTTGATGCTTTGTTTCTGACTGAACTGATCTGACTAACAGCACACAGACAATCTGCCATCTCAGCTTTGATCTCAGGAAAAGCTTTACATTGCGCTTGGTTATGCCAGTAACTCCCTTCACTAACCTTTCACTCTGCCAGAGACGTATTTCTGTCATTTACTGAAACACTTTTTGTTTTATACGCACCAGATAATTATGCCTTCCTCTCAGGTGTTCCCTCGTGGTTGAGGATAACTTGCTTCCACTTCACTCTTCAAAGTAACTGATGGGAACAATGTGGGACAAAAAAAGGGCACTGATGCAGGGTTACAGATGGTGTACGATAGGATAGATGGGTGGAAAATATGGGAGGTGGTGCCCTTCACTTGCAAATATGCAATTTTGGAGGCCTCAGACCCAGCACAATAATAGGCATCAGTAATCTTACCCCCTTGTACAGCTCTGAAGCATGGACTACCTATATCAGACATGTTTCCATAAACTCATCCAAATTCACTGGCAGAACAAGCTAACCAACATCAGTGTGGGAAGGAACTGCACAAGGATCGGAAGAAGGGTCTCGACGCGAAACATCACCCATTCCGTCTATCCAGTGATGCTGCCTATCTGGCTGTGTTAATGCAACATTTTGAGTCTATAATGAACATCAGTGCAGTCTCCCAGGTCTGCAATACCTGTACACGGAGGCTCCAATTACACTCAGTCAGCTTGATGGCGTGCTTTGTTATTCGTATGCTCTCGGTAAGGAACTAGAATTTGAAGCAAGTGTTATGAGGTTTCGGAGTATAACCTGTGGAAGCTTGATTCCTTTTCAAGAAATACTCTTTTCTGAACAGTTTCACTCAGTTAACAAGCCTGAGTGACATCATGCAGAAAGAGTAATCTCTTTTTGTGGCAATTACTTCAAGAAATCATGCTGCTGCTCCTGAAGGCCTCACTTTCTGGTAACTATAAAATATATCATGCAGAAAATTCCTTTCCCTAACTTCAAAGTTTCTTAATAAAAATTCAATTAGATAGCCACACATCTCTTAAACTGAATTCTCTCTGGTCCATGAGCAAGATGATTTCGAATCATCACAGATCTGATGGTGACGAGTCAGATTATAGAAGTGAGACCGACCGATTGACCAAATGGTGCCAGCACAATAACCTGGCTCTTAACACCAGCAAAACCAAGGAACTGATTATGGACTTTGGAAGGGGTGGGATAGGGACCCATAATCCCGTTTATGTCAATGGGACAATGGTGGAAAGGGTCAAGAACTTCAAATTCCTGGGCGTGCATATTTCCGAAGATCTTTCCTGGTCCCAGCACACTGATGCAATCATAAAGAAAGCACATCAGCGCCTCTACATCCTGAGAAGATTACAGAGAGTCGGTATGTCAAAAAGGACTCTCTCAAACTTCTACAGGTGCACAGTAGAGAACATGCTGACTGGTTGCATTGTGGCTTGGTTCGGCAACGAGCGTCCAGGAGCGGAAAAGAATGCAGAAAGTTGTGACCACTGCCCAGTCCATCATCGGCTCTGACCTCCCCACCATCAAAAGGATCTATCGCAGTCGCTGCCTTAAAAAGGCTGCCAACATCATCAAGGACCCACGCCATCCTGGCCACACACTCATCTCCCTGCTGCCATCAGGTAGTAGGTACAGGAGCCTAAAATCGGGTACATCAAGGTTCAGGAACAGCTACTTCCCCACAGCCATCAGGCTATTAAACTTGCCATCAGACAAACTCTGAACTGTAACAGCCTATTGCACTTTATCTGTTTATTTATGTGTATATATATGGTCTATGCGATAGACACACTGAACTGGTCTGTATTTTTGCTTACAATACTCTGTTGTGCTGCAGCAAGCAAGAATTTCATTGTCCTATCTGGGACACATGACAATAAACTCTCTTGACTTGACATTCTGGGAAAATTCATTCTGTTTATCCAAACATTCTGATCCTTTATCATTGAATCATAGTACTACATGGAAACCAGGCCATTCAGCCCAATTCATCCATACTGACGAGTAGGCACTCTTCTCTATTAATCCCATTGCCTAGGTCTAATTCCTATGCCTAGGCAATTCAAGTGCTCATCTCAACACTGCTTAAATACTGTCTTCAACTACAGATTCAGATACTCTCTCAGACAATGCATTCCAGGTACATACCACTCTTGATGCCGATCGTTCCCCTCGTATAGCTTCTGAATCTCTTCCCCTTCTCTTAAACCTTTGTCCTCTACTTTTCCATACCTCTGATAGCGAGAAAGGTTTCCTACAGTCTAAATTATATGTACCCCTCATATTTTTCTATACTTCAGTTAAGTCCCATTTTAACCTCCTCTATTTCAGGGAGCAAAGATCTGTTTTTACCAGTATCTCATTTTAACTACAGTCCAGGCAATATCCTGGTAAATTTCTTCTGCCCTACCACCCCTCCCCTCCTCCCCTATTTCAGCTCCATAACATGTTTTCTTGTGTAGAAACAAGAAACTGCAGATGCTTGTTTACACAAAAAAGACACAAACTGCTGGAGTAACTCAGTGGGTCAGGCTGCATCACTCAAGAAAATGGATAGGTGACCTTTTGGGTCAGGACTCATCTTTCTCATACCTTGGTAACCAGAACATCACGCAGTTCTCCAGCTGAGATCTGATCAAAGTTTTATAAATTTGGAGCATTACCTCCTTACTTCTGTACTCAATGCCTAATGAAGGCATTGAGTACAGATATGCCTTCCTAACCACTTTATCTACTTGGGTTGCCAAAAATCTGTGGATCTGTACTCCAAAGTCCATCTGTACCTCAGTACTCCCTACCATTCACAATGTATGTCCTAGCCTTATTAGTGCTTTCAAAATGCATAATCTCGTTCCTGATGTTCGGGGAGTCCAGAACCAGGGGCCAGAGTTTAAGAATAAGGGGTAAGCCATTTAGAACGGAGATGAGGAAAGAGTTGTGAGTCTGTGGAATTCTCTGCCTCAGAGGTCGATGGAGGCCGGTTCTCTGGATACTTTCAAGAGAGTTAGATAGAGCTCCTAAAGATAATGGAGTCAGGGGATATGGGGAGAAGGCAGGAACGGGGTACTGATTGTGGACGATCAGCCATGATCACATTGAATGGCAGTGCTGGCTCGAAGGGCCGAATGGCCTAGTCCTGCACCTATTGTCTATTGTCTATTATCATCCAAGTTATGCTCATTTATTACAAATACCGATCTTTGTGGAACATAAAGGATATTGAGTTGTCTGTCCTGCTTATCCTTGAACCATTTATTAGTGATGGCAAAAATATCATATCATGAAATATCATATTAATGCTTCGAGTTCATCTACTTTACAGGTTATACTCTTATCATTAAAATAGACACAATCTAACTTTGAATTCCCTTGATATTCACTTACTGCCTACTTTATTCTTTCCTGCAAGTTCATTCCTGCTACGGGCTCCATTTTGCAGACAAACTTGTTTTAGTTTACCTCCAGCAATGGAGCACTCATAGAGTCATAGAGGCAAACAACATAGGAATGGACGCTTCAGCCATCGGAATTAGTGCTGACCATTAAATAACCATTAATCCTAAATTAGTCCCTCTTTTATTCTCCCCCCATTTCTAACAACTTCCCCAGGCCCATGCATTCCCAGGAAGATCAATAACATTTCAGAGAGACCGTACCCAAGCACAAGATTGAATGGGATCATAAGTGATAGGACCAGAATTAGGCCATTTGGTGCATTGTCTCCTCTGCCAGTCAATCATGGCTGTTCTATCTCTCCTTCCTATCCCCATTCTCCTGCCTTCTCCCCATAACTAGTACAAATCAAGAATCTATCTATCTCTGCCTTAAAAATATCCATTGACTTGGCCTCCACTGCCTTCTGTGGCAAAGAATCCCACAGATTCACCACCGTCTGACTAAATAAATTCCTCCTCATCTCCTTCTTAAAGGTATGCCCTTTAATTCTGAGACTATGCTCTCTAGTCCTAGACTCTCCCACTAGTGGAAACATCCTCTCCACATCCACTATCCAAGCCCTTCACTATTTGGTAAGTTTCAATGAGGCTTCCCCTCATCCTTCTAAACTCCAGCGAGTACAGGCCCAGTGCTGTCAAACGCTCATCATATGCTAACCTACTCATTCCTGGGATTATTCTTGTAAACCTCCTCTGGACCCTCTCCAGTGCCAGTACATCCTTCTCTGGCACCATGTGGCATTGACTCTACAGTGCTATGGTGCTACTCATAATGCTTTCAGATCTGTATCAGAATGTCAGCTGGTTTATGTGGTCACGCAAATAAAATGGGTCTTGATCTACAACAAGATTCAGAAGCAAGAGTGATACCACTACGTTACAATTAAGATGGAAATTTGTCTTAAGAACACCAATATCTTCAGCATGAGATGACAATGCGTATGGCACAACAATTTGCATCAGATTAAGTATCACACAGCACCTTTGTGTTCATTTTGTAAACCACTGTGCAATAAATCAGGAAACTGGACATTTAATGCATTGTTTCATCGAAATAGTGTCGGTTCAAAATTCTGCCCCAATTTACTTGTGCAGTTGCATATGAAAAATCTTTGTGAAGCAACACCAATTGGCAGTTTTTAAAACAATAACTGTTTTTATTTAGTCTTTGTATTACACAAAAATCAGTAATTACTCTTTGTATTAAATAAAAAAAACAGTAATTTAAATGTAGTAACATTGTGTAGATTTGTAAGTGCAATTGAAGGTGACTTTATTATAAAAGAACATTTGCAATGAAAGTGCCCAAACTGAGCAATCTATTTAAACATCAAGTGGCTGCCTTACAACGCCAGAAACCCAGGTTCGATCGTGACTACGGGTGCTCTCTGTAAGGAGTTTGTACGTTCTCCCTGTGACCGCGTGCGTTTTCTCTGGCTGCTCTGGTTTCCTCCCACACTCCAAAGTCAGATTTATAGGTTAATTGGCTTTTGTTAAATTGTACCAAAAGGCCTGATTCCGTGCTGTATCTCTCAACTAAACTAAACTAATCAGTGACAGGCAGTACCTTTGTATAGAAGGAATGGACGATGTTTCGGATCGAGAAGGGTCTGAAGAAGGGCCTCAACCCGAAAAGTCACTCAGTCCTTCTATCCAGACATGCTGCCTGTCCCGCTGAGTTACTCCAACATTTTGTGTCTATCTTCGGTGTGAACCAGCATCTGCAGTTCCACACTAAACTAATCAGTGATATGGACTCATGTATGACTATGTTGAAACTTCTATTATTTTCCATGGTGTACATGTACAAGTTTTCACAATAAAACTTTGGAACCTAAAATAAACAACTTATTTTCAAGGGATTCTTTGAATAGGCCCATTCAACATTAACTCACCATCTCATTTTATCAGTCCAGATGGATGGCTAATGTTATGGCAAGCCTGGCTTCTAGCTGCCAGCAAAATGTTTTTTTAAGCCAGTGTTGAGTAATACAGGAGAATCTGATTTATATACTCAATAAGTTTTGCTCAAAACTGATTTTTAACCTTTGGTTTGGGTATCTCGGGAATTTTATTGCTGAAACCAGGGCAAACTTATGGGGCTTTTTCACGGGGCGAGTTGACGCAAGATGTCACCAGAGTGAAGTGGTCGTGGTCCAGCACGAGTTTCGCACGATATAACGGGGGGTAGATAAAGAGTTCCCACGGTACTCGGCATTTCTGTTATTTGTGCGAGTGACTTGTCCGTCTCCTGAGCTTTACCGTTAATCTTGAATGAACATCGTGAACTGTAGTGTTGTTAATCGCGTGGCACAAATGATGTTACTTTGTTTTCACACACTATATTGGGTTTTTTCACACACTATATTCCTCCCTTGGTTGAATTGGCTCATTTGGAGACATGCCTATACTAAGTATTTTCGAGTACAGGATGGTGGTTATTTTCATTGACGCGCTGTATGCAGCAGCCCACTATGTGCATCGAGAACGCTTGCGTGAAGGCAGAAGGGTGAGATTAATTAAAAAGAGAATTAAGAGGAAGTCTCACTGGGTGAAGCCCATCTTTCAACGGAGACCTCAATTTGGACAATATGATCAGTTGCTTAATGTGCTGTGCGAAGAAGATAAAAGTGCATTCACAAACTTTGTCAGAATTTCACCCGAGCTCTTTAATGAGCTGAAGAATAATCTGGCTTTTTTTAGACAAATGTTGTTTGGTGTGATGCACCTTCTCTCAATATGTGCAAGAAGTCGTCTTTTTATTTTGTCAAATAGGAATAAAGACTTTGTCTCACATTGACCGTGATGGTTGTCTTATTTTATTATCTACTGAGAGGTGAAACTTTCAAACGTTTAACCAGTCAGTAGACAGACAATAAATAGTAACAATCGAGCCATAAATGGTGTATACATGGTGAAGGGAACAACGCTGTGTGCAAGATAATGTTTAAAATCATGCGAGGAATCGATCGGGTAGATGCACAGTCTCTTGCCCAGAGTAGGCGAATCGAGGACCAGATTACATAGGTTTAAGGTGAAGGGGAAATGATTTAATATGGATCTGATTAAATACTGTCAGTAGTAAACCCGATCAAAAACAACATCAGGACGTTTATTAAACACCAGAGATCCCAGTAAACACCCAGCCGAGACTTATTACAGGTCTAGTGGAAAGACACAAAGCGCTGGAGCAACTCAGCGGGTCAGGCAGCATCGCGAGACAACATGGATAGATGATGTTTCGGGTCGGGACTCTTCTTCAGCGTTGAGTTACTCCCGCATATTGTGTCTTTCCAATGCAGATTAGCATTTGCGATTCTTTGCTCCTGCATTACGAGGTCTATCTCGATTCCCGATAAAGTCTAAAACCCATCCTCCAGAGTTCTCAGCCCAGGGCGCCCATAAACAAGCCCTTAACTCCACACTGGGGACAGAGGCTGAGAGGTGTACAAAACCATGAGACGAACAGGCAGGGAAATAGACAGAGTCCGGGGTAATATATGTCCTTTGCCCACAGAGGGGATTCGAGGACCAGAGGGCATAGGTTCAAGGTGAGGGGGGAAGATCTAATAGGAATCTGAGTGAAGGGTAACATTTTCGCACAAAGGGTGTATGGAACAAGCTGTCAGAGGAGGTAGTTGAGGCTGGGTCCATCCCTACATTTAAGAAACATTTAGACAGGTACATGGATAAGACAGGTTGGGAGGGATATGGACCAGACGCAGGCAGATGGGACTAGTTTCGATGGGACATTTTGGCCGGTATGGGCAAGTTGAGCCGAAGGGCCGGTTTCCACACTGTAACTCGATAAAGCCAGTGAGTATACGATCTAAGATAGTCCGAGGGTCTCGAATGAGGTAGGTAGTAGTTCAGGAATGCTCTGTGGTTGGTGTTAGGATGGTTCAGTTACATAAGTGCTCAAATGTAGGCACCGTTTTCGCAGTGGAAGCTCCGAGACTGTGCAGCGGGCGATTGTCGTGTTGGCTGGGACTCCTGTTATCCATGCAGGGGATTGACCTCAGTCTGAAGAAGGCTCTCGACCCGAAACGCCACCCATTCCTTCTCTCCAGAGTTGCTGCCTGTCCAGCTGAGTTGCTCCAAGCAACTGGTGTCTATCTTCAAAGGACTGACCACCGGGCTGGATGTCAGGGCTGGCGTGTTGCGTTTCACAGACCGAACTGTCCAATTAATGGTAACAGATGGGCACTGAGGGAAGTCCCCCCCCCCTCTCTGTTTATCTGCCCTTTCTTTAACTTTTGTGCCTCTATGCAAGTATCTCGCGAGCCATCCCAGACTGCCCATTTCTGCTCCCCCTCGTCTTTAATAACTACATTTCCCTAACAATTACTATCTTTGTTAGTTATAGGAGCAAAATTAGGCCATTCGGTCCATTAAGTCCACTCCGCCATTCAATCGCGGCTGATCTATCTCTCCCTCTCAACCACATTCTCTTGCCTTCTCCCCATAACCTCCTGACAGCCGCACTAATCAGGAATGTATCTATCTCTGCCCCTATTCTTCACCCTTTTGACAGTAGTTTTGTTTTATTGGAGACGCGGGAGACAGCGGATGCTGGAATACTGAGCAAAACACGAAATGCTGGAGGAACTCGGTGCATTTGTGTTTAAGAAGCAACTGCAGATGGTGGAAAATCGAAGGTACACAATAATGCTGGAGAAACTCAGCGGGTGCAGCAGCATCTATGGAGCGAAGGAAGTAGGCAACGTACCGAAACGTTGCCTATTCCTTCGTTCCATAGATGATGCTGCACCCACTGAGTTTCTCCAGCATTTGTGTGTGTGGGTGGGAGTAGGGGGGAGGGGGGGGGGAGAGAGGTAAGGCAGCCTGAAGAAAGGGTTGCCTGTCCATTTCCCTCCGTAGATGCTGCCTGGCCCGCGGAGTTCCTACAGTCTTAGAAACTGCTTTAGACAAAAAGAGACACAAACTGCTGGAGTAAAATAGCTCAGCAAGTGAGGTACCTGAACACTCAAAAATGAAAAAGAATGAAAATGTGATTATTTCACCTCCCTTCAACTATTTTGTGTTTCAGCATGAGAGGGATTATAACATTAGAGACATTCATCTTGTAGTGATGTGTTAATGAAGAATTGCAGACATCAATCTGATAGTAAAAAATATATTTATTTTACAATGAGGTAAAACAAGCACTGACA
This sequence comes from Amblyraja radiata, assembly GCF_010909765.2. Lineage (NCBI taxonomy): Eukaryota > Metazoa > Chordata > Chondrichthyes > Rajiformes > Rajidae > Amblyraja > Amblyraja radiata. The sequence continues at coordinate 58,634,455 of NC_045962.1, read as the reverse complement.
ATCAAACTGCTCAGTTACTCACCGTTCGCAGGAGTTCCCACGGTACCCGCAAGAGTTATTACGGATATCGCACGGATATCGCACTGGCCACTATGTTCATACAATGTTGCAATGCTTACCCACAAGTGTACAAGTCACTCTTGGAGAAATTCAAACTTTCTTGAATTTTCTCCCGAGTGACCAAGTTACACGACTACCTGCCGTTAGCGCCACGGTGGTCCACGGTGGTCCACGAATGCCGTACTGTTATCGCACGAGGTTCCCACGATGTTAAACTCTGGTTCACTCTTGCGTCAAGTCGCCCCGTGAAAAAGCCACTTAACAGGAACTCTAAACCGTACCATAAGTTAATTTGTATGCAGAAATTACAGCATGTTTGAAACTGGTAGAAGTTACAAATGAACAAATAAATTGCTAATTTTGATTGACTATTGTTGTAGCTGATATAATTTAAATTAGACCAGCATTGCGTAATCTCACTTTAACATCTGCCACACAATTATTGAACGATTCAGGCTGTATAAATATTCATGAAAAAGGTTGAATGGTCCCCACAACATCATTGATTGACAAAATTTTGTGCAAGAAAAATATTTCTTGAATGCTTTATTTTTGATACAAAGTCGAAGTGTTGTAAACCTCAGCTCCATTGTAACTAGTGAAGATAATTTGTTGCCTTTCTATATGTAGATTCAAAATATAACTCGATAATGGGTTAAATAACAAAAAAAGGGAACATATCACCACTCCCTTCATTGGGTCCCTGTGAGATCCAGGATAGACTATAAAGTCCTTTTTGTCTATAAAGCCCTTTTGGGCTGAGGAGCAGCATATTTTACAGTCCCTCCTTCCCTATGCCCCTAATCGAGCGCTCAGGTCTTCTGATGCCGGCCTGTTAGCCTCTCAATGCCGCAGCAATAAGAAAATTGGTGAAGCAGCCTTTTTCAATTACAAATGGAATCAAGCTGTGGAATACCCTACCCAGGGCTATGAGAGACGCCCACTCAGTTGACATTTTTAAACTGCAGCTAAAAGCTTATCTTTTCAATCAAGCTTTTAACTGACTCTACTTCTTCTGATGACATTGTAAAATGTACCTCTATTCTCTTGTATTAATCTCAGCACACCCATCAGCAGCTTGTGTGCTCATATAGTATATGGGACTGTATTTGACCTGTGTTTTTTGTTTTTTGTCCTTTATCATGGAATCATAGAAAGGCACTATATGGAAACCAGGCCATTCAGCCCAATTCATCCATACCGACGAGTAGGCACTCTTCTCTATATCCTGAGGAATATAACCTCTTGTGATATCAACACCATACTTGCTGCATTATAATGGGATCTCTAGTATCTCATCTACAGATTATTTTGACACTGGTTTAATGTTAGCAGAAGCTGACTGCCCAATTAGCTCTGCATGGACATGAAGTTGTTTTGGTTTGGGATATAACATATAAGAAAACAGCACGAGATCAGGCCCTTCAGACCATGAGAATGTGCCATGAATGATGCCATCAAACTGATCTCCTCTGCCTGCACATGATTCATATTTCTCCATTCCCTGCATATCCATGTGCCCATCTATAAGCCTCTTAAATGCCACTATCGTACCTGTTCTCACCACAACCCTTGCAACCATTCCAGGCACCCACCACTCTCTGAAGAAATATTGCCCTGCACATCTCCTTCAAACTTTGTCCCTGTCCTCTTAAACCCATGTACCTATTCCTCCATATTTCCACCCTAGACAAAGGTTTTGACTGCCTACCCTGTCTATGCCTCTCATCATTTTATATACCTCTGTCAGGTCTTCCCTCTACCTCCGATGTCACAAAGGAATTCCTAAGTAAAAACATTATTTAGTGCACAAAAGTGTTTTCACCTCACAAAATGCTAATGCAGTCAGAAAACATGTGATTACTGGTTCACATGACACTACCATAGAGGCCATTTAACCACTATGTTTATATGACTGATAGATGCTGAGTTGAAATGTAAAAGGCTACGTTTTTTATGACTCCCTTCAAATCCTTACAGACAAAGCACACCACAGCTATTAAATGTGAATTTCACTTCTACAACTAGAAATTGATGCCAGGTCAATTATTCATTTTAAAACTGAGATTGAAAGATTTCTGCTAAGCAAAGTGTTGAGTGATGTGGTTAAATGGAGCCAAGGGACAGATCAGATGGAATGGTGGAACAGTGCTGAGGCATTAATAGCCCATCTTGCTTCCAATTAAACACTTCCAAAGCGAAATCACTGCAGTTAAATTTAAATTCAAAATATATTTTATTAATGATATTCACTATGTCGTTTGCAGTGTTTAGGTTTAGTTTTATTATTGTCATGTGCACCAAGGTACAGTGAAAAGCCTTGTTTTGCATGTTAAATCAGATCAGATAATACAATAAATACAAATCGGGGAGAGGATTGGAATTACCAGGACCCTTGGTCCTCAATGTAGTTGGCAAACATAAGCATGTATTAATTTCTTAAGATGTATTTGTAGCAGGGGTGGGTCATTCACATTGCAAGTTTGTTTAAATGCTGATGGATGACCCTAATCATATTATATTATTAAGATATTATTATGTTATTAAGATAGTCCTGTTAGTTTGACGTCAGTGGTGGGCAAATTAATGGTAAGGATACTTAGAGATAATATATATAAGCACCTGGATAAACAGGGTCTGATTAGGAACAGTCAACATGGATTTGTGCCTGGAAGGTCATGTTTGACTAATCTTCTTGAATTTTTTGAAGAGGTTACTCGGGAAATTGATGAGGGTAAAGCAGTGGATGTTGTATATATGGGCTTCAGTAAGGCCTTTGACAAGGTTCCTCATGGAAGGTTGGTTAAGAAGGTTCAATTGTTGGGTATTAATGGTGGAGTAGCAAGATGGATTCAACAGTGGCTGAATGGGAGATGCCAGAGAGTAATGGTGGATGGCTGTTTGTCAGGTTGGAGGCCAGTGACTAGTGGGGTGCCACAGGGATCTGTGTTGGGTCCACTGTTGTTTGTCATGTACATCAATGATCTGGATGATGGTGTGGTAAATTGGATTAGTAAGTATGCAGATGATACTAAGATAGGTGGTGTTGTGGATAATGAAGTAGATTTTCAAAGTCTACAGAGAGATTTAGGCCAGTTGGAAGAGTGGGCTGAAAGATGGCAGATGGAATTTAATGCTGATAAGTGTGAGGTGCTACATCTTGGCAGGACAAATCAAAATAGGACGTTCATGGTAAATGGTAGTGAATTGAGGAATGCAGTTGGACAGAGGGATCTAGGAATAACTGTGCACAGTTCCCTGAAGGTGGAATCTCATGTAGATAGGGTGGTAAAGAAAGCTTTTGGTGTGCTGGCCTTTATAAATCAGAGCATTGAGTATAGAAGTTGGGATGTAATATTAAAATTGTACAAGGCATTGGTGAGGCCAATTCTGGAGTATGGTGTACAATTTTGGTCGCCTAATTATAGGAAGGATGTCAACAAAATAGAGAGAGTACAGAGGAGATTTACTAGAATGTTGCCTGGGTTTCAGCAACTAAGTTACAGAGAAAGGTTGAACAAGTTAGGTCTTTATTCTTTGGAGCGCAGAAGTTTAAGGGGGGACTTGATAGAGGTCTTTAAAATGATGAGAGGGATAGACACAGTTGACGTGGATAAGCTTTTCCCACTGAGAGTTGGGAAGATTCAAACAAGAGGACATGACTTGAGAATTATGGGACAGAAGTTTAGGGGTAACATGCGGGGGAACTTCTTTACTCAGAGAGTGGTAGCTGTGTGGAATGAGCTTCCAGTGAAGGTGGTGGAGGCAGGTTCGATTTTATCATTTAAAAATAAATTGGATAGTTATATGGACGGGAAAGGAATGGAGGGTTATGGTCTGAGTGCAGGTAGATGGGACTAGGGGAGAATACGTGTTCGGCACGGACTAGAAGGGCCGAGATGGCCTGTTTCCGTGCTGTAATTGTTATATGGTTATATGGTTAAAGCACTTGGGGGCTTTCTTTGAATGATGTGGAGGCTGAACTTGTGTGAAACTGTGGTGCAGAGCCCATGACCATTCTAAAGGGCCAGACAAATTGATGTCTAATTGGATTGAACATTTAAAAATCCTTTCTCCTCAGCAAATGGTATTGAAGTTGGTTTATTAATGCCATGTGTACCAAAATACAGCAAAAACAAATACCGTACATGGGTGGATTCGTACCATACATGAGTACATTGTGTCTTATTTTATAAGTTACTCCAGCACTTTGTGCCTTTTTTGTGTACCACTAAGTTACATCAGCACTTCCGCTTTTTTTTTTTGTAAATCAGCTTCTGTTCCAGGAATGCTACCTGACCTGCTGAGTTAATCTAGCACTTTGTGTCTTTTTTTGTAAACAAGCATCTGTAGTTCTTTGATTCTACCATACAGATTGTGCAAAAGAGAAAGTAAACAGATTGCAAAGTATGGTGTCACAGCTACATGGAAAGTGCGGTTAAAATAATAGTCGAAGGGCACTAATCAACAGAAGAAGGTTTAAAGAAACTTGGATGAAATACTTGCTTGATAATTGAGATGGTATCAAGCTATAATTTTATTTATTTTAAGCAGTTCTGGACACCACAGCTTATCTAGTATATTAACTGGGCAGATGAAAGGTAGATTGGAAGATCGGGTTTACATCCTTAGCATATGAATTGAGCGCTTTTAATTGAATTGAATTGAATTGAATACCTTTATTGTCATTCAATTCAATTCAATTGAGCGCTTTTAGGCAGAGAATGGGAGGGGTGTTGAGATTGTTGGAAGGTGGAAAGGAGCATTTGAAACAAGATGATCAGAGGAGGAAGGAACTGGTGAGTGGCAGTGATGGAGCAGCAAAAAGGCATGAGTGGGACAGTGACAACTCGATCATTGATGTCCTTAAACGTGGCTAATAAGAGGCTGATATTACATGTGGTTGACACAAAAGGTTTCACATGAGTAGCTTTCAGAATCAGCTTGAACTGTAAATATGGCTCTTCACATAATAAAAGCCTTGTCCTAAAGCCTTGTAGTCCTGAATCCCCTTGCCAGTGGAAATAGTGGTTCACTGTATACTATATAAATTCTCAAATCTTCAAAATGTTGTTCAGGCAACCCTAAAATTTCAACCTGCCAGAAAATACAAGCCATGTTGTGTAATCTTACCATTTGAATTCCTAATCACCCACATATCAACCAGATCACCCTCTAAGGTCAACACCTCTCTCCTTTGCTCATATAAAAGGAGTTCCTTTTGTCCACAGTGTCCGCAATGATTATCAAGTACCCAATCAAACACAGGGTCCTTCTCCTAGCACACAGACTCTGTGTACAAGAAGGCACAGCAACGCCTGTTCCTGCTGAGGAAACTCAGGAGCTTTGATGTCAGACAGGACATTTTAACAGCTGTCTATAAATCACATAGAATCTGTACTCACCTTTAACATCACATCCTGGTTTACCCTCACCTCTGTCAAAGACAAATCAAAGCTTTCCCGGATCATCAATCAAGCAAGCAAAATAACTGGCAAAACTCAAAATCAATTATCAGTACTTCACACCCAGGCAGTTAAAAGGAAAGCCAACCTCATTACACAGGATCCCACCCACCCCCTGCACAAGTCCTTCCAATTTCTGCCATCAGGCCGCCGATATAAAGTCCCCCAATCCAAGAAAAACATCCACAAAAACACATTCATACCCATTGCCATAAACAGCTTAAATAAAAAATGAACAAGGGACAAATTAACCCTGACGCACTGTTACTTTACACGTATCCACAACTTTTATCTTGTCTATTTTTACAGTTTCTAATCTTTATACTTGCTTTTAAGATCTATACACACTGTGTGTGCTCGCAGAAATCTGTGTTGTATGACTGCTTATCAGTACATTGTCCTGGTTGTATGTTGAGCCACGTCAAAGAAGATTTTCTGTTACGACAGACAATAAAGTTTTCTGAATCTGAATCTGAATCTGAATCTGAATCCCACACTAAACCCATTTTATTCTGCAATCCCTTTACATCAACTCTTGCTCCTCAACCCCTTCCTGTTTTTACAATTCACCTACACCATAGGAGCAATTTACAGTGACCAGTTAATCTACTGTGCTGTGACATCCAGAACTGTTTTAAGGGCAAAATGTGCAGCTTGATACCAATTCAATTATCAAGCCAGTATTTAATCTAAACTTCTTTTAACCTGTTCCTGTTGGTTTGTTTACGAGATGTGGTTCAGCTACCGTACGTTGCTTTATCCAATAGCTCCTGAAGTAAATTACTTGCCAAACTGCTTCAACGGGTAGTTCAGAGTCAATCACTTTGTGGTGGGTTTGGAATTGCATGTAAAGTTGACCAAGTAGGGATGGCAGATCACATTCCTGAAGGATACTGATGAAGCATTGTGATGTTTTACTTTCAGTTTGGCATTTCATGGGATAATTGAATGATTGTCATCTGAAAAGCAAAGATTTAAATCTAGAAGCGAAAAGGCATACTTAGTTTATAGGCAATGGTTGTGTTTGGAAAAGCATGAGAACTGAGCATCATGGACTGAGCTACGAGCATTTGGAATCTGTGTAAAAAAATGTTTTTCACCATCCACAGTGATATTCTTTTGGTGTGACTAATGCAACTTGCAGTACCAGCGATTAGCAGTGTCTCATGTAATTTTGTAAATTATTGAATTTATTGCATCAACGTGTTCTCATTGAAGAGGTGATTGCCTTCTAGGTAAATAGTAACTTTACATCATAAAATTGTAGAATTTGAACATTTACAACACAGAAGAAGGCTAATCGGCCCAATCTGTCTACCACAGCTGAAAAAGTACTCTCTAACCTAATTCCTCTCTCCAGCATAAATCATGCAGGCCAATGCTCTTTCTGCACATGTCCAAGCAGGGTTTATGTGTGATGATATCTGCCCTACCATCCATTGGATCAGGTACTGAGTGCCTGCTTCTACCATCCTCTGCATGGAAAAAAATGATTCTGCATCTCTTCTCCAAACATTCTCCCAATTCCTTTAATCCAGTGTGATTTTTTACTCATACATGTATCTTAATTATACTATCTAGGTACAAAAACTCACAATTTGGTACAACTAAATTAAATCTCCACTTTGTCGCATCTGTTGCAAAGAAAATAAACCTAGTTTTCAAATTTTTGGTCATATTTACAGTTTTTCAGTCAAGGTAACATATTTATAAATCTCCGTTGCTTTCTTTCCAATTTAATCACACCTTTTCTGTAGTGCGGTAATCAAAACTGAATGAAGTACTCATGTTGTGTCCTAATTTGTGGTGTTCTCAAGTTCTAGCAGAAAGCAGAAGATGGAATGCATGTTTCTTTACCAATAATTTACACACCACCTTATTGCTTTCTAATATTCAATTTAAGTCCTCCATTTGCCTTATTTTCCACTTCTATACATCTTGTCATATAAATCGAACAGTTCATCCTTTTCCCTTACTTTATATAGCAATGTTACAACATTTTGAGATTTTAAAAATCAAGTCTGCAATTTATCCCATCAGATAAAGCATAAAAATAAGTTTAATTTGACACCTAATTCACTTTCATATCTTCAGTATTGAAAATGTTATGGCCATTTTCATACTCGGAAATTAGCATCTTGTTCCCTATTGATTTTCTATGGACATAACAAAAAAGCTGTGATCGTGGACAGTCAAAAGCCCATAACTTTCTTAAAAATTAAGAGAACAGAATGAAATTTTCAGTTAGCATAGATTGAAGCATTCTGAAACAAATATAAAATAATCTTACTTGGATGTCCTGAAATTAAAGCATATAATTAGTTAGTTACCCAATTGTATCTAATTCCAAACTTCAATTACTAGATCTAAACATCTATCCATTTCTTAATAAATGATTAACATTTTTAAATAGCCTAAGTGTCCAAATAATATTCACAAATAATTCACAATAAAACATGATTTTTAAATCTCATTTACATTAATTTATAGGCCAAATGGAAGGAATTTAGTGTTCAATTGCTGTAAATTAAAGTCCATTTAAATCAGCTTTCTAGTGGGTTCCTGTGAACGCGCTGGTTTAGAACGTTCACATTGCAGTAGATTTGTACCCTCAAATGCCCAGAAAAATACTGCGGGATATAATGGGCCCAAAATTAGCTACTCGCAACATTAAACTTTGTATAAAGGGATCTTAAGAAGCCCTTTTTAACGTAAAAATAGCCTACCTTCCGTTTTCCCCTGTATGAAATCTGGCCCGTTGTCGGTGGTCGCAGGTTTAGAGGTTAATTTTTAACCTACTATAACAATTAAATAATGCCCTTAAAACTAATAATAGCTCAAGCGAGGGAATCTTCCAGCGATTTTTCGTTAATAATTAACTAGGCTGAAAAACCTCGATTTGAACAGCCTAGGGAAAATCGCCAAAATCGTGCACACGGGCTGGGACAGATTTTCAGCGACGCTTCAGGTACGTTTTGCAACATACCTACTTTATAAATTTCTTTAATCTTTCTAAATGCTTCCCATTACTCCAAATTGATATCCCCTGAAATAGTTATTCCCTGTCCACCTTTGTTGAATGAATTCTCAGTGAAAATCATTTAGCATCACATCAAATTTAGAACTTTTCTTACTATATCGTTGCCCTTTTTCATACCTTTGTTAAATTGTATTAAATTATGAGGACAACCACAAAACTATCCTTCTGTTTCATATTGCTAGCTTTATTTCCTGAAACTGAATCCAGACTTGACCCCCACTAACGTGTTACATACTGGCCAAAAAAAGTTTGCCTTATTACATTTTAAGAGTTCTACACCTTTTACAGTGACAGTGCCACCATTAACGTTAGGTTAGAAGAAGTCTCTCTATGTCACTATCCTAGATCATACTTGTAAATTTTATTTTTCTATCTCCTTCAGACTGTTAGGAATGCATAGCCCACTCCAAACAGTGGAATTGCATCATTTCTATTCTTTAATTCAATCCTTAAAAATTCATTTAATGATTCTTTAAAATATCATCCTTTCCCATATTTGCATGTTTTGCTTTAGCCAACATTCCTTCCCCTGACTTTCCCTGTTAAAACCGTCTCTATCTCATCTGAAACCCCTGAGACTATTAAACTTCTTCCATTAAGTGTTTCTACACCACCATTCAGAAGTAAAGAAATTAATCTGGAGAGGCCAGAGCATCCATTTCAGCTGCAAAGATAAGAAGTGGTGACAGCCCATCAATATAAAACTATTTTTGAATATAGGCATTAAACAGCATTAATGTAAAATATACTGTCCTGTTGACAACTTATGGACAGATTAATTTTAATTTATACATGCATTCTCATGTGTTTATTTGATAAACATTTCCAGAGCCATTGCAAGTTTGATTAGTTTCTGTATAATCATATCTCCAGTTATACTTGCTTGAGTTTTATGTGATCATGTTGTTGCAAATATTACTTAAATTCACATACAACAAATTAGAATCATTCATATCTGTGCCAGTTTTTTGAAAGATCTCCCCAATTATTCCTTTAGTTTTCTAAGGCAGACCCTTGGGATCAAGTACAATGTAAATCAACTTCAGTTTTAATTTTGATATTTATTTACTGTTGTCATGGATACTGATATAGTGAGCATTTTTGTAGTTGCTCAGGTGTCCAATGAAGCTAATGTGGGAACTACAGATGAATGCACTCGGGACAATTCATTCCTGATGATTTGGGTGGTTGGTGTTCACTGCCTGTACAATTCTACTGTGTGCTTCCAATGTCTGCCCTCAAGGTTACTGCCCTCAAGGTTACTGACATCATATGAAATGTTCTTTCTTCACTTTGAGTCATCGTGAACCAGATGTTCCCAAGAGTCAGTGGGGAGGTTGCACTTCTTCAAGAAAATATTGAGGACATCTTGATATTTTTTTTTTCCCTGTCTCCCTGGAAGTCTCCTATAACAATAGAGCTTAGAATTGAGTGTCTCTCCAGGGAGTCACCTCTCATCAAAATAGACAGTGATGATAAAACTCATCATTGTCTTCAATCACAACTAGTGATTGATTGAAACAAGCATATTTGAAGATCAAAACCTCAGGCATCAACATTATTCCCATTCTCTACACTTTCCAATACCATTGCTTACACTTTACTTACAAAGGTACAAAACGCCTTTGAAAGTTATTTCGACTGTGGCTACCATTTTTTGGCAGTGACAGATTTTCCTCGAGCACCTGAGATGCTACTGCCAAGTGTGGGATATTAGCTGTTTATATTTTTGGTAAACTTTGCCAATTTATAAGACTGTGTGATAAGAAGATTTGACAGCACATTGCCTGAAGCTCGAGACATTGTTACCAAAAAAAGCAATTAAGTTGAGTAGGGAGATTAATGTAGTATATTCTGTTTCCTTAAACCTTAACATTTACTATACGCATTTTACATTACTATACTCCAGAATTTTGTGTCTACCTTCGGTGTAAACCAAGATTCTCTCTACTTCCCTTCTTAAACAAAGCAACAATATTGGTTCGTCTCCAGACCTCTGAGACCTTGCCTATAGCTAGAAAAGATGCAAATATATTTGTCAAGGACCCTGCAGTTCCTCTCTTGCCTCTCTCAAACTGGCATCAGCAGAAATCTTACAGTGATTTTTTTGCTCAGGGATATGTTATATGTTATAAGAAGATCCAAATATGAAGCAGGTCAACATTGGTCCACATTTGATCTTCTACTACAATTCATCCACATCATTTTTTTCCAAACCAGTCAATGTGATTTACGGAATGTGTATATTGACCACAGTTACTAAGTCAACCCTGCTATTAAAGATTGGTGTAATTTGTAGATATTGCAATTTGTTGGTAGATGTTGATCTGGCTTTACATACCCACATAGTACATGTGTATTTATTACAGATTTTTTTAAAGAATGGTTTCACAGTAGAAATCTGAAAATGTGTACATTTTACTGTTACATAAATTATTATCTATTTTTCTATGAATGTATCAATAAAAAAAGGCAAACCAATGTATTAATTCTCAAATTAAATTTTCTTTTGAAATGAGCTCTTGCTCTTAGATTGATAATAGTCAGATTAAATGCCAAAACCTAATGAAACTCACTGAAAGGTAATTATAAATATATATATTGAGGGGTACTGTTGAAATTTTTGATTAGTAGTTAGTTCTGTAACAGCTGTACAAATATGACCCTCACTTCTACTCCTACTCCGATACTCATAGTTTTAAACAAACTCTGAGCTTTTATTTGTGGATAGTTCTAAAAATTTGATCACAAAGCATGGTGAAAATTTCACTATCTAAGTCAAGATTTAAAGAATTGTGTAGCTGATATATAAATCCTGCATGTTCTGGTGTTCATATTACCACCATACAATAAGCATCTTGGTTTACTTTTCACCTGCGGGGATGCTGCAAAACTGAAACAATGTACAGATGTGTTCTCATTATGGTAGTCTTTCTACACACTAATCACCAATGCAATCAGTTACCTGCTTGTTATTCAGAAAGATTATGTTAAACAACTAAGCAGACCAAACCTACACAGACTTCACAACTAATCATTTGAATAGAGGTCAGCAAGAAGAATAGGATCAAAACAATTGTGAATGATCTGTGGAGGAAATTAATAATAATAATAATGGATGGGATTTATATAGCGCCTTTCTAATACTCAAGGCGCTTTACATCGCATTATTCATTCACTCCTCAGTCACACTCGGTGGTGGTAAGCTACTTCTGTAGCCACAGCTGCCCTGGGGCAGACTGACGGAAGCGTGGCTGCCAATCTGCGTCTATGGCCCCTCCGACCACCACCAATCACTCACACACATTCACACACAGGCAAAGGTGGGTGAAGTGTCTTGCCCAAGGACACAACGACAGTATGCACTCCAAGCGGGATTCGAACCGGCTACCTTCCGGTTGCCAGCCGAACACTTAGCCCATTGTGCCATCTGTCGCCCCATTCCCTCCTCGAATACTGCCTGGCTCACCGAGTTCCTCCAACACTGTGTTGTTCTCTAGATTCCAACATCTGTAGTTTCCTGTTTCTATGTGAATGATCTGCATGAGGTAAATAATGATAAACATGATGGATAAACTAACATAAGATGGTGACCTGATGCCAAAAGGCCACCCAGGGCCTTGGATGGAAGTGATAATTTTGAACCCTAGAGCTGATGACATCAAGTTGACTCTGTTGGTGACCTTTTAAGGACATGAATTGAGTATCTTTTGGCTGAGAACTGCGGAATAAAGTTAAACCAATGATAATAAGTATTACAAAATTTACAAGGATGCTGCCAGGGCAGGATATTTACAAGGATGTTGCTAGTTACCAGGGCCTGAGCTACAGCAGGAGGTTGAGCAGACTTGGACTTTATTCCTTGGAGTGCAGGAAGATGAAGGGTGATCTTATAGAGGTGTATAAGATCATGGGGGGGAATTGACAGGGTAAATGCACATAATATTTTACCCAGTGTAGGGGAATCAGGAAGCAGAGGAAATAGTTTAAAGTAGGGGAAATATTTAATGGGAACCTTAGGGACAACTTTTTCACACAAAGGGTGGTGGATATATGAAATTAGCTGCTAGAGGAGGTGGTTGGGGCAAGTACCATCACTACATTTAGAATACATTTGGATAGGTACATGGATAGAAAAGGTTTAGAAGGATATGGGCAAAATGCAGGCAGGTGGGACTAGTATAGATGGAGCGTGTTGGTCGGTGTGATCGTGTTGAGCCGAAGAGTCTGTTTCTAAGCTGTATGACTATGGCTCTGACAGTGAAAGAAAGATAAGCAACTGCATAAAATGTTCATTTCAATGGACAGTTGTTGCTCAGATCACATGGAAATTGAAGCATGGTCATTTCTTTATGATTGAACACCATCAAACTCCATTATCTATGCAGCCATCTGATCCCTTGGGTTACTTAGGGTTAAATGCATTCTTGCTGGTGATCTGGCTTCACAATGACATCAATTTGTTTGCACCCCAGTGGGGTGGGACGGAATTCTTGATAGTTTTGGTGCTCTATGGTGACTGAGTGATGAATGTACAGTTATCCCCTGATGATCTAGTGGAGAAGGTTGTTTTTATGTAATTTGATGGTCCAGAGCAACCAATCCATCAGCCTGAGGAAACAATCGGTACCCTTGAGGTTGAAGATATCTAGCTTTAAAATTATAAATTATTTAACTTTGTTAGGAGCTCTAAAATATGAAAATAGTTTAAAAAACCCCCAGCATTAATAGTTGAAAATGGTTTAAGGAAATGTTTCACCACCACCTTCTGAAAATCAATTGGGGATGAACAATAAAGCCTGTATTTGCCAGTGATTCCTCATTCAGTAATGAATAAGAAAAGAATGCTCCCAATGTCACTTTTACTAATGGACATTTATTATTGCTTGATATGTAGAGATGTGCGCTGTGTCAAGAAGTGATGTCTGCAAAGAGAAATGATATGATTTCTCCAACTGTGAAACTTTAAAATAATACAAAATCACTAACTGCAGGAGACTGCTGTCTGCGGTACTGCCCAGGAAGTGGAAGTTGCAAGGTGGGGAGGGGGAGCTCAGTAAAGCAGCTTTAAAACAAAAAAAGTGAAAAAATCTGAGTCATTACCTGTTACAAGTTCACATGTGCCACACTGCATATCAGTGAGAGATATGGAAAACATATTTGCCAGCAACCAAATGACGTATTCATAATTGTGTTCATTACTGTGTGTGAATGTGTGTGAATGTGTGTGAGTGATTGGTGGTGGTCGGAGGGGCCGTAGGCGCAGATTGGCAGCCACGCTTCCGTCAGTCTGCCCCAGGGCAGCTGTGTCTACAGAAGTAGCTTACCACCACCGAGTGTGACTGAGGAGTGAATGAATAATGTGATGTAAAGCGCCTTGAGTATTAGAAAGGCGCTATATAAATCCCATCCATTATTATTATTATTATTACTGTAAAATTTGATTTTAATAGGCAACTTTTTACCAAAAGAGTAACACGAAAGAAAGTTGATATTAAGGTAATTCTAAAAGAACTTGGTTTTGAAGGACAGTCTAGAACATATTTTGACTAATTTCAAAAAGGTTGTTTACAAAAGTCTCCAATTATGTACAATCATTGTTTGTTTCTAACAAATAGGCACTGCCTCTAACCTTGCCATCCCTTGATTATATTAAATGTCATGTATTAAAAAGGTACTTCAAAGGTTATCATTTATTTGCAGTATCTCTATATAACTAAAAGTCTTCAACTTGTTTGTGCCCACAATGTGTCAATCTGGTTTTCCTATCTTCTTCCTAATGCTAGGCCACAGCCTTTCAATTTTCACACATCCTACTCACATTTTTCCCCTCGTGGCGATAAACATTTTCCCATCGCATTCCCACCTATATTTCTGAAGTTATCAATCCTTTGAATTTTAAAAACAGCCCCAAAAACTCGCCCAATTCAGAAAAAGAAATCTGAGTGATGTCATAATGCACTCACAAGGCAGGACGGGACACTCGGGGAGGGAAGGGCACTCCAGCACTCGTGGTGAATGAGGAGTGGCGGCGGCTGCCGGCAACCGACGGCTGCCCGGTACTGGTGCCGCGGGCCAAGCCTGGGGACTGGGCCGGCGCTGTAGCTGAGCCCGGTGCTGGAGCTGGAGCGAGGGCCAAGCATGACGCTTGGGATGGGGCCGTGACCGGGACCGAGAAAGAAGCCGCCGCTGGAAGCAAGGACGAGCCTGGGTCCGGGGTCAGGGACAAACCCGGAGATTAAGTCGGGGCCTGGATTGGAGCCCAAGCGGCAGCCGAGTGGACGGCTGGAGTCTACAACCGCGGCCGGGCCGAGTACGAGAACCAGGCCGAGTTCCAAGCCCTGGCGCTGCTCTACGATCTGGGTAGGTGCTGGATCAGGGAATGGGAATGAGGGGACGATGAATAGGGAAATGAGGAGGAGGGAGATGGGGTGAGTGAGGAGTGGGTGGCACTAGGAGATGGGGGGTGTGGAGGAGGGAGACGGGGAGGGGTGGATGAGGGAGATGGGATGGGGAGTGGGATTGAGCGGGGAAAGATCCTCGGGAGGTGAGGAGGGAGAGTGGGGGGATTGAGGGAGAGGAGAGGGTAGGGAGGATAGTCGCCACGTCAAGTCACTCTCTTTCCCCCTCCCTCACTCTCCTTCCTCCCCCTCTCTACCCCCTCCCTTTCTACAATCACTCCCACCCTCTTTACCCCCTCTCCCTCTCTACCCCCTCCCTTGCTCTCCCTCGCCCTCTCCCTCTCTACCCTCCCTCCCCCCACTCTACCCCCATCCCACCCTCTTCCCTCTCTCTCTACTCCCCTCCCTCTCTACCCTTTCCTCCTCCTTCTCTACCACCTCTCCACTCCTGTCCCTCTCTGCCCCTGTCCCTCTCTGCCCCCCACCACCAGCCCTCCCTCTCTACCACCCCTCCCTCCCTAGGAATTGAAGAGGAAGGGTGAAGAGGGGGAGGAGGGAGTGCTGGTTGATGAGGAGAAATAAGCCGCACTTGCGCAGTTGGGGCTATGCATGAGTGGTGCAATATTGTGTTGGGGGAAGGGCTTGCATTGGGGGAACGGGTAAGTTCTGGAATCGTGCTTTGGGGGAGCAGACAAAGGGTTTGCACTTGGTCTTGTTCCATTATAAAATGTGACAAGTAGTGTCCTTTGCAGTAGTTAGCAAGTGTAAATTTGGTGCAATTGGTAAAATCGGTAATCTTTCTCGTGTTTAAAGCTTAGCATCTGTTTTTAACACTTTAGAGTGTTTACCAACAATTAATGCAGATTTTCATTTTTTGATTAAGCGGGAATACTAATTTACATGTTCTAATTTCTGCCAGTATGCTGCAAATATGATGATCTGACTTTTATACTCATATAAACTTTGCCTAACCATCTATCCAGCATTATATGCATTGATGCAAACATGTAAGATGGTTCTACCATCCTCTGAATATAGTGGGATTTCAGAATCCTCTTTCAGTTGCTGAGATAGGATGCTAGACTTTAACTGGCTGTAGACTCTACAAGATATACACCTCTCTTCTATTTCCAATAAATAAACATAATTGAGCATGGAATAAAGTAGATATTAGAAATAAAGTATGCAGGTGTTGGCTACTGTTAATTTGGACCAACTTCAGAGAGATTGAAGGAAAATAAATGGCTGAGGAACTGGGACCAGATCACAAGGGAACGTCATTATTACTTTCACACGTCCTGGTACTACAGGTAGGATAAGAGTGGGGGGAAATTCAATCTCTACAAAAAAATAGACGCATTATATCACCAAAGCTGAGTTAATAGCAGGAGCAGATCTGAATTCTGAGCAGGACTGCTTGTTTATCATTCATGCTATTGGAATTGATGTTAGACAATATATAATTCCATTATATTCCTGTGCACTCATCCATACTAGTCAGCAATCTAGATAGCTCGGCATAATTGATGAGCTGTGTCGATGATTTCTTGATATAAAGCTGTGTAAATACAGTGCTGCAAAGCACCATAACTAGGTAAAACTTGCAGCTTTAGCATATTGTCAAAATGTTCAGATGAAAATAGTTGTGAACGAATGTGTCAGCAGAGCTGCTTGATTCTCACAGGGAATGACAAAGAGTTCACATTAAGGAGGGAAACCCAATGGTTGTCTGTCAAACTCTTTATCAAACATATGCAAATTATCAGATTGCTCGACTAGAAAGCTTCAGAGACAGAGTGGTAAAATGCATGCTGTGTCTCAATCAATTAATGTATTTGCACCAATTTCAAGAGATGGAATTTGGAATTGAATGAATTACTTTTTCTGGAGAAGCTGCGAGGTTTTAATTGAAATATTATTCACCCTCATGGGCAGCAAGCGGTATAACAATCTATTTAAAGACCCGATGAGGTATGTATGCAATTTACCTTTAATATTGCAGAAAATGTTTTGTGTTTGCAACCTGTGCCAATGACCATGTTGCCTTAATATTTTTATCTAGATCTCATATTGCACCAATAATGGTACAGGAAGATTAAGGACTCGTGTGTTCATTTTGGTCTTCTGCTATAGGAAAGATCCCATCAAACTGATAGACTGTCAGGACTCGAGGGCCTGAGATATAGAGAGAGGTTGGGCAGATTAGGACTTGATTCCTTGATGTGGAGGCGGCTGAGGTATGATCCTATAGTGGTGCAAAAAATCATGAGGGGAAAAGATAAGATTAATGCACAGTCTTTTTTTCCAGGGTAGGGGAATCAAGAACTAGATGGCATAGGTTTTAGGTGAGAAGGGAAAGATTTAATAGGAACCTGAGGAGCTACTTTGTCACACAGTGAGTGGGGGGGGTCTATGAGACGAGCTGCCAGATGAAGTAAATGAGGCAGGTACAATAGCAATATTTAAGAGACTTAGACAGTGACATGGTTAGGAAATGTTTGGAGGGATATGGGGCAAACACAGGCAGGTAGGATTGGTGTAGATTGGCACCTTGATTGGCATGGTGTGTTGAGCCGATGGACATGTTTCCGTAAATTTTGCAGGTTCTCCAGAAACAGAACATCGTTTAACTCCATATTGTATGACTCTATGGTAAAATTAATTTATCTGTTGTCATTTATTTAACTTTTACTCCATTTCATTATGCAGGTGAGGTACAGATGAAACAATTGCAATGCTTTTCTATAATTACATAAACATAGTTGAGAGCAGGTTAAAGTCATTTAAGCTTGATTTTACCCTATTTTGTTACACTTGGCACTTGGTGCGCCAATTTATCAGAGATTAGTAAATTGTAGCTAATAAAGTCACTAACATTGATGTATCTTAGTAATCAGTACCACAGTACATTCATGAACCAAGTTGCGGTCTGGCAAGAGCTATATTAAACCATAAATCAAATAATTTTATTTTCTCTTTAAAAATGGTTTGATGTTCTCTTGTGCAAATAGTAATCATCATAATATTACTCGCAACAATATCAAAGCTAGCTTTCAAACAGTTCGCAGGTATATTGCTAATTGCCTTTATGACCCAATCTGACCTATAATATGACATAATGCCCAAATCGTTAGTCAAAGTCTGGCACAAAATAATTCAATAATAGAAACTTTTACATCAACAGAAATAAAGGTCCTTCAATTACAGATCAATTGCTATGAAAATAAAATGTGCCGGGATCATGGTTTATAAATCATTGGATTTTGTATTTGAAGTCAACATAAATCTAGATTAGCGGTGAGTTTTAAACATCAATCTTGGTGTCTAAGTGTGCTACAGCACACAAGTCTGTTCAGAACTGAGATTACCAACTTGTTCAGCTTGTATTAAAATGCCAAGAGGGTCCAGCATTATATAAAAGATAATTATAATAATCCGATATACCTTCTGCAATCATTTATTTCCAAATATACTTCAAACTGACATTAGAATAACAACAACTGCAACACTTTATATTTAACAGTAAATAAACCTCAGGGACATTTGCTCAAATTGAAATATGCAATGAAATCCAAAGGGAGGAACTGATCTTAGTAACCACTGGAATGAAAAGATGCAAATTAAACGAAATTTTATTTTCACCACAATCATATCATATGACTCTCATTTTGAATTAGCTTGAATCACATTTTTTTAGGTATTTGGAGCTGCCACCTGGCAGGAGAGGTTAGATAAATGCATGCCAGCGAAAGGAAAAGAAGGAGCTGAAAATAGTAGTAGAAAAGACATGTACACGATCCTGCTCTTATCTCTGTGAATGTAACTGAAAATCTCTTGCTTTTATACTGTTCACAGAGTTATACAGCACAGTAACAGGCCCTTCAACCCATCGTGTCCATGTTGATCTGTACTAATCCCAGTTAAGTGCATATGTTTTATAGAGTTTAATACCAGACTGATCCACTTTTAACCCCTTTAACCTTTTGTCAGGCTTCAGATTACAACGTCCCTCTGCATGAAAAGAAAAGATTCCTCTCACCTTTTTCTCCTCACTTTAAACCTTTGCTCTCAGTTTTTGGATGCCGTTGTTATGGATAAAGGTTTCCCACTATCCACCCTATCAACGCCCATTTGGTGCACAGTTGGTAAATTCCCTTAAGCCTCTTTTGCTCAAAGGGAAATTAAATGCTCCATGGGAAATGAAAAACCCAGCCTACATTGTCTCTCCTCATAAATGAAATATGCTATACTTGCCAACATCCCAGAAGACAAAAGAGACCACAAGATAGACACAAAAAGCTGGAATAACTCAGCGGGTCAGACAGCATCTCTGGAGAAAAAGAATAGGTGACATTTCAGGTTGAGACAGACGAGTCTCGATCTGAAACATTACCTTTTCCTCTACTCCAGCAATGCTGTCTGACCCCCTGAGTTACTCCAGCTTTTTGTGTCTATCTTTGGTTTAGACAAGCATCTACAGTTCCTACCAACATAAAAGAGTCCACAATGCTGGAATCTGGAACAAACTCAGTGGATCGAGTTGCAACTGTGGAGGCATATGATATAGGTCATGTTTTGGACTGAGGTCTTGCATCAGGACTGAGAATCAGGGATCACAGCAGATCTATAATATCTTATTCTGGTTACTCCATTTATAAAGTTTGTCATAGCACCAAAGAGAGTGCAGAGGAGATTTATGAGGATTTTTTTGAGGAAAGATTGACTGAGTAGATTATTTTCTATGCTGAGGAGAAATTTAACAGAGCACACAAAATCAGTGGCATGGGTATAATTGTAAAGAAGGACCAAATTCACTTAAGATGCTGGTAAACAAAAAAAAAATGATTAAAGGTAATTAGAAAGATTACAGAGGAATTGTAGAAAAAAATACTCAACAGAGTAGAATGGAGACTGGCATCCACTCCATGAAGGGTAAGAAAAAAAGAGATACAGCATTAAAAAAGGACTTAGCTGTGCAACTTAGAAAATGGATCAAGATGTGAGCAGAAAAATTTAGACACCATTTTATTGACAAAAATACAGGCAAGGGGCCAAATGGCATCATTCAGTGCCAAACATTTCTATTCAAGCTCAATGGAGCGAGATTGGGATTTGGGAAACTTGAGTATCCATGAAGGAAGAAATGTAAGATGGCATGGTGACAGGTGAGAAGAGTCTGAAGAAAGGGAAACAAATCATATGCGATAAAGGACAAAATCAAAAAGTCAAATTGTTTTAGCCTTGTTGTGTAGACAATAGGAAAAGATTCAGCATTAAGGTCCTGTGATGGGATCTGTTATTTTCCGGACGGCAGAATAAATAACAACTCACACGTTGGTTGCCTGGATCACGAGAGAGAGATTTATTACCCAACATTCCCAGCTTATATTGAACACCAATTCATTAACATATACATGAATATGTATGAATACATTACGCCGCTCTCCTTTTTTAAAATATTAAATCTAAGTACTCAGTTACAATTTTGTTGTTGTGATAATCGATTAAACCAGTATTCATGAAATTCTAAATGATAACATAATATATTTAATTTACATATCTATATATTTTTGTTTTACTTGTGCAGTGATGTATTTAACTTACAAACCTAGCCTGACTACTGGTTTACGGATACTGCCTGATCACCTAACAGTAACAGGTGTAACAGGTTTAGGTGTTGACTCAACTGAAGACTTGTTTGGCTTGTTTTAGTACCATGACTTTGACCAGAGGAAGGTACACAAAAATGCTGGAGAAACTCAGCGGGTGCAGCAGCATCTATGGAGCGAAGGAAATAGGTAACGTTTCGGGCCGAAACCCTTCTTCAGACTTGACCAGAGGAATCTGTTTCTTTGTCTGTACTAACTGAACTTTGTGTTTCAATCACAATGGTCTCTTCCAACTCACTTTCAGATATAAACTCAGGGATTAAGACTTCATGCTCAGTTTTTGGTTCATCATTGGCTGGAATCATTTGATCAACATGAACACTTTTAATCCTATCTCTAACTTCAACTAAATATCTTTTTGTTCCACACACTTCTGCTATTCTCCCAACATCCCATTTGTCTCGACTGGAGTTGTTGGGAGGACTGAGAACACGAACCTGCTCATCTGGCATGAAGTACCTCTCCTTTTTGTGAGAGTCAAATGGCATTTTTGACTTAACTGTTTTTGCCCAACTCTCAAGGCCAAATTGGGTTGAACTAGACTTAGGCGTATTCTTAGCCTTCTCTTCATCAACAATTCTGCAGGTGAGTAACCTGTTGTTGTGTGGTTCTGTACTTCAGCAAGAAACTAGCAATGATGTTTCATGCTGAGCTTTGAACTACCCTGCAAAACCTATTTTTTGAGAGCATCCTTGACAACTCGAACAGACCTTTCCGCCACCCCATTGGAGGCTGGATGGTATGGGGGAACAAGTGTGTGTTTTACACCATTTCGCTGCATGAACTTTGAACCGTTCTGAATGAAACTGAAGTCCGTTATCAGAAACAAGTTCTTCCGGTAAACCATGGCATGCAAAAATTGATCTAATCTATGGTACACTCAGTAGTAGTGCTTGACCTCGTATGCTTAAGGTTGCAGGTGGTTGCCGGAGATGGCAGGTAGTGGAAGGTCTTAGCTTCCTCTACCTGCAACCTCCGGCAACCACCTTCAAATAGCATCGCAACCGGCTTCGACTAAAAAATTACTGATTTTTAAAACGGCAACCTATTTTTAGTCTCGGCCGGTTTCGAATTTTTTGAAATAATCTCCGGAACATAGAAGAAGTGGAAACCACTTTCGACCATTAGGGAGACTGGCAAAAACCTCCGGAAACCGCACGGAAACCTTGGGTGGGGCGCAAAGTCTCCAGAGGTTTCCGTTCAGGTTTCCTAAGTGGTACAGGGGCATTAGATCTGCGTACAGATCTTGCGAGGTTGGTAACGGATATTGTTCGTCGTTAATTGCTTGGTTGATTGTGACTTTGTGAAATCGCGATCAAAACTTGGGGGGGGAGACACAATTACTTGGTGGCTGCATGCGCATGAACGCACAAACACGCACACAGGCGAGGCTTCGGCCATGGGCCCTGTGGACGGTAACATCGAGAGCTGACCTGGTTGGTGACCGACTCCGAACTCCAGCAACAGCAGCTTCATCTGCCCTAAATCATGGGGCTCCAATTGGCCCGTTCCCGAGGCCTTTCATCACCTGGCGCAGCTTAAAACCGGCCGCGGGATCTTCCATCGCCCGGTGGGGGCTTCCACATCGGGTGCCTCGATCGCCTCGATGCAACAATTTGACTGCGGGTTGATGGAAAATCCTGTGGCTGATTTTACGCCGCGCCGGGCGATGAAAGGTCCCGTGAATGGGCCAATTCGCTATGATCTTTGCTCCATCAGGACGTCTCCCTCCTCCAATCACTGCCTCTGACCGACACCTCCCTCCTCTAATCATCACAGTGAATCATCATGTCCCGCCCTCCCGCCCATTGCCTGCTGATCGACGTCTCTCTCGTCCAATCGGCGCCCGCGATCACCAGTCCCACCTTCACTGTCTCGCGGAAAGCTGAGATTTTTCATAGATTTTTTTTCACCGAATTTTAAAATCCAGATTCCAAAACATGGGTGGTGGAGGAGATTGTCTCCCACCTCTCAAAACATGGGGGGGGGGGACGTGTCCCCATATCCCCCGGGATTTCCACCCATGTAACCCATGGGCCGAGGAGAACTCATGTTGAGAAAAGGGATGAAATATAGTAAAGCAGCACTGCATTCGGAAGCAGACAGAAACAACAGAAAAGGTTCAAGCAAATGCTAAAGAAACAACAAACTGAGGCAGGGCATGTTTGAAAGTTTATTGGAGAAAATGGAAGAAAATAAATTGCTTCACATTCGGAAACAGAGCCATTGTTATGGGGAAACAGAGAAACAACAATTTAAATAAGATCAACAAGAGGTATTAAAATGTTATTGGTTGTAAACAACCGACTGATTTTCAGTAAATGCGAGATGTTAAATCAAATGTCTGTGACTGTTTCTCTTGGAGCCTCAATACTGAAGCAATGATAATTATATCTAAGCTTTAAACGGGACATTCGGCAATTAGATTCATGCACAATAGATGCTGATCTTGGAAAGAAAGCTTTCAGTTAGATTGAAATGTTTAAAGGCAGTGAGAAGAAGATGAAATCATAAAATGTATCAAAAGAGCATTCAAGAGAGTATACCAATTGCCTGGCTCTGCTACAATTGCTAACAATGCTTTGACAAGGTTGAAAAGAATAAAGAAGCTACAGTCAGCGAAATGATGTGAGTGTATAAAGATGAACTGGTGAAACATTTCAATGTGCATTGCAGGGTCTCCCTGTATTGAACAATTGGAGTTGGGAAGTCAGTGTGGACTTTGTTGATGGGGTAGGGTGATGGGCAAATAGCTATTGGTGCGGGACAGGTTACACATCTTGCCTTGGTCCAGGACTTGACTGTGCTTGTTTAAGGATGATGGGAAATGAAAACCAGTCAAGGTAGTACTTGGATAATCGAGGCTTACTGCTGGGGTGAAAGAATACAACATTTGTTCTGGAGCAAATTTCCTTTGAATGTCATCTTAAAAAGTTCACCCATAATCATGTGTGGAGATATATGAGCCAAACAATGTAGGGATGTTACAAAATTTTGAGATGTTAAAAATCAAGCCTGTAATTTATCCCATTGGATAAAGCATAAAAATAACTTTAATTTAATACATAATTCACTTTCATATCTTCAGTATTAAAAACGTTATGGTCATTTTCATACTCCGAAATTAGCATCTTGTTCCCTAGTGCTTTTCCATTATATTAACACAAACGCTGTGATCGAGGACAGTCAATTAACATGAAAGCTCATAACTTTCTTAAAAATTAAGAGAACTGAATTACATTTTCAGTTATTATAGATTAAAGCATTCGGAAACAAATATGATACATCTTACTTGGATGACCTGAAATTAAAGTATATAATTAGTTAATTACATAATTATGTAACTAATTACACAACTTACCGCTGTGACAGAAATAGTAACATACTGCTTTGAAAATTCAAAAATGTCGTATTCTCAAGATCAGAAATTTAATATCATTGTAATGTTAAAACAAATAGTAAATACCCATCAAAAAAAATTATTCATCAGTGTCATCAATTCAATTCAATTCATCTAAATTCAATTACTAGATCTAAACATCTATCCCATTCTTAAGAAAAGGCTAAAAATATTTGTTTAAATAGCCAAAGTATCCAAATAGCAAACTGATCCCATTCACACAAGAATTCACAATATAACATGATTTTTAAATCTCACTTTGTCATGAATTTCTATGCCAAGTCGAAGGAATTGAATGTTTAATTCCCATGAATTTTACTCTGTTGGCTTATAACATTGCAGCAGGCAAGTTTTAGACATGTGTTCAAAATCCACAATTTTTTGCACAATCATGTCTTGAACATCTAAATTATCTATGCTTTGTGTTATTGTCTATCCATGATCAATATTTTCATACTAAACATCTGACTAAAAACTATGTACTGTGGAACTTTTTAGTCAGATATTTAGGATGAAAATATTGATCATGGATAGACAATAACACAAAATATAGATAATTTAGATGTTCTTATGACATGATTGTGCAAAAATTAATGAATTTGATTATCTTGAGAGTGGATGTTTGTGGATTATGATACAGAGATCGGATTGTGGCCGCCACCGTGATTTTGCTCACTCACAGCCGTCAGGCAAGACACGGCAGATATGACCAATGACCAATTTTGCATTATCAGGATTAAAATTAAATTACACCAAAAACTAGATAAGATGTTAAATAAACATCCTAAAGTACATACCTTTTGTTTTTGTCCTGAACTTGCGATCCGTGATTTTGAAGGCATTGAAGTTGGCCCGACTTTCATCCAGCGATTCAATAGACCAGCAACGATTTTTTTAAAGTCACGAACGGGATCACAGAACAAAATGTCTTCATAAGCTTGTCGGACGAGCAAATCCCTCTCCGACAACCAATAAAAACCTGCATTTTAATCACACACCCCCCACAGCCTCTCAAGTCGCATGCACAGACAGTGGGCAGATCTGGAGGGCCACTGATGGCTGGAATTTGTTACGACACTAAACAATGTAACAGTGCAAGGCACAAATGTATGCATGCTTCACAAAAGACAGAGCAATGACAGTTTGCCGCTACCGAAAGAAAATTAAGTTTGATCATGTGTAAGTGGAACACCAATATTTTCAGGACAGATCAATCAAAATCTAAATTGTGCTGAAATTGGATATTGTGATATAGTCCTTCTAGGTGACTAACTGCATGCAGCTAAAATAGACTCTTAAGCTATGGGTAGATAAATTTGTGACAGAGAGCCCCAGGACACAACCATCTGTGTGGGAAGCAAATGTTCCACTCTTTGTACCACAGGCTATTTAAAGAAGATAACTCAGCTGTTTTATGTACAGACAATTCAGTTTAAATCATTATGATTAAATATTGCAAGTCGAATAAAGGAAATGTAAATTCGGCATCACTCAATCGGGTGTATATTCTGCATAAAATGGATACTTTGTTTGCGGTGATCCTGTGATATAGATGAGGCTCTCACCAGAGTCTCCTCAATATCCCGTAGCTCCACTCTCACTCCCCATCCACCCATTCATAACAAGGACAGTCCCCCTTATCCTCACCTTCCACCCTACCTGTCGTCACATACAACAGATAATCTTCCGACATTTTCGCCACCTCCAACAAGATCCCACCACTGGCCACATCTACCCATCTCCATCCTTTTCAGATTTCCACTGAGACTGTTCCCTCTGTAACTCCCTGGTCAATTTGTCCCTTCCCACCGAAACCACCCCCTCCCCTGGTACTTTCCCTTGCAACTGCAGGAAATGCTACACTTGTCGCTTTACCTCCCCCCTCGACTTCATCCAAGGACCCAAGCAGTCTTTCCAGGAAAGGCAGAGGTTCACTTGCACCTCCTCTAACCTCATCTATTGCATCCGCTGTTCCAGGTGTCAACTGCTCTACATCGGTGAGACCAAGCGCAGGCTTGGAGATCGCTTCGCCCAACACCTCCGCTCAGTTCGCTATAACCAACCTGATCTCCCAGTGTCTCAGCACTTCAACTCCCCCTCCCATTTGGAATTCGACCTGTCTGTCAAGAGATGCTTTCAAGAGAGAGCTCTTAAAAATAGCGGAGTCAGGGGATATGGGGAGAAGGCAGGAACGGGGTACCGATTGGGGATGATCAGCCATGATCACATTGAATGGCGGTGCTGGCTTGAAGGGCCGAATGGCCTACTCCTGCACCTATTGTCTATTGTCCTGTGCCTCCTGCATGGCCAGAGTGAGTCCCACTGCAAATTGGAGGAGAAGCACCTCATATTTCGGTTGGGTAGTTTACACCCCAGCGGAATGAACATTGACCTCCAATTTCAGGAAGTCCTTGCTTTCTCCCTCCTTCCCCTTGTAGTCTACCTGGACTGCTCAATTTAAGGAACATTGCCAGGGATCCCATACTGGGTTCCCCAGCCCAACGACTGATATCTCGCCAAACCCGTGCTACCCCAGCAGCTTTTGCAGCCACAGGTTCGGTCTTTGCCCGCGATCCAGAAACAACTACAATTCAAGCCCGATGCACAAAAATGTTTTTTCGACAAATCCAGTAAGTCACTTAAACCTCTCTCCAGTGGACAGGTTGTTCGCCTCCAGACCAACAAGGGCTATGGCCGTCTGGGTCACATCCACAGCCCTGACAAAGAACCGTGCTCCTACCTAGTTAGCGCGGTCAGGGCCATTTACAGACGCAACCATCAACATCTCCTTCCTGTGACTCCGCATCCAGAGGTCTCGCGTTTTGTATACCCTCCCACTACCGGGCCAGCTGTTCCACTACCAGAGACTGTGTCCCCTGCGGCCTCCCCACGGCGTTCAGCGCCTAGCTCGCCTATTTCACCACCTCCACCCGGCGGTTCCTGGTCATTTCCCCGGTTCCCTCCCCGGTCACTTCACTGGTGAAAGGAGGAGATGTGGATTTGTACCGCACATGTGCCGGATGGGTCAGCAGGCCACCCATTAGATATGGCGATTTTGTGTAACTATCTATACTTTCCCATATGCTTCACTGGCTTCCCATCTCCCACCGGATCACCTACAAAATCCTGGTCCTCACCTACAAAGCCCTCCACCATCTGGCCCCCCATATCTCACTGACCTCCTCTCTCCCTACCAACCCTCACGGTCCCTCAGATCCACATCAGCCGGTCTCCTCTCAATCCACAAGTCCAACCTCCCAGGGCAGCTCCCAGGCTCTGGAACTCCCTCTCCCAACTGATCCGCAATTCCGTGTCCCTCACCATCTTCCAGTCCCGCCTCAAGACCCATCTCTTCACCTCTGCCTATCCTTAGCCCCACGTCCCCCTCCCTTTTCATCTGTGCATGAATTGCCTCATATTGTGTTTTGAATTGAATTCTGTCTTTAATTTGTGTACTAGTCATGTCTCTACTATTTATTTCATTCCCCTTACATGTTTTTCCTCTACCTGCTAAATTTTTGTAAGGTGTCCTTGAGACTCTTGAAAGGCGCCCATAAATAAAATTTATTATTATTATTATTATTATTATATGCATTATTAACGTTCCAGCCACTATATTATTTAGGCACCATGTTTCCACGTATCTATGCTTTATTTTGTTTCTACAAGGAAAGATGTAGATTGGTTATTTCCTATTAACCAATTGTAGTGCTTGTTAGCAGTGGCTCCGCCTAGATGCAATTTATATTACCAAGTGCTTGCTTACGTAAGGCAGTCTGAGTAGCTGTTAGGTACTGTAACGTCCTGTAGACCAATGCTGTAAGTGGACTTTAATAAATATGTGTTGTGTTTTGACATGTGTACGACTACACTCATTACACCCCTCCCCTTCCCAGCTCTCCCACAGCCTACTGACTCCACCTCTTCCTTTCATTTTCCCGCCCCCCCCACATTAATTTGAAGAAGGGTCTCGACCTGAAACGTTGCGTATTCCTTCGCTCCATAAAAGCTGCTTCACCCGCTGAATTCCTCCAGCATTTTTGCCTACCTGTGATATTACTGTGTCCTTAATAATTAATGACAGATTATTCTTTGTGCTACATTGTTTCATCAATGTTAATTATTCAGCACCATTATTTATAAGCTTTGATGTTGCAGTAGAAGTGATAGGAAACATGACTGTCACAGACACTGAGCGATGTCATTGATATGTAAGACACATAAAAAGTTAAAGGTGTTATGGAATGATATTTCTTCTTGTATTCTTAATTTTTAATTAGAAGTGTAGAGCTCTTTAGAAAAGATTAATTCACTGATCAGTATTTGTACCATATTCTGCTCCTGGAGTTGGAGCAAACATTAGTGGCATTGCTACAGAATACCTTGGATATGGTTCTACCTGAGTTGCCGTGGGTAAAATACACCTCTGGAGGCTCAGTGGCATGTCTGATTCAACCACACAAATGACTGCTGGATCAAGCAGACCATTTAAAATTGGAGCACAGATACCCAAATTGGCTATACAGCAGTTGTGGGTGTCATTCAATTAGATCATATATTCTTGGATTCAGCACTTTTTCCTCATTTATTTTTAATTGTTGGTTTTTATAGCTGTTAAATTGCTGGTTGCTGCCTGTATGTATCCATTTACAAGATATTTTCATTATCCCACTGAAGGCAACATATTGCTGTCATGCTGTCTTAGAGGTATGACAGGAATTTTCTTACCTGTATTGTGAAAGGAATGCATTTGTACAGCAGTAAACTGGCCAACGGTAACTTGGAAAGTCAGGGAATCCAAGTTCCTTTCCATCATGTCACACCATCATATGATGCCAGATTTAATACTTAATCTTCTGATTATTCCTCCCTCAACTAATGTTGCTACGCATGGTTTATCTCATCGTCCACTTCATTGTTATTTGTGGAAGAATATTGTGCACATACTTGTCTTCCTAACAACCGTCCCTGCTTGTAAAATAATTCATTCCACAGCAGTGCTCTAAGTTTGGACAAACTTGGATTGTTTTCTCTGGAATCTTGGCGGTTCAGGGGAGACCTGATAGAAGTATATACAATTATGAGAGGCATAGATGGAGTTGACGGTGAGAACCTTTCTCCCGGGGTGGAAATGTTAAATACTACAAGGCATAGCTTGAAGGTGCGATGGGCAAAGTTTAAAGGAAATGTGCAGAGATTTTTTACATAGAGAGTGATGTGAGGCTGGGCCGCATTGCCAGGGGTGGTGGTGGAGGCAGATATGTAGAGGCATTTAATAAGCCTTTAGATATCCACACATGTATGCAGGGCTTGAATTTGGATGGGTCACGCAGGCAGAGATTAGTTTAACTTGTCATTATGTTTGGCACAGACATTGTAGACTATATGGACTGTTCCTGCACTGTACTGTTCTATGTTCTTGTAATTAGATGAAACTTCAGACTTTTGTATCTCCTAGATAATTGTAGCAACGAGAACAGGCCTTGGCTTGGATAGTCCTGATCCTCTATGGTAGATGCCACCTTCTCCGGCAGGACCTCATGTGAAATGTTCTGATGGATCAGTCTGAGTGCACCACTCTCTGCAGCCACTTGAATTCCTGTGTATTGGAATTGTCATATCAGGCGATGATGCAACCTGTCAGGATACTTTCTAGAGTGCATCTGCGGAAATCTGTTGGAGCATTCAGTGGCATGCCACATCTTTTTAAACCTAAAAAATTGGAGGAGCTGGTGTGCCTTCATGACTGGTAAAGCATCACACACACCATTACTATGATAAGATAATTTACTGTTTCACAGTATCAAGCTTTCATATATCTGCAAACAACCTAACATTTTAACAATGTAGAATTATCATCCAAAGTAATATCTTTTTTTTTTGTATTTTTGTCCTGTAATCTTTATTACTCTCAACATATAAGTATGAAATAAGTCATGGTGCGAGAAAGACACAAGAGACTTTGATGCTGTAAAATAATATTTCCAAAAGCAGATTGGGTGATCGCTTTGTAGAGTTATGTATTCAGTCTGCACGATTGAATCTCAGCTTCTGATCACCTGTCACTTTAGTTCACCATCCCATTCCCACTATGGCCTCCTGCCCTGTTATAATGAAGCGCAATGTAAGCAAGAAGAAAAATATCCCAGTCTGGGTGTATTGTAGCCATCTGAAGTTCATATTGTATTCAACATCTTTAGGCAACTTGCTCAGTCTTTCTGTTTGTAACATAACTGGCCATTTCTGCCACCCTTCCCCTTGTAATTTTGCCTCGGCCTTTTAGCAACACATACAGACAGAGAAGCACAACTTAGTTCTAAGTGCCACGTTAAGCCATTTGATTTAATTGATTGACTATTGGTAATGAATGAATGGAGCATGGTGAATTGGACAGTCTGAGGCTAGTGGAAACAAAAGAAATTGCAGATACTGGAATCTTGAGCAAAAAAACTAAGCGCTGGAGGAACTCAGTATGTCAGGCACCATCTACAGAGGCAATGTATTGAAAACATTTTGAGTTGTGACTTCTTCAGACTGATAGTAGTAGGGAGAATGCTGGAATGGGAGGTATGACAAAGCTTGGCATGTGACAGGTGGATGCAGGTGAGGGGGGTTTGAATGGCACATGGGTAGAGCAAGTAGCAGCAAAGGCTAGAGGTGAAAAGGGGACAGATGGGTGTCTGATGAGGAGAGAAGAGGACTGAAATGTAAAGCCAATGGAGGAATACGGGTGTAAGGCTTAGTGTGTAGGGAAAAGAGAGGAGATAAAAAAGAAATTGGGGACGAGGGGATCAGAGATGAATGTATGAAGGAGAGGAAAGGAGCAGGGTGAATGGCGAGGTTGGAGATGGTGGGAGAAAAGGGTTTGCACCAGGGATGGGGGGGTGACAGGGGATGGGAAAGGGTGGAGGATAGGGGGATTATTAATTGAAATTAGATAATTAAATATTCATGTTGTTGGGTTGTAAGCATCCCACGTGGAATACGAGGTGCTGTTCCTCCAGTTCGTGTGTGGCCTCATTCTGGCAATGAAGGAGGCCAAGGACAGAACAGTTGGTATGGGAAAGGGAAAGGCAGTTAAAATGATTAGCAACTGGGAGATCAGGCATGCCTTGGTGGATGGAGCTCAAGAGTTCAGTGAAGTGGTCACCTAGTCTACGCTTGATCACACTAAAGGAGGCCATATTGGGAGCACTGAATGCAGTAGACAAGGATTGGAGAAATGCACATGAACCCCTGGCTCACCTGAAAGGCCTGTTGGGATGACTCAGGCTCACAGTGTATTTGGTAGATATGGTGTTTAATGATGGCTTCACTGTCCACACAATGACATTTTTTTTTGTCATGGGATCAGGATCTTTGGAGTTTTACTCCTGACATTGATCCTTCTGCTTTTGTAATGGAGGGCATTAGAGTTCTCTGCAGTCACGTAAGCCTTCCTTTTCAACTCCTCCAGCCAGATCAGTGCAGAATTTGAACCTTGGAACAAGCACTTTCTCATGTTGTGCCTTTCTTCATCTTTTCCCAAATTATCGTAATTTGTAATGTGCCTGACAGTACTTGCTGCATCCACAATGCATTTTCCATTTAAGAGGGTGAAGCCACTTATAATTTGTCTCACTGCTAAAGTGTCAAGACAATGAAAAGAATGATTAGTGCTGCCTGAATGCTGCAATCATTATAATTAGCAGGCCACACAGAGTTGCATGAATTTCAGCGAACAGGCACGCTTTAATTGTGCATTTTAATTCCTGGTTCTATTGAATCTGGTTGTCTGTATTTCTTTTGGTGACTGCCTTTCAGCCTTTGTGGCACAATAATTGTTTCAATTGGAACTTTTATTTATTTATGATCTTTTTTCTGTCCCCATTTAGATAGTGTATACAATTCTGTTCTTTCTCTTTTAATATGTATCACTATAAATCTTCAGATACAAACAGGAGAGAGGTCTCTGTACATCTCATGCATATTCTATCTCTTACCTGCTTAATGGTTTGGATTATACAGTAACATGCATTGTGTAAGAAGATGGTACATGAACCTTCTGGGACGATAGTGCCAGAAGTGTTCTGCAGCACACAAATATTAATGAATGCATATCATTAGGAACGGCTGCAGCTGAGAAATAATTATGGATTGTCGTTGTTTCATTGTAGGGAATTAATAAAGATAGATGGTCAGGTATACTGTATGTTCAGTTAACTGACTACTGGAAATATTTGATAAAATAAGCCATTTTTACTCGGGAGCCTGCTCAAGACCCTTCGAGACCCTCAGGTCTGAAGAAGGGATAAGATCCAAAAAGTCAGCTATCTGTGTTCTCCAAAGATGTTGCCTGACCTGTTGAGTTACGAGAGCACATTGTGTCCTCTTTTGTAGTCTGCATCTGCAGTTCCTACAGTCTTTTTCTATAGCCATTTTTTCTATTTAATTAATTTATGACAGATGCTTGTACAGGATTGCTTGCACAAAAATAAATGCGAGTGTTCTGGGTGTTTTTGTCTGGTTTCCAATATCCTATATTAACTCTGCACTTAACTCAACTCAATCTATTTATTACAATTGTTTTCTTAACATGTGAAACAATGATCAGAACACAATTGTTTAACCATACAGAGTACAAACTTCAACTATATTTAACAACGAAGAACATTTCCTGCTTATGTGGTTGAATATTTGGATATATTTTCAAATTTTAAATAGATGCGAGATATATTCATAATATGTACAAGCATAATTACAATTTGCTTGTACAATTTGCACCATGTTTTAAATATTTTGCTTCAGGGAATAATTAAAATCTGCAAATGTGTGCTGTTTAAACCATCGCCCTTCCTTTTAAGGAACACAAGTTTTTTATACTGAGGTAAAGTTTAATGCTTATTTGCATTATTTGACAATCGCTTAATTTTCACTGATGAATAGTATGGTAAGTAGAATACTTTGTTTTGGCCGTAATAAATCATTTGGGATAGACACAAGATACTGGAGTAACTCAGCAGTATAGGCAGCATCTCTAGATAGAAGGAATGTTTCAGGTCGATAAATTTATTTTGGCATGCGACAGTATCATTAGGGTTAATTGTGTATAATTGTCAGTACATTGCTTTAAAATCTACGTGAAGAATGTTTGCAGCTCGTGACTCTGACTGTTTTGTAATGGCAGTTACCACATAATGCCTCTATACAACATGTAAAGGTTATAGAGGTTAACTACTTTGCTTCGTTGTTCCGTGGTTGGGGACTACAGCCATGGCATTGCCTGCCTTGGGAATGCTCCAGTGACACACAGGACAGATGCATTGTCAGATATCTGCAGAACAAGGTGAACTGGGACAAAGAGTCACTACACAAGGGCAAAAATCAAAATTATTTAACGTATCCAAAATCCGATATATACTCTTATCATAAATGTAATCCTAATGCAGATATGCACCAGGTTAATTAGTTTAAACTGGTAAGTCCTGTGCACTTAAAGGAATAATTAAGATTTGCATTTGCATTTCACATCCTTTCATTGTCCCAAAATATATGTTGAAATAATCAAGTATAATCTAGGAAACATGGGAGTCGAACAGAGTTAAGAGCGTTTAATTGTTATACTGGATGTACAAACAGCGGAACAATGAAGTACTTATTTGCTGCAGCTTAACAGGCCTCTAAAGCAACACACATACAGATAACGTATAATAATTCTTTAAAAATTCAATGAATCAATATCATAATACTAGTACAAAAGTCCTTAATGCAACCCCAAAAATACCCAATAGAAATTCATAAAAGAACATAAAGTCCTGGAGTAACTCAGCAGGTCAGGAAGCATCTCTGGAGAACATGGATAGGTGATAGGTTAGACCCTTCTTTACACTGAACATAGGAGGGGAGAAGAAAGCAGGCAAAGGGGGGACGCCAGATAAAGTGTGGCAAGTAATAGGTGCTGTTCTTCAGGAGAGCAAGTTGGTAAAGGATCTTAGTTTTTCAGATAAAGACATAAAGCGCTGGAGTACCTCAGCGGGTCAAGCGTCATGTCTGGAGAACATTGATAGGTGACATTTCAAGTTGGGCCCCTTCAGACTCTGAAGAAAGGTCTCAACCAGAATTGTTGCCTATCCATGTTCTCTAGAAACGCTGTCTGACCCGCTGAGTTACTCTGGCACTTTGTGCCTTCTGTATGTAAAACAGCATCTGCAGTTCTTTGTACTTCATCTTCTCTTAATTTTGCAGATGTTTGGTTTTGTCTATTTACTTATGTGCTGCAGTAAACTATTTAATGATGCTTTATTTATTGATGTACTGCAACTCAATAACTGAGGTTGGAAGGATCATGTAGTAGGTTGAATGGTTGTCTATTTGTCCTGCACATTAATTCCATGCAAGCAGAAAGCTTCCTTGAGTTGAGCTGTAGTATGTGTGAATTTTTATTTTTTATTTATTTATTTTTATTTATTAGAAGTACAGTAAATTACAGTAATACACATCACATATATCTTATTACATTTGTTGTACCACTTCATTTTTCGAGCTTTAAAAAAGGTAGAAATAAAAGAAGTAAGGAAAGTGAGCAAGAATCGTGAAGGTGCAGGAAAGTGTTGGGAAAAGAAAGCCCCTTGGGGAAGATGTTAGAGAAGGAAGAAAGGAAATAGACCCTAGAAAGAAAGAAAAAAAAGGAAAAACAATCACTCTATTATAACAAAAAACTCCGCAAAAAAGGATATACCAACCGTGTTTTTTTTTAATTTTATACCCCCCGTTACCAGATCCTGGTACCATTTATATTTTAAATTGCTATTGCACCTTATGCTTGTGATAGTTCCATAAATGCAGACCACGTCTTTTGGAAGTGGTCTGCTTTGCCTGCTAGGAGGAGTCTCATCTCTTCCAAGTGTAGTGTTTCGAACATGTTTGAAATCCACATTTTTATTGTTGGTATTGGAGCATTTTTCCAAAAATTTGAGTATAAGCTTTTTTCCCATTATTAGCCCGTAATTAAGTAACTTCTTTTGAAACACGTTTAGTTCGGGGTTACCTTCCGATATTTCAAAAATGATCCATTCTGCTTTTGGTACAAGTTTTATTTTAATTAATTCTGTGAAGATTTCAAATATTTCGTTCCAGAATTTTTGTTTTTTTATACAGAAAACAAAAGAGTGCGCTATGTTAGCTTCTTGTGACTGACATTTATCACAAATGGGTGAGACATTGGGGAAAAGTTTATTTATTTTAGTTTTTGAATAATATAGTCTATGTAATGTTTTAAATTGTATTAGAGTATGTCGTACGTTGATCGAGCATTTATGCACATATAGTAAGTGTTTATCCCAGCTCTCTTTTGAAATTTTTATAGCTAGTTCTTGTTCCCAGACTCTTCTAATACCATCGGTTGTAGGTATTTCTATATTTAAAATAATGTTGTATAAGTATGACATTAGATTTGCTGATTCAGCCTTTGTCTTCATGGCTTCATCCAATAAGTCTGGGGGCATGTTATGATAGTCTTTTGTGTATTTTTTCAGATAGTCACGGATTTGATGATATTTAAAATATTGATTATTTTTCAAATTATATTTCAGTTGTAATTGTTGAAATGATAATAATTTTCCTAATTCATACAAGTCTCCGAGCGTTTTGATTCCCATTCTTTCCCATCGTGTAAATGATTTATCTACAATTGAAGGTTTAAACGACGGGTTATTGACTATTGGCATTAAAAGAGATAGATTTCTTAATTTTAGATTCTGTTTTATTTGTTTCCAAGTTCTAATTGTGCTATGTATCATTGGATTTTTATTATATTTTTTGTTATTCAGATTCATTGGTGAGAGGAGAGTCGCTCCTGTATTACACGGAGAGCAGTCCTCTCTCTCCATTACAATCCAGTCCACCTGCTGGGCAGAGTTGTCCAGCAGGTGAATCATATTTTTAATATTTACTGCCCAGTTATAGTACATAAAGTTAGGGAGCGCTAGACCACCCATCTCTTTTAGTTTACTAAGGTGTGCTCTTTGTATTCTGTGGGATTTATAATCCCATATAAAATTTGTAATGTCTGAGTAGTTTTTTGAAAAACTTTTTTGGAAGATATATTGGTATTGATTGAAATAAATATAGGATTTGTGGTAAAAAGATCATTTTTATAGCATTTATTCGACCTATTAAAGACATCGGGAGTGTTTTCCAGAATTTGATTAGATTATTTAGTTTCTTAAGTAAGGGGCTATAATTGGCATTAAACATAGCGTGATAGTTTCTAGTGATTTCAATTCCTAAATATTTAAATTTTTCTGTGGCTATTTTAAAGGGGAATTTCAAGAGGTGTGTTGAGTCTTTCGGTTTTATCGACATAATTTCACTTTTGTTCCAGTTTATTCTGTATCCTGAGAAAGATCCAAAGTCCTCAATTAGATTTAATATGTTTGGTATACTGATTTGGGGTTTTGTGATATACAGTAGTACATCGTCTGCGTATAAGGATATTTTGTTATTTGAATATTTTGTATTATAACCGTAAATATCCGGGTGTGTTCTAATTTTTTCAGCTAAAGGTTCAATTACCAGAACAAATAACAGCGGTGATAATGAACATCCTTGTCTATTGCTCCTTGTTAATTTGAATTTCGTAGATAGTATATTATTAGCTAATATTCTAGCCGTGAGTTTGTTATATAATAATTTTATCCATGCGATGAAGTTCTATCCCATTTGAAATTTTTGCAATACTTTAATCATATAATCCCATACTCCTTGATCAAACGCTTTTTCTGCGTCCAATGAAATGATAGATAACTCTTGTTCTTGAGGTTTGTGAGAGTGCATTATGTTAAGCAGACGTCTCAGGTTATTAAATGAATGTCTCTTAGGTATAAATCACGTTTGATCCTCATTTATTAATTTACTAACATATTGACTTAGTCTTCTAGCTAGTGTTTTCGCTAATATTTTTTGATCCGTATTTAACAAAGCAATAGCTCTATATGAGCCTGGTTCTTCTATATCTTTATCTTTTTTAAGTATTAATGTGATCGTTGATTCTGCTAGTGTTTCAGGTAAGATTGTTCTTTAAAAGGGTATGTATACATTTTCTGTAGACGTGGTGTAACTATGTCGTAAAAACATTTATAAAATTAATTACTGAATCCGTCTGGTCCTGGTGTTTTTCCATTCTTAAGTGTGTTTATTGTGTCTCCTATTTCCTTAGATGTAATTTGTGCTCCCAGTTCCTTCAGTTTTAGTTTTGGAAGGTTACAATTGTCCAAAAATTCTGAAACTTTATTATTGTCTATTAGCGTTTTCGATGTGTATAAATTCTTGTAAAATTGAGCAAATCTTTTATTGATGTCATTAGGTGGTGCTAATAATTCCCCTCTATCTGATTTAATCTTTAAAATTGCATGATCTTTTTCCCGTTTTTTCAGTTGGCGTGCCAAAAGTTTATGGGGTTTATCCCCAAATTCGAAATGTTCTTGTTTTGTAATTTGGAATAATCTTATAACCTTCTCTGACAATAATTTATTTAGCTTAAATTTCAGTATTACAATTTTATTATGTTTATCCATAGTTGGATCTTTAGCATTATCTATATCTAGTTGTCTGATTTGTTCTTCTAATTGTCTTTGTTCATTCTTATTCTTTTTGTTTTGAAAAGCTTGATACGAGATAATGACTCCTCTAATAAATGCTTTGAAGGATTCCCATAGTAAAGTGGGCGATATATCTGGTGTATCGTTTGTCTCAAAAAATAGGTCCATCTGTTTTTTTAGATATATCCTCCCTTGTGGGTCTTTCAGAATTTGCGAGTTAAACCTCCAGAACGATTTGTTCGTAGACATTCCTTCTAATTTTAAAACAAAAGTTAGCGGGGAGTGATCTGAAATCGTATTGGTGTGATATTTAGGGTTCATAGTATAAGGGATAAGTTTTGTATCCACTAGGAAGTAGTCTATACGTGAGTATGTTTTGTGTACCATTGAATAAAACGAGTATTCCCTTCCAGTCGGATTCGCGATCCTCCAGACGTCTGCTATATTTGTATTTTTTATATATGTATTTAAGAGTTCGCTAGTTTTAGATTTCATATTATCTCTTTGTTTTTGCATCGATTTATCTAAGTACGGATCTAAAACACAGTTGAAGTCTCCTCCAATTATAACATTTTGGTAGTTAAATTCGGCGATTATATTCAGGATTTTATTAAAAAATTGAGGATTATCAAAATTGGGCGCATATATGTTTACCAAAGTGATTGGCGTAGCATGGATCTCTCCTGTAACTATAAGATATCTCCCTTCCTTATCTGATATAATGTTCTTTGATTTGAATGGTATTCCTTTGTGAATAATAATTGCGGTGCCTCTGGATTTCGAAGTATATGAGGAGTGAAATGTTTGGCCTATCCAATTCGCCCTCAATCTCATCTGATCTTGATGTTTAAGGTGCGATTCTTGTAGAAAAGTAATGTCCGTGCTATATGATTTCAACCGAGCTAGTATTTTGCCCCTTTTAATTGGTTCATTAATACCCTTTATATTCCAGCTACACAGTGTGATTCCTCCCATTTTCTTTTGTTTATCATCTTGCATTTTCTCTGATTTTAATACCCTTATTTATTACGGTGCATCCATACCTCAGGACTCTGGATATTTGGGGGGCGTTTATATTACTAACTTCCTTGGTAGATCCCTTTTGCGATTGTCCTTGAAAAAAAACCACATAGTAGTGACATATCGTGATTAAAAAAAAATTGAACAAGTAAAATTACAGTGTCTGGAGTATTCGACACTGTAGTGAGTGTCCCACGCGACTGTGGGATTCGACATCTATTCGACTTCCGAAGTTGATGTTGTACAATTAGCTCCGCTCCCTTTATTACTCTAAACCTAGGAGGGCGGTACCATTTCAAAATCAGTTATATTTCACCCAATTACACTATATATATATATATATATATATATATATATTTCATTCAGACTTATCAGATCTTGTGTTCAGCTACTGTGAAATTTATATATCTAACAGTTTCATCTACAATTATTTATAATTAGTTATACCTTTGATAATAGTAAGCTGTTTGCTGTAAGGGTTAACCAGAAACAGGCTCCTGGAATTATGCCAGGTGCCTGAGTCTCCTCTCTTCCCCACACGAACTACATAGCACTTAAACTTTCAGTATTATCTACTTTAATTCTAAAATTTGTTATCTCTATATACGAGCTAGTCAGTCTTTTTAGCACATGATTATATTTTGCCCATTATATAGTTCAGGTTAGTTTCCATTTATATTTCTATATTAGTATTGTTAATTATTGTTAATTCTCTATATTTTGTAAAGCTGTTTTAAGATCTTAAACCGCCATTTGTCCTTGTGATGTTTTCCAC
Source organism: Amblyraja radiata (assembly GCF_010909765.2). Taxonomy (NCBI): domain Eukaryota; kingdom Metazoa; phylum Chordata; class Chondrichthyes; order Rajiformes; family Rajidae; genus Amblyraja; species Amblyraja radiata. The sequence goes on along the minus strand of NC_045962.1, from coordinate 58,595,048 downwards.
ATTCGGCTCTGCTGTTCGTCTCTGCGTTGCTTATCAGTCTTTCCTTCATTTTGAACAAAGAATGTCCTTGAGTTGAATTCCAAAGCGTCCAAAGGAGATGAGGTGTCTAGACCAGCGCACGTGGAAATACTCTTCCATTTTAAATTTTTAGAGAATGGTGTTTCTTCCCTTATCTTCAGGTGTTCTCTGTGAAGTAATAAAGGGAAATAATTTGTCCATATCATCCCACTGCCTTGATTAATCTTCTGTTTCTGCCACAATCTCTTGGGCATATTTATA